>NC_140958.1:57552305-58017305 GCF_014529385.1 Adiantum capillus-veneris
ATCATGCTTCTTGGGTGGACCGGTGCTGCCCAAAAGTGCAGATAAAGTCATTCTTGTGGACAAAGTGTTTGCTAGAGATTGTTTTGGTTACTGCCCAGGCTATACAGGTGGTCGGGTAGCGTATTACTACACCTACACAGCAATGGCACTAGCTCTTGGTAGACAAAACCCAGATGAACTTTTAGAGTATGGCAAACATCTCATGATTCATTACAAGGGTGACGTGCCAAAAAACAAAATTGAACCTTCAAAATCTTGATACACTTCAAGTAGCAATTATATAAGATCATGTATTACATAAATTTTGTACAATGTCATCCACTCAGAGTATCTTTCTCCACTTGTGATTCACATACACCATTGTCTCTCTCCACCTTCGTTGACTTTCACGAGCTTCGGAGTTGTTGTATGCCATTGATCTTTTAACTTTTTGTTGTTGTAAATGTTTGATGGCTTGTGCTGTTGCTGAATTTGCCAAGACTTCTTTTGCCTGCATTCGATGAATGATTCTACGATAGAACCATTCAAATAGTTCTCTCAAACTGTTAGCCTTGATTCGAGAGCCACCATGTCGTGTGTGCCTGAAATAAGCATTTCTCGCCATGTAATGAGACTTTTCCATCCCTTGGGTATTCCATATTGCCGGGTTCCCATACTTCTGTATAAAATATGGCAAATGATTGAAGATGATGTGCTGGATATGAAAACAGATTAGTTAGAATGTTTTACAATCACATATTTGCACATAAGAGAGAAAGAAATACATGATAATACCATGTAGTGAGTAATCTGGGTGTCTGTCCATGCTGTCTTGAATGATTTTTTCAGAAGGTTGAGATTTTCCTTGAACTTGTTCATATCACCTTGTGACCAGTCATCTTTGTCGCACATCAAAAATAGGATGTCTATTGATCGCCAAACCTCAGCCTTCGCGTTACGAGTAGTTGGTTCATGGTCTTTGACTGCAATATGTAGCTTTTTCCAGCTCTGATACTCTACCTTGCTAACATAAGATGTGTTATATATTTTTCCATGTTTTGTTAGCTTTGGATCTCTTGTACCTTGGACATCCTTCTCAGCAGTTGATCTCTTTTCATCCCGCTGGATTTTCACATGGCCACCATGAAGCCCCATATCCGACAGTACCATTTCTAAGCACTGCAGGGCTACTTGTCGTTCTGCGGAGTTCTTAATCTTCCAAGCAAACCCGATGTATAAGTAGACCAATTTCTCCACAATTCTACAAAGGGCATGCATTGTACAAATGTGGACATTCACAAGTGGTATTTTCAAAACCGGTCGAAAAGCAGGATCCTCAATGTGACGTGTTGGAGCTTTTCTTCACCACTTTGGGTCCATGACCTTTGCAGGCTCCATGCAGAACAAACACGGTGACTTTGCCATTACACCCATTCCACAATTATACATCCACTTTAATGTTTTGAGGTCACCTGCAAGATGCCACTGAACTTGAAAGTCTCCCCTTCCATCTAGACGTAGTACCTCTCCCTGGTTAGTCTGTCGATGAATCACCTCCGGAATATTAGTTCGATGGAACACCCAATATAGAATCTCATGATCTTCTTTCTTTACCTGCAACACAAAATAAATGAGACTTAAGTAGATGTGAACATTTGAGCTTACCTGAGAATCTCGCTTACCTCAAACGCACCAAGCCACCATATGTTAGATTCTGATTGAACACTAAAAATATTGGATCATCACTGGGACACTTTGAGAGGGCTCTATTCATTAAAGTAATAGTAACACGATCTAGCTTTTTCTCTTTAACAAGATCACACTCATCCAGTTTTAACACAAAATGTAATACCCCACGTGACTCTTCAAATGTGATGTTGTAAAACTCCACCATTCTCTTCTGTAATATCCGCAGGTCCATAAAAATATTGTTGAACTCATCATATGCCATGTTTGCTCCATGGCCACTGTAAGTTTCTTTAATATGAAAGGGCTGTCCAAGATAGTCTCCCTGTGCCTCGTTAAGCTGAAGCCTCTCTTTACAAACACTTGAGGCTGATGGTAGAAGTTTGGATTTTATACCCTTCCTAACAAAGATGGATGAGACAGACTTTTGGATAGCCGAATATCCTCTTTTGCTTACACCAAGTGAATCAAGTGTGCCTTGTATCTCTTTTGCAGGCACTGAGTTCTCTGAAATAAAGCGGTCCACTACATTTCGTTGTAGGACCTTAAACTTCTTGTCATGTACTATATCTGCTTCCAGGCTTCTACTTATAAGTGGCTTCAATCTCTTTCCTATATTGGCTTTGGGGTCAATGTTTTCCTTGTCAGGATAGATTGAATCTCTACATGAAGACAATGCATAAGTAAATAACAGAAAATTTGCTTCACTAACACTATTTAGGCACATGAAAACAATGCATAATAAGAAAAAACAAAAAGATTACTTAACTAAGACAATGTAGCCAACCAAGAAGCATCACCTTAATGCTCGGATTCTTTTCTTGAGACCTCCTGATGCAACCTGTAATGTTTCAAGATTGCGCAATTTCTTCTTTCGGATACGACCACCCAAGATGGTGTCCTTGATTTGACAACTTCGCACCTTTCCTTTCAGTTCTTGTACCTCTGTTTTATGTTGCAAAATGGTAACCTGATCTGTAGAATGTAAATGTGAAAGGCGAACAATCTCACATTGTTGAGCTTGGAGAATGCTCTTGTAAGTTTCAGCTTCTCTTGTAAGTGATTTACAATAACCCAGAAGGCCCTTTTCTCCATTACCAGCAAAGGTCAATAAGCTTGTAGGATTGACAAACGGTGGAGACGCATTAGTCATTGGATTCTTAGGGTAGAGAGAGCCTCTCGTCCAGATATCTATGTGTTTAGCTCCTTGAGCTCTGAGCGTGTCTATGGAAGCGGGAGGTATATGTGTGTTTGTTTTACTGCGCTTAATCAATGGTTGGTACTCATTGTCCAAATCAATGTGAAGGTGATATTTGGCTCGTTTTTGGGTAACATTTGTGCCATTTGAGGAGTGCGCCATTAGCCAAATGTGCAGGTTTAATGGAAAGTGAATAGCGGCTGCGCCTTCGTCCCTCCATGTTAGCCTCATTCCCTCCATATTGACGAGGTTCATTCAATGCAACTGAAAAGAGGATTATCCCTCAATCACTACGAACGAATGTTCAGAAGAGTAAGGAATCTACTTAAAGTACACTTTTTGAACTTTTACTATGAAAGACCCAGCTCTTTTATTTGCCATTTTTTCTAGAGAGAGAGTGCAAAAAATACATTTTCTTGGAAGGCCCTCCAAATGACCTCCGAAATTTCCTAATGTGGCTATGGAATGCAAATCCAACCAAGAGCCATGCTTCAATGCTTAAGCTTGTCATCTTCTTCATCTTCATTACTATGCTGTTATGCTATGCTAAGAAAGAAGAGCAATGATAAGTGAGGAACTATTTCTTTCTCGTATGGATGATTCTTCTTCCTCTCCCTACCCTCATTTCCCGCTAGCTCTCTTCATCTTCAAAGGTGTTTGAGGCCTTGGGACTGAGGCTTGTGATAGTTAATGGTTTTTCTAAAGTTTATGTTATGCTGGTGATGCATGAAGCTTTCCATCTTCATAGGATCACCAAGGAACACAAAGATTGTATTCTACCAAGCCTCTCTTGATGGGAGAATCTATAATACAAAGGCCTTTTCGAGGGGGACTGCCGGCTCCAAGTAAATCCGGTCCTCAACTATTGTCATGTTCTCTAATACGCTCTCTCTTACAAAAGTATTGTTCATGCCAATTTAATTAAGTACTATGTTCATGTTTCTACCATTAATTAAGTTCACCCTCTATGTTCTCAAAGTAATCTCACAAGAATGATCACTCTAATTCTCTTAATTCCGCTATTCTCAAAGTTCATAGGCCATTCCCATTACATTGGTATCAGAGCATTTGGTTTCTCTTTTCTTGCTTAAGAAGAGAGGTTCTTAAATAGCCTATTAATGGTTGATTTTGTTAATTATATTACGATAAGTGGGACTAGGATCTATTATCGGTTTTGTTGAGCCCACTATGTGGGATATGGTGCACACCTCGGAAGCTTTGGTCTTAATAACGGGGTCTTTTTAGACTTCCCTATGGCTTTACCATGATTGAACCATAAGAAGTCCAAAAGGAGCTATCCCTTGGCAATTTTTCTATGTTAGACCCACCCCATTACTCTCTATAATTAACCAATTCGAGTCGTGGGTGTAGATACTTAAGGGCTTATTTTCAAAGGCTAAGAGGAGTAGAAACTAAGGTTTTGAATTGCCAAAGGATACACTAAGTAAACACATAAGTATAATTAGCAGGGCTGACAAAAACCAAGAGAGTAGAATAAACATAGATAACTTTGATTTTGCACATGAAGGTGCTAATGATGATGCCCCCATGTTTATCAATTATCTTGTAACTAGGTTGCATCAAGCTATGGGCAACCCTACTTTGCAAGCCGAAGTTACTCAACTACTTCATGCTCATGGAATTTCCCTTCCTCTCCAAGAGGAGAGAGAGTTTAGGAGGCCTCTTGATGAGAATCCCAAAAGAAGACTCTCTCCCATAAGAGAGGAGGAATCCAAAGAACAAGAAAGAAGTGAATCCCTAAGTTCCTCTAAAGATGTGGCTCCATGAAGACGGCGGTCTAGACTGTTGCCAACCCCTCCCAAGAGGAGACGGTCAACCCATACTCCTTCTCCTTGACATTCCAAAAGGGAAGAGAGGAAACAAAGGAAAAAAAGTCAAGAAAGAGGTCACCCTCTTCTCCTTCTTCTTCACCTTCCTCCTCTTTCGACGAAAGCAACAGTTATTCTCCTAGAGAATACAAGAGGAGAGGACATCACAAAACTTACCCTGCATGGCGAAGGTCCCAAAAGATCAAGAAATTCAAAGAGGGAGGAAAGAGTATCTCTTTTCTCACCTATGATGGCACCTTTGGCGCCACCAACAAAGTATTGGCCTTCATCCAACAATTTCATGAGACCTTTGGAGACGAGGGATTCTCAGAGTCCTCCAAGTTATGCCATGTAGCTATGCACTCCCAAAAATCTACTCATCAATGGTGGGCTAGCCTTCATGGCAACGGCGAGGCCCCAAAGACATGGAAAACTCTACAAGTTTCCATCATGAAGCAATTCCTTGCAAGCAATGCAAAGGACAAATTGCTTACCAAAATGCGGAGCTTGAAATTTCTCTTCAACGAGTTTATCCACAAATATGTAGACAAGTTTTGGGATTTACATCTCAAAGCTACAGTCTTTCAAAGGATAGACTTTGCCAAACAAAAGCAATAATTTTGTGCAATATTACTTGAAGAAATGGCCAAGTATGTCAACTCACAACGGCCTAACACTATCACCGAAGTTATCCACCAGACTATGGTTGCTTCAAGGATCAATTTCCAACAAGGGGCGAGAAGAAATTTCAAGCCCATGGAAAACAAGGATCGAAAAGAAGCTAAAGGGAAGAGCAATGCTCAAAACTCTTCCCAACGCAACACAAAAACACCAACAACAAGAAGGCCAAGGAGAAAGGAGCTTACAATGGTAAAAATAAGCTCTCTCCCAAATAATTAGAGGCCTTTCGTAAAGACCATAAATGCTTTAAGTGTGGGGAGCAAGGACATGGTTATCGTTCTTGCCCCAAAAGAAATGTACTCAATGACACTCCTAGAGCTTCCATGGTTGAAGCTCCAAAAGAGGATACTCATTGCAAAGGCTCGTCACTCTCTTATGCTTGGCGAAAAGTAAGGGAGCATGATGCCGTTATCTTGTTTGACCGTGGCTCTACTCACAACTTCATATCAATGGAGTTGGCCACTAAGTTGGGCATTCAAGCTTTTGAGATGGGAGATATTGTAATTGTCGCGATGGCGATTTACAAGTCTCTGTTACTCCCTTGATTGGAAAGTTGAGGGTTCATGTCCAAAGTTACGTTGACAAAGAAGATTTTTTAATCTCTCCTCTCCAACATGAGGATGTTATCCTAGGGGCACCATGGTTCAACCACATGGCTGCCAACATGGAGTTCCCTAAAAGGAGAATCTATTTCACCTACAGGGAAAAGAGCATGTACATAGATGCTAACGAGTCGAGGAACACCATATCCCTGGTAAATATGTTTGCTTTTGATAAGTCAATGAAAAGCTCTATTTTTGCGTATATGATTTTTGCTAGAGAATTTGTAAATGAATTTAATGTTTTCACAAGTAGTGATAAAGAAATAAAGAGGAATTAGAGTTGTCTAATTTCCTAAATGGATTCCAAGATGTTTTCATTGTGATGACATCATATTTCTCACATTGCTGAAAAGCACAATCAAGTGGTTGATGCACTTTCACAACGGCCAAGGGTAAATGTGGTGTCTATAGCAACTCACAATGATCTATCTTTTATGATAGATGAGTATGCTACTGACCAAGATTTTAAGTAGGTAATTACAACCTTTGCATTAGGGAAGAAAAAAAGAACCATTCACCTTGAAGGATGGTTATCTTCCAAATGGCAATAGGCTATGTATTACTCACCAATACAATAAGAAAGTTATGTATGAATTCCATGCTTCTCCTTATGCAGGGCAAAGAGGGATTTCATAATCTACTCTTCAAGGAGTAGAAATGTATTTCTGGTGGTCTACCATGAAAAGTAAACATACAAGAGTATGTTTCAAAATGCATGGTATACAAAAAATTGAAATTTGATCGAGGGAAGCAACTTGGATTGTTTCAGTTTCGACAGGCTTAGCAAGAAAACACACTCTATGCCTGTCTAAAAGATTATTAAGGCACATCAAATGGAAACCCTCTTTAGATCATAAATTTTCAAGTATCATGGCTTTCCAACATCCATAGTGCCGGACAAAGATCCTAGAATGACCAATAATTTCTAGAAGGGCCTCGTTGAGTAGATTAAGTTTCTCTTTCGACCTATTATCCACAAAAGGATGACCAAAGTGAAATAACTAATCTAATGATTCTTGAATCTACTAAAAGCCTATGTCATGGAAGTAGATCAACATTCTCAATGAGAGAAGTACCTACCTCTTATAGAGTATGCGTACAATGACATTGTACATACTTCTATGGGGAAATCACCTTTTGAGGTTAAAGAGGGAAGATCCAAAAGTCCCTTACTACTTAAAGTATATGGAAAGATCTTCACTGCTGATGAATATAGCCGAGACTTATAAGAATCTTTTCCAAAGATTAAAAAGGTTATATTCATCTCACAACAAAGGCAAAAAGGGATGTTGCTAATAAGCACAAAAGAGCCTTAGCCTTTAAGAAAAATGATTGGGTCTTGCTAAAGTTTCTCAAGGCTCATCTAAGGCATACTACGGGCAAGAATCCTACGAGTCACCAAGAGTATTATGCTAAACTAGCAAAAAGATACTATGGTCCTTTCTTTTCAAATTCTTAAGCCAATCAATGAGATGGCTTATTAGTTAAAGTTGCCCAACCATTGGTTCATTCACAATGCTAACCATATGAGCCTACTCAAGCCTTACAAAGGAGAGCCACCAAAAGAACCAATAATGGAGGACCCGCTAGAGATCAAAGATCAAGAAGAGGTGTTGCAACCCGAATCAATTCTTCGACATGAAGACAAGGTACTAAGAAATGATAAGATTATCCGATGGTATCTTGTTAAGTTTAAGAATTATCCTTTTAAAGATGCTAGATGGAGGCAAGGAACCTAGCTTAAGGATAATATGAACCTTGTCAATGCTTACAATGCTACACTAGAGCAAGCAAATGAAATGCATTTTAAATGCATAATGTTTTTGTCTTATAAGACTCAATCTCTTTCTTTTATTGTGCACAAAATTTAAGAAGTATGCATGCTTAGCATTATGTTTGTGGTGATGACGTCTCCCAAACACCAAGTAGAACTTGTCACTCTACTTTGGAAGTATGATATGGACTAAAGAGCAGACATGCTTGCGGAAGCTAAGTCTCTCGAGCACCAAATGGATTAGTCATCCATTCTGGAATGATGTTGTAGGGTAAAAAGGGATCCTCTACCCGCTAAGAAACATGGACTAATGACTAGGCTTTATCTTCTCTACCTCATAGTCGAGGAAGACTATGATTTCAAGAGAGACGTAATGTCATAAAATATCATATTTAACTTTACCAAATGATTTTCTCATATTAAATTGATCACTTAATATGGGAAGATAAAAGGGGAACAAGAGTTAGGATATAGATATGTGCTTCTAAACCTATCTCAATAGGGGACCAAAAGGAGAAATAGTTGCATGTCAATAGGGGTCCAAAAGGAGATGGTCTACCAAAGAGAAATCACTATAAGAGGACTTGTCTATAACCGGTAGAATTGTTGTAGAAAAACAAAGAAAAATGGAGAGAGAAAACATTGCGGGGGCGGCAATAACTGCAGCTATGATCGCGGTAGTGGTTTGGAAGCAATAAGCGCGGTAATAGTGGCGGTAATATACTTGATGCTATTATCGCGAATGTTGCCACTACTATTACCACGCTTATTGCCGCTAAACGACAATTCAAAAATAAAGGTGCTCATTTGGGCCACCCAAAATTGGGTGGCCCAAATGAGCACCTTTATTTTGACCTGCATAAAACAATGAAACATCATTGCTTTTTGGAAGAGTATAAAAAGTACCAAAGAATTGAAATTGAATTCACTTTACCTTGACAATTTAATATGTAGAAGATCAACTATTTAAAAAAGTTACAGTAAAATGTAAATAGTTGTATATACGTTGTGTCACATTGGGACTTTTAGAAAGTTTGGACAAAATATTTTTCTATCTAATCCTCCTCTATCTCGTCGTCGTTTAGAGGCACGTACGTTTGATCACTTTGACTCTACATAAACCCAAACCAAATTAAACAATTATCAACAGCTCAAAACAATTGATACAAAATTACTTGTTTAAACTTACCGCTTGTAGTGATCCAACCATCGTGTCGAATTGCTCACGAGAGATGTGGTTGTTTTTGAACAACCATCGCCAAGTATCAAATTCTGTATGTTGCTCACGATACTTGACCATCTCTCTGGTTGGTCGAGTAAGAGTGATATTTTCCTAAGTTAGCAATAACAATAACAAATCATCAACTACAATCTTTATAATCATCGATTGACGTTATAATTTAATCAATCTTACATATTTGTCCTTCCAAGCTCCCTGCTCCCTTGCCTCCTGAGCCATAGTGCGCGAGAGTTTGTCTGCCGCATTTGGTCGCGTTGTTGTCTATATGATGAGCCCGTTGCAACTTGATCGATCTTTTCTTGCATTGCCCACTCCCACTCCGTGTCTGTCATGTTGCCACCGCAGTAGCTCCTGTGTGGATCTCTAACTTGGTTGGCTGCTGTGTGTCACTCACTGGACTGCTTGTTTTTTAGAAATGTCTTTATGTAACCCTCCAACCATTGTTGTGAAAAACGTTGATTGGAGGCATTTGGAAATCTAGCTAACATTGCGTCCTCAATGTACCGTGCATGATCGGGCAGTTGGTCTCTAAACTTTACAAAACAGTTCTTATATATTGAATGTATAAGAATTTGTAGATGACATCAAAATAACTTGCCCTGTGCTATGTCGAAGTCCACCTCCCCGCCACATTTAACCATGTTGTAGCATCCATGCATGTTTGACACGGGTGCGTTAGTATCCTCGTCCTTTGCGTCAGGGGCGGCACATTCTGAAAGTGGAGACTCCGTTCCCCACCACTACCAAAACACGCAAAACCACAAGATCCGCCGCCGTTTTGTCTCTCACGGTGCTCGCTGCCCTGAGACGAGCGTCGACGTGCGCTTGTAGAGGAAGTTCGTCGACGGTGTTCTGGCAAAGCAGAAGTAGAATGGAGTGGCGTAGGACCCTATGATGAAATGGGAGTGGGACCCTGCAATGGAAGGGGAGTAGGATGATAAGAAGGGGCCGTAGACTGAGGTGCCACCGGTGGGAGGCTTTGTAGGGAAGGAGTCTCTCCCTGACTCCCCCATGGCATAGTCTGCGGGGAAAGACCGTAGGTCGCAAGCTGCTGTGGAGTGTAGCGACCAAAAAATTCCTCTATCGAATGAAGGTACTGGTCTCATAAAGAGAGAGCCCGCTGTAGGTCTGGACCTACGACCTGTGGAGGAACTTGAGAAGGATAGCTGTAGGATGGCCATGCCTGTAAATAACAAAAATAAACCTATGACACTCATGGTTTAGGATTAACTAGCCAGGAACATTTTTTATTTCTTTGCTTGTTCTCACCATCTCAAGACTTGGGTCCACTGGAGGCGATATCCAACCTGGGTGGGATCCCACCTGGGATGTGAACCAACCAAAAGAAGAGCCAGCTGGCTCTCTCGTTTGACATCTACATTACAAAGAGCAATATAAGATTTAGCTTTCCCCCTTACTCACTCATCTATAAATACGTACACAAGTATATTAGCACAAAACTACGTAGATACATATACATACTAGTAGACCTAAGTAGAGGCTAGTAGTTCCAAAGGTCAAGTGGCACCTCTTTAAATATCATCACAGTTTCAACCGTGGTGAAACCCAAAGGTACATTGCGATAATCCATATAGGAGTGGACCAATGACCGCAATGCCACGATTAAAAAGGGACTATACCCAAGAGGAAGCATCTAACCTTCGGGTGCTATGCTCCCGTACTTAGTGCCTACAAACATGCATAAACAAATATATATGTACACACAAGTATATATACATATACGTAATGTAGCCATCATTTTGAGTAGAGATAAAGAGTTATGGTTGTAAATGTAGCCATCGTTTTGTGTTGTGTGCAGTGCGAGAGTGCTCGTGCTTCTGTAGAGTGCTATGAAGAAGAGCTTCTTTATTGTGCTTCTTACGCAACATCTCTTCACAACAGCTCCTTGTTCGAGGGATTACTTTGCACATCGCATGTTTGCCTCCATTCTGAGGTATGGTATCGTTAAAATCTCTCCAAGCTAATTCCTATTCGGTGGGGAGAAAGAGATAGGAAGAGAGATAGAGAGAAGTTAAATTTCCGAGGGTCCATCGACGTCACGTAAAGAAGGTCTTTTTCATAGCACTCTATAGAAGCACGAGCATACCCGCACTGCACACACCACAAAATGGTTGTTCCGCCTACAACCGTTGCTCTTTATCTCCCTATTTCTTTATCTTCCTCTCTCTACCTATCTCTTTCTCCCGACGGATATCTCTATTTCTCTCTCTCTCCCTCTTTCCCTCTTTCTTTCCACAAACATCTCTATTTCTCTCTTTCCCTTTCCCTCCCTCTCTCCCTCTCTCTCTCTCTCGCTCTCTCTCTCGCTCTCTCTCTCTCTCCCCTCTCCCTCCCTCTCTCTCTCTCTCTCTCTATTTCTCTCTCTCTCTCTCTCTCTCTCTCTCTCTCTCTTCCTCTCTCTATCTATCTCTATTTCTCTCTTCCTCTCTATCTCTATCTATTTCTCTCTCTCTCTCTCTCTCTCTCTCTCTCTCTCTCTCTTCCTCTTTCTCCTCTCTCTCTCTCTCTCTCTCTCTCTCTCTCTCTCTAACATTCACTATCTCTAACAAACCTAAGATTTCTAACATTTGTAAATCTAACAAGCCTAACAACGCAACAATTTTCAAACAAGCGTCTCTTTTCTACCACACACAAAGAGATATTTCAACAACACAACCATTTGGGAAATGAACGAGGTATTTCATGATATCTCTACCTTTTTCATTTTTTAAGGGTTTATGCATGTGTGTGTGTGTGGAATAGAAAACAATAGGGAAAGAGGGGGGAGGAGCGTTGTTGTGTGTCTACCTTTTGTTGTAGCACGGTTGCCGGTTAGGTTGAGCTTCCAATGACGAACGCGAAAAACCCCCTTCGAGGAGGTCCTCTTTGACCCGAACGTGTGTGTGTGTTGATGTTGTGTTTGAGATGGAGTAGGAAGAGAGGGTGTAGGGAGAGGGGGGGGGGGGGGGGGGGGGGGGGGGGGGGGGGATGGTTTGGGAGGTGGAGAGGGGAGGGGAAGGGGGCAGGTGAGGTAAGGGAGGGGAGGGAGCTTTGGTGGAGTGCAAAGTGCAAGAGCTCCATCTCCTTCTCCAAGCTTGTTGAGAAGTGGAGAGCCTACACCAACACTCTTGGCTATGGAATGCAAATCCAACCAAGAGCCATGCTTCAATGCTTAAGCTTGTCATCTTCTTCATCTTCATTACTATGCTAATAGGCTATGCTAAGCAAGAAGAGTGATGATAAGTGAGGAACTATTTCTTTCTCCTATGGATGATTCTTCTTCCTCTCCCTACCCTCATTCCCCGCTAGCTCTCTTCACCTTTGAATGTGTTTGAGGCCTTGGGATAGTAAATGCTTTTTGCAAAGTTTATGTTATGCTTGTGATGCATGAAGCTTTCCATCTTCATAGTATCACCAAGGAACACAAAGATTGTATTGTACCAAGTCTCTCTTGATGGGAGAATCTTTCTAATACAAACGCCTTTTGGAGGGGGGATCGGCTCCAAGTAAATCCAATCCTCAACTATTGTCATGTTCTCTAATACTCTCTCTCTTGCAAAAGTATTGTTCATGCCAAGTTCATTAAGTACTATGTTCATGTTGCTACTATCAATTAAGTTCACCCTCTATGCTCTCAAAGTAAGCTCACAAGAATGATCACTCTAATTCTCTTAATTCCGCTATTCTCATAGTTCATAGGCCATTTCCATTACATGTAAGAGCAATCAAATGTGCCAAGAACCCATAAATGGACTCGCAAGAAAAATATGGCAGAGTCTCCTCCGTACGGGGAGCAAACTCTCATACTCAAGAGGACAAAAGTAAGCACATAAATTGCTCAAAACAACCATTGGGCATTTACTGCTCAAAACCAACTGCCGTGTGATTGCCAACTCGGCGTTAAAAGCAAAAAAAAGTTCAACCAGATACATATCCTATGGCGAGGGTACCATAAGAGGGAAACTTTAGCAACTTGTATCACGGAAGGTATCTCAACATTCAAGAATACCCCAACTTAAAGAAAACCTCATGCAATGACCCTCCAAAGCCTAAAGCAGACTCAAAATAACTAGCCAAAGTCTCAGAAAGGGCTCTTCCAGTCCACAGTCTTAGAAAGGGCTCTTCCAGTCCGAGTCTCAGAAATGGCCAAGAAAAACTGCCAATATGTCGACCCATAACGGTGCCACAAAAGCCGTACAAAAAGCAGTAACGGCAACTCAACGTACATGAGTGACCACGCATGAACATGCACCAAGAACTACTGCATGCAGTAAAAAGGATCCCTGCAGGGATATCTGCTCTCAAAAGAGCTCAATAGCACTATGTGTGCTCAAACAAACATACATCTATCAATGCATGGTCATCCGTAGAGAAACAATCACCAAAATGACTGTCAAGTGCCTGTGTCTAAAAACCTAGAGAAACTGGTGTATGTGGGCTTGAAAGCCCCTGTAAACCTCCGTGTTGGTGTAGATTAGAAATGTACGTGCTGATTTCCATCACCGGATGGAAATGTGCTTGAATCGAATTTCGGGCATCACTCCTCTATGATAGAGGTAACTTGCCTGTGCATGCCAAAAGATCGCCGGTAGATCGTCGACGAAGTCAATGCCGAAAAAATGAAGCCGATGTCGCCTTCCACTGTCGAATGGAAGTGTGCTTGCCAATGTCATAGTCACTGAAGTCGGTGCAAAATCGATGCAGAGCATCAAGAAAGCAAGTGTGCTCTCTCTCTCTCTCTCTCTCTCTCTCTCTCTCTATGTATGCCGATGTCGATGGCCGGTAGACTGGTAAGTTCTCACTCTCTTACAACTTCACTCTCTCTCAGTGAGAAAGCCTCTCTCTCTCTCTCTCTCTCTCTCTCTATATATATATATATATATATATATATATCTTAATCTCTCTCACTTGGGTGTGTGTGAGTGGGGAGGCCGGATTGTCGATGGCACTTGTGGAAGCGAGGGCTTGCACACATGAAATGTGTAAGAAAAATTAAAAAAAAAAGCAAATTTTGTAGCTCTGTGGAAAGCCTGCATGGTTGGCAGCGAAAGGAAACAAGGTGTGTGTGTGTGTGTGTATGGCTCTGGAGGAGGTTGTGTGTGTGGCTAATTTGCAAGCTCTTTGCTCGTGACTTGCTGCACTACACACCCTCGATTCCATCTCACAGGCTTTTTTGCTAGCTTGGTCACGAGCTCCTGTCTTTTGTTTTCTTCAAAATTTTGCATTGCTCGATTCCAAACACATAGACAATGCTCAATTTTCTTGCCCAAGATTCCCTGTTTGATTTGAGCTCCTGCCCAATTTTGCCCGACCTCTCATCAAGGCTTTGATTTCACCTTTGCCAAGCTTTGCTTCAATTTGCTGAACTGTTGCAATTCGATCTCAAGCTCAAGCTCCTTACAATTGCTTGCATGCAAAAGTTGGAGCTCGGTTCTCCTCTGCTCAGTGCTCAACATCTCCTGCTGCACCGATTCTGTAGCGATTCAAAAGCTCTCAAGATTTCGAGGTCACTATGGGAGGGCTGCACGCGCGTGTAGTTTGGGCTCGTGGGCTCTGATACCACTTGTGGGGAAGGATGTGCAGGATGCAGGAGAAGAAAGGCGAGAAAGGGGAAAGAGGAAGGACAATACGCAACAGGTTTGGTGGAGCCTTGTGAGACAATAGTCCCACTCTCCTTATTATCTCCATATAATCAAAACAATGAATGTGGTGGGTGCCTGGCCACTGGCCACTTGGACAAAAACCTAACAGAAAATACTCATTAATGCAAGCATCCTCTCTATCTTCTTGGTCCCATAATTCTTCAGGACTTAAAGCCTTCTTCCAGCTTCTAGTGTTGTCAGTTTTTATTTGAATCCTTCTGTTGGTGCCTTGGATAGTTAATGTATGATTTGCATAATATATAACCCCAACAGTTGTGAGCCAAGGTCTGTCCAGAAGCATTCCATATGCTCCTTGCACATCCAACACTAGAAAACTGGTCTTAAGTTTCTCCTTGCCCACTCTTATTTGCATATTCTCAACTAACCTAATAGCTTGGACTACCCTGTAATCGGCCATTCTAACTCTAAATGGTGTTGGGTTCATTTAAGTGATCCCCAGTTTTTGCCTCAAATGCTCTTCAAAGATATTGGGATATTGACTCCAACTCGCCCATCCATAATTACTCCAAAAAATGGTTCCCATTGCTTTCTGATCTTGTCATCACTTTGAATCACTGGAACCTCATCATCTTGAATGGATGCCAGGTCCACTGCTTTGGCCTTAGCCTCATCTTTTCTCTTCTGCCTAATTAACTTTGCAATTGCAAGTAATGTTGCCTGATATCATCAAGTTCAACTCTCAACTATTTGTATCCTATCACAGCCTTGATATATATCTCATCTTGCTCATTACCAGAGCTATTATCTAAACTCGAAGACTTTTCCTCCTAACTATCTTCTCACTTCCATTCCGTTGGTTCCTCTTGTCTGGCTGCTGGTTGGATTTGAGATGGATCCTATGATTGGTCCTTCATCCGTCTAGAGGTTCCAATGTTGGCCGGGTTTGATATGACTTCCCGTACCTCATTTTCCAGACTCTGCACTACAACAATCATGGACTCTGGTCCGGATGTTGCTTTCTCACTCTGGAGCTCTTGCACCTCTAAAGACTTGGGTGGTAGTTTCTGAATTGTGTGAGCCTCAGAAAATTTTGGCTGTTCTAGCAGTTTCTTAGCTAGATTTTCAATGATCTTTGCTGCAAACTCACGCTGTTCTTGCCACTCATCTACTACCTTCTCTTTGCCCTTGGCCTTCCTGCAAATTGTTCTCTACCGTTCCCACTTTCTGTTCTCAGCAACCTGTATTCCCTCATTCTCATATGGGATTTCTTCAAAGATCATAGCCGTACTTCTAGTGACTACCCTAATCGACACTGTCTTTGGTGCCTTCTGGATTGTTCCTTCTGGTTGCAGAGCATCTGGGCACTGAGCTACAAAGTGTTCGTACTTTCCATACATGTAGAAATTAAAGCTTTGTTTTGCAAAGTCTCCTCTACCTCTACCCCTGCCAACACCTCCCTGGTATCCTCGTGTGCGAGTACCAATTCCTCCAGTACTTGTGCTAGCTTCATTATCCTTGGCCCCACTGGCCCCATCTACCTTGATTGCCTCATAGTTTGGCGCTTGGACATCTTGTTCCCTAGTTTCTTACTTTTGAAGCCGTTCAAAAACCAAGTTTTGATCCTTTTTTTGAAAGGAGGTTCTTGTAACTATATGGTCAATTCTTTGATCTTTTCATCATAACTTCTAACCGAGAACTTACCTTGCTTGATCTTGTCCAGCTCACATAAGATATCTTCATCTCCTCTATTATCTGAATACTCCAGTTTAAAAGCTTTGATAAGCTTGTTGTATGATCTGAGTTGGCAGGCTGGGTAATGGTAATACCATTGCCTAGCTGTCTCTTTCAATGTCTGTGGAAAGTACTTCCCCCATTTGTCTTCATCTATATCTTTAAGTTCTGCATTTTGTTCAAAGGCTTGAATATGAACATCAAGATCATCCTTTTTCCACCCTTGAATACCGGGAACGATATTTTCAGATTACTGGAATGCTCAGTGTGACTTGTTCTAGATTTGTGGATTGGCTTCTTCTCTTTGGATCCTATTTTTCTGTAGTGGTTCGCCTCTGCATCCCAATCGTTGTTTGTTTCAACTTTAGACAATGTTGTATCGTCTACTTTCTTCTTCAATGGTTTATGCCTTGATCGATGACTTCGTTTACTGCCCTTTTTGTCCTTAGTGTGTTTTTGGCTCTGTTGGATCCATGGAATTGATTTTTGTGTTTAGCTCATTCTGCCTTTTCCTTGAATGAGTTTAATGATGGGAATCCCTTGATTCATGATCAGCTGTCCCTATCTCTAGGGGAACATCCATCTCATTACCAGGTTCTTTTTCAATTTCAGAGGCTCACTCTGATTCCTCCTGGATTGGATTGACACGGTTTGTATCATCCATGAATCGGGTAGTTGGCCTTCGATCTCGTGTAACTTTTTGGGTGGCATCTCTGATGTCTAATGGCTCTAACACCAACTAGGAGATAGTTTGATTGCCAAGAGAAAATTAGCTCAAGCCACTGTGATCGCCAACATGGAATGAGTTGGACACTTTCAGTCAGCTATTCCAGGTTGGTAGGTAGAGTTAGTTCAGACTAGACACTAGAGTTCAGATCAGACTAGACATAAACTGAGAATACTGAAAGTGAGAACTGAAAATGAATGTTGAAAGGAAATACTAGAAATTTACAATATAGGAATCGGAATTGTATATTCAGGTAAAGACAAGTACAAGATTGAGACAAGCTCAGTATGTGTTTTAATTACAATAGCATATGACAAGCTAGGATAGAATCAACTAGATCGTATATGCTCCGCGCTTACAAATAAAGTAATGGCCCCTATTTATTGGCCTCCGACTGAGCTTTGAGTTTTTGTACTCTGTACACGTTACTTCAGTAACTAATCCTGGTAATTACCAGCCCAGTCGCCATATTCTGGTAGCCGTTCCCACCTTCTACAAAACTGTACTTATAAAATCGTCCTCAAAGCTCACCCATTCACCACTGCCCAAGTGATCTAATCTTCTTGACTTCATTCGCATCTTTGTTGCCTCTTTTCGATGCTTGTACTTATTAGGATTTTTAAGTAATTACTTCTTTGCATTCTTCAAATTTTCCTTGTTGAGCCAGGATGGCTTGGGTGCACCGCTTACACTTCAAGTAGTCACACATTTAGTGTATGCATCCATTTGGTGGAGAAATGATGCTCCAAACTTACCATGTAAAATTGCGCTAGAAGCATGCCGATTACTTTTTCTTTGAGCTCGGATGGTATTTCTTTCCATTTCATCATGAGGTGGTGATGAAATACCTGTAAGCAGAAGCTGTGCATGGTAAGTAGTCAACATCCTACCATTCTCATATGGCCAAATCTTGTCGACAGTATGGTCTATGGTGTAATGGAACATGCCTTGGTGGTACTAAGGGGTCACAATGGCAGTCTCGATAGGGGTGAGGCTAGGAGTGGCAAGTAGCAAAGCAAGACTCATAAATCTACATGTATGAGTACTAGGTTTGTAGTATTTGAGCATTAACAAAGGCAAAGCATGTGATAATTTCAAAATATTAGTTTGGGATTGCTTAAGAAAGCTGTAATGCTTAGCATGTGGATTCCTGACAAATGCATTTTTTTTTTTGGATGAACTTCTTAGCTAGTATGTCTAAGTCTCTTAAAAATCATTGATTGTGAAGTGCGCCAAAAACAGATAGAAATATGGACTCTCAATTGCCAACTGTTCATTTTTCCAATTCTTGGGCATCGAGAATCACTTATGAGCTTCACACTTACGACATGATAATGCTTGTTTTAGTCTCGAAGTCATATTTGACCTTTGACGATGATAACGGAACCTATCTATTATCTCTCTCCTTCTCCCCGTCTCAATTTGTGAAAAACATTTCTATAATGGTGTCCATATCTACACGATTGATGTTTTTGGACTTGTGAGGTACCCAGTCAAGGTCTCCCCTTTCTTGTTAACTCAAAAAATTGGACATTGCCCTAGTGGAAAATGGGTTGATGTTAAAGTGGGTACATGGACTCTTGAACAAGTAATAAGGCTAGATAAGCTTGCAGCTTGCACAACTTTTGCTCTCATGGAGATACACATGCAGCAGATAGCATGGCCTAAGACATAGTGATTTTATGCTGCCATAAAGAGCACGGGTCTTAAGGCAATCGCCACACAATACATAATTATCAATTACTTTTGGAGATAGTCATGTCTCTTACATGGTCATAAGTACACTTGTTATTTGTCTTATATGCAACTATGCAAATGTTCTTTTAAATATGCCTTTATTTGCACATGTACACCAGTTATAATAAGTGGTGCATGTGTGACCCCATCCTAAAAAGCTATATATTTGTGATAACTGGTGGGGCAAGCGTGACCACATCCTAAAAAGCATTACTTGATAGTTTATCAAAATAGAAGACACTGTATCCAAAATCTACGTAAAAATATTTATTAAGATTTAAGGTTTTTTTACGTATAAATAACTCAGCGGGTCAAAATAGGAGCCGAGTAATATAACGTCTCACCTTGCGTTGACCTATAGAAAGCAGCCACTTCAGCTCTATTAAGAGGACCAGGTGGATGCTTTATAAGAGCAGGGGATCGCTATTGCGCCTCCACTTTGGAGTCGCAGCCACAAACTCATCAGAGCTGGGAGCTGTCCACGATGACGAAGAGCTCCATGTTGACAAAGATGTCTGCGGCGCTTGTGATGCTGTTGCTGGCCCTATCTCTGGGGGCTGTAGCCACTGACGATAATAAGGGCACGACCTCGCCAACAGTACATCACCACGCGCCTGCGCCCGCCCCTGCTGCGAAACCTCATCATCATCACCACCACCACCACCACCACCACCACCACCATCGTCATCACCACGCCCCTGCCCCGGCTCCTGTAGCGGCAAAACCGCTTACCAAGAGCCACCCTCCTTCCCCTGCTCCTCTGCATGCTCATGATCATCATACGGCTCCTGCTCCGGCCCCGGCAGTTCACTCCACACGCAAGCTCGGTGAGCATCATGCAGGCCCGGCTCCCGCTCCGGCTGCCGGAGGTCACCATCAGCACGCCCCCGCTCCTGCTCCCGCTCATCATCATCATCATCATAAAAAGCAGCACGCCCCGGCGCCTGCTCCCGTCCACCATGAAAAGCACCATGCGGCAACGCCAGCGCCAGCCCCCGCCAAGCACCATCATTCCCCGGCGCCTGCCCCCGCCTCTCTTCACAGTTCTCAGCATGTGGTGTTCAAGTCTCATGCCCCTGCTCCCGCCCCTCTTCACAGCTCTCAGCATGCAGCGGTGACAACCAAGTCTCATGCCCCCGCTCCCGCCCCCCTTCATAGCTCTCAGCATGGCGCAACGTTGACCACCAACTCTCATGCAGCCCCGGCTCCCTCCCCTCTCCACAGCTCTCAACATGCAGCGGTGACTACCAAATCTCATGCCCCCGCCCCGGCGCCCCTTCACAGCTCTCAGCATGGCGCAGGGTTGACCACCAACTCTCATGCAGCCCCGGCTCCCTCCCCTCTTCACAGCTCTCAGCATGCAGCGGTGACCACCAAATCTCATAGCCCCGCACCTTCCCCCCTTCACAGCTCTCAGCATGGCGCAGCGTTGATCACCAACTCTCATGCAGCCCCGGCTCCCTCCCCTCTTCACAGCTCTCAGCATGCAGCGGTGACCACCAAATCTCATGCCCCCGCACCCGCCCCCTTTCACAGCTCTCAGCATGGTGCAGTGTTGACCACCAACTCTCATGCAGCCCCGGCTCCCTCCCCTCTTCACAGCTCTCAGCATGCCGCGTTGCATGCCCCTGCTCCCGCCCCCCTTCACAGCTCTCAGCATGTAGTGCTGACGGCCCAACCTCATGCCCCGGCTCCTGCTTCTCACAACTCCGTACATACGATGACCCATGCCCCAACCCCTGCTCCCGCTGCCCACCACCACCACGCCCCCGCCCCCGCCCCCCGCCACCATGCCCCTGCGCCTGCCCCTCATCACCACGTCGCTGCTCCCCACCCCCATGCCCCTGCCCCTGCCCCTCACCATCCCAAACACCACCACCATCATTTCCACAAACACCACCACAAGCATCATGCCCCCGCCCCAGCCCCCGGCCCCGCTCACCCGCGGGCTCACTAGCTCTAACCTTTAACCTGCCCGTGGCTGCACTGTTTTTTGGTTTTACTGTACCATCAAGCGGCCCCAAGCTTATAGGTCTTAAGTTTATCTGCAATTTTGTCCTGTATATTGAGCATGCAATTTAATCAACACAAGTTTAATCAGTCTCTCTCTCTCTCTCTCTCTCTCTCTCAAATTTCCATATGAAGTCTCACATCTTGAATTCAAGACTCGTCCGATTGGTCTTTGAGTCTGTTCCTACTACGTTAAAAATTATCTTACGTTAAAAAATAAAATAATAAAAATATATATCTCTGTGGTTGAGGTGGGCTTTGTGAGCATTGACTTTATATACTCAGCATTCTATTAAAACTCTCTCTCTCTCTCTCTCTCTCTCTCTCTCTCTCTCTCTCTTAAAATAGCCAAACCTAGAGGAGAATTTCAAAACACATAGTCATATTGTTTCTTTAGAGCATATGAAAGAGTAGCTCACGATGAACGTTTGACCTTTGCATGCCTAGCGAAACATAGACTACCTTGGGGAGTCAATCCTATTTTACAAGGTAGTAGTGCTCTCATTTTCCCCATATGAGTCATGAACTTGAGTAACTAAAAGACATCCTTGGAAAATAGGTCTAGATCTAAGAAATTGATTATATGAATACAGGAAATGAGATGCTACATATGTGAATAGACTTTGGTTCGAGCATGCTTCTTAAATCCTTCTTTTGGTTCCTTTTCATAGAAGTATGGTTTAATAAGTGTGAAAAAGAGTCTTATCATTTTTTTTCACTTATTAAACCATACTTCGACTATGAATATTTCATATTCTATACAAAAATTAAGGTCAAATTACCAAAATCTGTCATTAGCTACTTTACTGGCTTAAACCACTAACCTGATTCGAGGCCTTTTGTTCGTATGTCGTAAGGGCCACCACTAACATGGCCCAAGGAACTTTTATACATACATCATGAGACTATTGTTAACACACCCCACCATTCTAATCTTTGGTCAAAGATCGATTAACTTTTAAGTACTTCCTTAAACTACCAGTCTTTCACTCAAGGATAAACCATACACCGATCACTTCATACGTACTCTTTTCAAATAGAACAACTAAATCTTGGAGAAGTGTACACAAGCCAGAATCGTGGAGACTTGTTGACGAAAATGGTTAACAAAGAGAACTTGAGCTTTTGCTTAACTTCAATTGGTATTCAAGAATAAGAAGCTAGAACGAAAACTAGTCACACGTTTGCTAGAGATCAGTCTCCAAGTGGAAGATCTTTAAGTATGGAGCCTCATTTACGCTTGTAATTCTTAATCTAGAATAGTACATTTGTAAGGCCCATGTTATGAGGAGAAGCAAGACAGTGGTCAAAAAGTGGATACTTGATTGGTGGTCCATAGGTGGTGGGCGGTGGTCAATTTGCTAATGGCCAGTGCCGATCGATGGATCTACACATGGGTGGCTATCTCTTGTGAGAGGGTGGCCCATAGAGTCTCCTTGGCATCTATAAAAGAAGCTCAAAAGAAGGCCTCTTTTGTATATGATGTAGAAGAGGGGGGTGCAAGCTAGACAAAGATTCAAGCGACACAACCTTTGAGGGGTTTTAAGATCTTTCAAAATTACTTCTAGTTTGAAGTCTAAAGTCAATGAGTGGCTGCTTTTTTGTGGACACAACCCACTCTTGGGTGAACCATGTATATCTCGTGTATGCTCTCTCTCTCTCTCTCTCTCTCTCTCTCTCTCTCTCTCTCTCTCTCACTCGCGTGCATGTTAAATTTGTCTTCAATAAATACATCAGTCTATTTGCTACTTAGTAACCCCTTAATCTTATCACTAGCCGAATAGTAAGAATGTTGTCCAAAATAAATCTTGAAGCAATAAACCCAATTTGTGCCTTATGCAAGAATTTTTGAGATATGGGTTCGGATATGGGGTGATTCTTAGTGCTATCACCTTTGCCATAAGTTTGTACATAATCCCCATCATAGTAATTTGCCTCTACTATCCCAATGATTTAGGAAATGCTGGCTTACGAATGAGTTTAATGATTCCTTACTTCAATGATGATCCATGGATTGAGAGACTCAACATGCATTCAGGAGTGGAACAATAATATCCTCGAGATCTTTCCAATATGCAGTCACAAGTTCTTTTTGATATGCCATACACCCATTAGAAAAAATATGAACTTTGCATGGGCCTTGTAAGAATCCCTAATTTTAAGGGATTAAGGCTAATTTTTTTTAGACTTTGGGGGACAAGTGCATTCAATAGGCTACTTTTGAGTAGGATTTTTTTAGGGCCATGTAGGCTGTGGTCCTCTGAAAAGTCTCTTTCTCTCTCTAGCTCTTTAAAAGTGAAGGAAAAAAGGTATTGTGGCATTAACTACCTACTTTCATCCCTTTCCTATGCCACATCATAAAAACTGTGCATAAACCCAAGCTATTTTTTTTTCAAAAATCTCATTCTCACGTATATTTTACTTAAAAGTTCCTCTCACCCTATATACATATCAAAAAAGCAATTTTGACCTTTTTTCTGACTTACACTCACTAAAAGATCAATTTTTGAATTTTTCTTTTCCCTCCAAAAAAACAACATTCTCCCTCTCCTCTCTCCTACCTCTCCCTCTCCCTTTCTCTCTCCTCTCTCTCTCTCTCTCTCCTCTTCCCCTCCCTCTCCCCTACCTCTCTCTTCTCCCTTCCATTGCCTTCCTCCATTGCATCTTGATGTTTAACAACCATAGTGCTCAACAATATCACAAACCATGTACCCTGCATGCCACAAGTGTGCATATTTTCATGCCCAATATAGAGTTTGCATCAAAAGTGTCACACGTGGGTGACGAAAGGTCATGACAACAATGCTGTGCTATAGGTTGACACCAATGTCAACCTATAGGTTCGCATCAAATGTGTTACACGTGGGTGATCAATGGTCATGACAACACAATGCCGTGCTAAAGGTTGACACCAATGTCAACCGTTGAGTGGATAACATTTGTACCCATGCGATCGCTACTCTTATCCTTCTTTAAGAAGTCTCTCGACGTTTCTTCAGAATGTTGCGTATTGGGATAATGTAAGCGATAGCCTGTACACTCCAATTTGTTTTCTATTGCTTTAAAATGTTCAACAAATTTTGAACCATTTTTCATCAAAGTCTCATCATAATGTATATTTTAGCATTGATTAGTCCAAGTCAGTTGAAAATGCTTGCAAATTTATACATAATATATTTAGAAAGTGTGTTTATTATACAACTTGAAAATGTAGAGCTCATGTGCTTTTTTGTTCGAGCAGGTCTCTAAACCGTCATGGTACAAGGTGACCTCTTACTATGTTAGTTGAGTGGTGGTCTTTGTGACAATGACTCAAGATGTTGGCATAGCATGACTCACTTTTGGCGGCACAAAGCTCTCCTCAAGCATTTTCATTGCATAATTTAATGCAACTCCCACCACAACAAACATTATGCTAGCATGGAGGGATCGGATCCTTAGTAGGGAAATAAAAAAGCTTTCCCTAAGCAAAATATTCTTTCCCAACAAGGAACACCCCCACCGGAACACCCCCACCAGAGATAGTTTTATGTAATAGGTTATAATGAGTACTCTATGTCATGGAATGGATGCAATAACTATGATTACACTACTACCCCTTCTATAGTCTTCATGACCATATCTTGATCAAGATTAATAAGAAGCAATTTGGACTCTATTGTTTTTGTTGTTGTTGATCAGTTTGTCTGTCTGTCAGTAACTTAAATTAGACTTGAGTAATCCCTAAATGTATCATTCTTGGGTGTTTCCAAAAGACCTTAGAGGTGACTTGAAGTGTCCCAATCGTGTGTATGTTGCATTTCAAGCTCTTCAAGCATAGACTTCTCGAGGTATGATTTTCAAATGGTCTTCATACGCACGACTCTAGCTTCAAGTGTTCATTGATTTTGTCCATGAATTCTAGAAACAAAGGGCCCTAGGGCCATGCTAAGTCTATGGGGACACTCAAAAAGAGGGGCCACAAGGGAGCACCATTAAGCCAAACAGGGATTCCTGTTTGACAATTTTGCGCACTCTTGTGGCCACTCTAGTTGAGGGTCCCTTGGGCCTTAGCATGGTCTTAGGACCCTTCTTTTAAAAGCCAGAAACTTGGCTCCCATATCTATCATGAATTTAGTGTGGAAAAGAAGATTTTCTTTTTTCTGCTATACTTAATCTCTTACAAGTTGGTGAATGGTTCTTGAACCGATTCATGGTGGTTATTAAAGAACAATTTTTTGTGATATAGAAGAAAAAATGGGCCCATGATAGGGCCCTAGGGACCCTAAAAAAGAGTGGTCACAAGGGCACACAAAACTGTCAAACAAGAATCCCTGTTTGGCGATTTTGTGCACCCTTGTGGCCACTCTCTTTGAGGGTCCCTAGGACCCTAACTGTAAGATCTCAATTTTTGGGTCTCTTTTAAAAATAAAAAATAGCTTTCAATATCTATTTTGTCAAATTTTAATTTAAAATGCTTGATTGGTAGTATTGTAAGGTTCTAAAGTAAAAAGCAAGGTCGTTTCCATGTTCTAGTAGGTTAGAAGGACGTTTGATTCAGTTTTGAAAAAATCTATTATTTTAGTTTTTTAATGCTTTTTATGCTTTTAGGTGTTTTTTTTGCAAAAAGCAAGGTAAGATGCTTAATCTACGTGTTCCAGGGAAGCCATGGTTCAATTTTATAAAAATCTGCTCTTTGAGTGCTTTTCACGCTATTTTTAGCTTTTTATGATTTTTATTGATTTTTAGTAAAGAGCGACTCCACTTTCTTATTCTAGTGGACAAGGGGAACCTGTGGTCCAATTTTAGAAAATTTTACTTTTTTTTTTTGCTTTTATGCTATTTTTAGCTTTTCGTGCTTTTTGACGTTTTTGAAAAGCAATGTGCTTTTTAGGATGACCTGAACATAAAAATATTAATTTTAGCCTCCGTCGGATTTGAAATACAAAGTGGTGCAAGCTCTTCATCACCATCTCCATAAGCTATTCTCTCTCGTATACGCGAAGAAGAAGAAGAAGAAGAGAAGAAGAAGAAGGATATTCTCTCTCTACTTGCTTACTATCTCCTCTTTCGTTTCATGGTGAGTACGCGCTCTCCGGAAGCTCTTGTAGTGAAAACCTCTACGTAGCTCTCATCACCGCTCTCTTGTGGCAAAGCAAGAAGCCTTTCGACAATCCCTAATCAATTCTAAAGCACGGTAAGAAGCTCTAAACTCCATAGCCATCATCATCTCTCCTCTCTATGTCATTTTTCGAGTAGTCATTCTCTCGGTGATTGATTTTTCATGTACGAGTGCATGTATGGATTAATTGAGTACGTATGAAGTTGCCCCATGATCATTTCATCATGTTTAATAGATGATTTATGCACACTATGTGTTTATGATCACGTGCGTGCATAAAAAGTGCTTTTTGTTTCACGCCATAGAACGGGTAGGAACATTGTTTTGTCTATAACTCACAAACCGTTATGAATCAGCCCTAACCCTTTATACGAGAGATAAACCACATCATTTATAACATTTTCTCTCTTGAGTGTCTTGTGAAAATCACCCACGAGCTAAGAAATATGGTAAAAAAACAGCTTGCTGCCCATTGCACAACCAAATGTTTTGACTCCAGGTTCCTTAAAGAACCACTATATAGATTCACCGGATGGGCAAACCCACTTAACCAATTGAAAATCTTGATGAAACTTGATAATAAATGCATTTAGGTCTCCGTTATCACCTCGGGTGTGCGAGTTATTAATAATTCCATAACCGGTTTTACCTACGAGTGTAGGGGTGCTACGAAGGGTAGTACCATATGACGTCGTGAGTTAACTGAGCTAATTATGTATGATTTATGGTTTTTTTGGTGAGTTGATTTCAGTCATTAGATGCCTATAAACTTATGTGAGGGTATATGGTTAGACAACCCAAACCGCATAGGCAGATATGATTAAAGTGGCTTTCTTTTTGGGTTACCGTTTGTTGTGTGAGTATCATATGGGGAAAGTGATGTGATAGAGTGCTAATCCATATTATGGATATGAGCTTGATGCATTGGTTTGAGGTCAAATACTTTCATTTGCATGTTATGCATGCTCTCAAAAAGGTCAAAAAGTTGTTTTTTGCATCTGTGTGAAGTTATGGTTCATGGTTGACGTAAAGGTCGGAGCTGTTTTGGATCATGTTTATGGTGATGGAATGTTATCATATGATATATGGAACGTTATGGATGGATGTGGATGCCTCATGCGCATGGTTATGATCGCTTTCCACCTTTCTAGGTCAAAACTAGCTCTATGTGCTAGAGAGGTGAAGTGCATATGTGATGCCTCGACTTTGCATGGTTGGATGTTGTCAAAATTGGATATTTATATCATGTTTAGTTGCTGGTTGCATCCCTTTCATGCATGAAAAAATCATGTCTTAAGAGTCGTGTGTGTGTGGACTCTGATTGACTGCAGGGGATATATCAAACTCCAAGTGTGAGTTGGCTCATTGTGAATATGATTTGTGGTTAAGGACCGAGATTCCCTCATGGATTATAGCTGTGATTTTATGGTGGAAGCTGATGTGGCTCTTGGTTTTTTGTGTGGATATGGTTATGATGCCGAAATTTTGCAGCCATGTTATGTTCTAAAGTGGTTATGCAGGATTGGTTGTGCCTCACCCTGGTTGGATGGAGTGCTCACCCATGTGCTGTGATCGGATTATGGTTTATGGTTTTGGGATTAGATCATGAAGTGATCTGCATGGTTTAAGGTAGAAATGTAAGGGTAGAGACCCTATACAGTCTAACTACTTGGAAAAAATTGTTTGTGCATATGGAAAGTGCTATTGTGATTGGACTCACCTGTTATGTTTCTCATGGCAGTGTTGCTACAAGACTAGCATCACCTACATTGCTTAGCCTTAGACTAAAGGGTTGTTGACCTGGGGCTTTGCTGGATCGGGGGTGTTGCCTAGGTCTTATTCTTTTTGTTAGGCTCATCTACACGGTTAGTGCGGCGGGGGTTGAATGACCTACACGACTAATGCATCAGGGGATTTTGCCTTGGTTTTGCCTAAACACCCGATGCTGGGAATCGAAGAGGCGTGGCGCCTAAGCTAGTATGGTTGGTGTTGATACCCTACCACCTATTGATACTTGGGATCCTTTTAGAGCTGGGGTTCATGGAGGGAGGTGAAGCGGCCTCAGCTTATGTATGGCTCAGGTAGGTTGGAGGTGTTCTAGCTCGCTCTCGACGAAGTGAAATTCTCTCTGTCCGTAGTAGAGCGGAAGTGGATGGATGGACTAGTCATCTCTACACAGGGTCCGGTGCTCTGCTAGTTATTTTGTCATAAACTTTTTGATGTTATGGCATACCTAGATTTTTGTCATTGAATTATATATGTTTTCCTATTTCATTTAAGTGGGGCATTAAAAGATTCTCTATTGTCATTCTCTCATGTCTGTGTGCAATCTATTTCACCCCCCACTATATTCTCTCTCTCTCTCTCTCTCTCTCTCTCTCTCTCTCTCTCTCTCTCTCTTCTCGCAACGCGGTGTACACATATATTCACCCTCCATAATGTTATATTTTCCTTGAGTACGCTTTCATTCATAACACCCATTCAGAGGTAGCACTAGCCGCTAGGTGCCTCTCGATGCAGTCCGGCTCATGGCCTAAACTCCATGCTTGGTCGGGCATTGAGAACTCCTCCCCTATGTAAACGCTTCTGCAACTCTAATGTAAATTGAAAATTGTATAAAGGTATAAATTGTATATTTTGTGCACAGACCCCCGGGAGGGGTATCTCTCACTAGCTTAGTCCTAGGACCCTTTTTTTTAAAGCCATGGAATTTGATCCCATATCTATCATGAATATATTGTGTAAAACAATATTTTGTTTTTATTGCTATACTATAATCTCTTACAAGTGTCACTATATATATGTGGTAGTGATGTGTGTTAATACACTTAGGACCATTGGGGCATTTTCCCCCTCACTAGGAGGTTTCTTTCCCGTGCATTGTATATACGTCCATCACTCTAGGGCTATCTTATCTTTCCATTACACACTAATTAATACACTCTTTGTTGTGTGCCTTGATATTCCTTCATTGCTCCAAGCTTTGTGTGTTTTCTTACAACCCTAATTCCAACAATTGGTATCAGAGCAGGTTGCATCTTCCTGAGCTTAGTCTCCAGTAGCTCCAACACATGCCTGCTCACTTTCTCCAATTTCTATGAGCTTTGGCAAGTGTCACTTGTCTACTTCGGGCAAGCTCGTAGAGCTTAGCCTACTCAGATTTCTGATTCGGGCACATTTCGGCCTCCGTTTCCACTACAAACAGTGCTGTGCAACCAATTTTGTCATTTTTTGCAGTAATGTCATTTTTTGCATAGCTGGTCCCTTAATCTTCTACAATTTGTTCTATATAGCATGTGTTGTTCCTGCTTCATTTCTCCTCTTTTTGGGCAGTTTTCACATCAAGTGCAGCATTTGCCATGGATGACAACAACACAGATTTGTTCAAGATGTTTGCTACTGAGGACAGATTGGATAGAGAGAATTACCCTATGTGGTCTTATATGATGAAACATGTCCTTGTGTCAAAGGGTGTTTGGAATATTGTGCAGGGCATTGACATCTTGGTTCTGAGGATGTAGGTGATGTTGAGGGTGTTGCAGGTTTTGGTGGTAGGATTGCTGCTGCTAGAGCTGTTTTGCCTACAGCTGATCAAGCTCATTGGGATGTAAAAGATGTGCAGGCTCATGCTTTGATTGCATTGTGTGTGAAGTGGACTATTAATCCTCATATTCATTGAGAAAAATATGCAAAACATGCTTGGGATATTCTGACTGGTCTTTATGCAAGTCACAATGAGGCTAAAATTGCATTGCTTCGTAAAGAGCTAGAGTCAAAGATTATACATGAGGAAGATGAGATGAATACTTTACTTCTTGGTGTCAAGGATATAAATGAGTAACTTATTTTTGCAGCTAAAGTCAATTTTGACAATTCCCTTGTGCAGACTGTTCTTGATGCTTTGCCAGATTCTTACCAGACTTTTGCTAGTACTTGGAGACTTATGACCCAAGGAAATCTAGAAGTTGTCAAGTTTGATGCATTATGCACATTGCTACTACAAGAGCCACTTTCCAAAAAAAAAAGGACTAGACAACGTGCAATTGAATAGGCCTTTATTGCTGCTCAAATAAAAGGTGGTAACAAAAATGTAGGCATTTCTCATGGTTCTTCTATGAGTGGTAAATCACATGTTCCTAATGCTTCTACTAGTAGCAATTTGTCTGGGAATTTTGGTGAAAAGGGAAAAAGGAAAGTGCATTGCCATTATTGTAAAGCTAATGATCACTTGATCAAGCAGTGTCCAAAATTAAAGGCAAAAGAGGCTAAGAAGAAAGAGGCTGGATCAACTACAGGGTCCAATACAAGTGCAACTATTGTAGAGTTTTCTGTGAAAGGAGATTGTGATGTTGACGTAGATGTAGAGTGGGGTTCTAGTACAGAGTGTACTTATGATCCTGCATGCATGTCAATTTCTACACATTCACATGTGTGTTATTTTGACAGTGGTGCTACAAAGCACAATACCTCACATTATGATTTGTTTACCTCTCTTGAGGATGTCCCTCATGGGAATTTAGTCACTTGTGCTAACAATGCCTCTTATCTGATTAAGGGAGTTGAAAAGATTGTGCTAACTGCTACAAATGGTAGTTCTTTCATTCTTGTTGATGCATTGTATGTACGTGGATCAAGAAGAATCTTTTGTTTGTATCTGCACTTGCTAGACTTGGTCTTGTAGTCAAATTGGTGGATGACATATATACAGTACATGATCTCAATTTTGGTGATGAAATTGTTGCATCTGGCATTTTATGCCATGGGTTGTATAAGGTCATTTTGTATGACAAGTGTGGGCCAACAAATGTTGCGTGTATTCAAAGGCTGTTTCAGATGCAAAACTCTGGCATGCATGTTTTGGGCATCTGAATTTTGCTAGTCTGCTGTGCTTGCAGAAATCTGATATGGCTACTTATTTTTCGCCTCTTGAAGCACCTGCCAAACATGTTTGTGAAGGCTATCTTTTGGGTAAGATGCAATGTTCAAAGTTTCCAAAGGATGGTTCAGTTAGGGCCACATGCACGTTGCAGCTTGTGCATAATGATGTTTGTGGGCTTATGCAAACTCCGTCCTTGGGCAAGTATCTTTTCTTTGTGACTTTCATTGATGATTACTCCAAGCATGCATGGGTATATCAAGTGAAAGCGAAGTCCGAAGTGTTTATGTGCTCTGGCTATGGCTGAAAATGTCTCAAAATGTACTATGGGCACCCTCCATTTAGATCGAAGGGGGGGGTATATGTCTCATGAATTTAATGCATTTTTGCCTAGTCATGGAATAAAACACCAATATATAGGCCGTATACACCTCAGCAAAATGGTGTTACTTAGAGGAAAAACATGTCTCTTACAAAAATGGCAAGATGTATGGTCAAAACTCAAGCTTTACCACATTTGTTTTGGCTTGAGGCTATTATATATATGCCACTTATGTACTAACAGGTGTCCGACAAAAGATTTTCAATTGTATGAAACATGGCATGATAGAAAGCCTTCGATTGAGAACATGCGTGTTTTTGGCTGTTTGGCATATACTTTGGTGCCACAAACGCAACGTAAAAAATTAAATGATAGGGTTGTCAAATGTATTTTTGTTGGTTATAATGCTGAAAGCAAAGGTTATAGGTTGTATCATCCGCAAGCAAAGCGTATCTTGGTTTCACAGAATGTTGTGTTTGTGGAAGATTCTGTTTAGCCCTTGATGTCATGTACTAGAGACAATAATGTAAGCTCACATGATGACACTTTGTTGCCTCTTTTTAGTGGTGGAAGTTTGAATGTAAACTCCAATGAGGCAAATGTACAGCCTATGGGAGTTTTTGAAAATGTTACATATCAACCTATTACTGATGTAGATGTACATGATGTACTCAATGAGGAAATAGCTGAGAATCTATAGGCTAGAGGTATGCCAAAATGACTGGTGCATACTTAATGTGACAATAAATTGGATGCACCTTTGTCTAGTCGTACTTGTTCAGGTTCTTGCCATGCATCTTATGCATCAGATTGTTATGTTTTGACTATGTCTAGCTTATGTGAAGTTGAGGAACCTCTATCTTTTGATGAAGCACAAAATTCAAAAAATTGGATGGCTGCCATGCAATCAAAATATAATGCACTTGTAGAAAATGAAACATGGACTTTATGTGGTTTGCCTCATGGAAAAATGCCATTGGTAAGAAGTGTGTTTACAAGTTGAAATGCAAGCCAGATGGTGAGATTGATTGCTATAAGGCTTGACTTGTTGCAAAAGGTTATGTACAGCAAAAAGGCATAGATTATGAAGATATTTTTTCTCGCACTTGTTGTATGACTACTATGCATTTTCTATGTGCATTGGTATCTCATTTGGTTGGGATGTGCATGAGTCAGACATTGTTACTGCTTTCTTGAATGGTGATATATTCGAGGAAGTTTATGTAATGCAGCCTTGTGGTTTTGTATTAAAGGACAAAAAAGATAAAGTGTTCAAATACAAGAAAGCTTTATATGGGTTGAAGCAATCTCCTCCTGCTTGGTATAAGAAGGATGACACTTATTAGGTCAAACAAGTCTTTTGTAATAGTCCAACAAAAAGCACATTGTATGTAAAGCGTGAGGGTGATGTACTTCTCATTGTGGTTCTCTATGTGGATGATTTGCTGATCATTGGACTAAATGAGAGACATATTGCTGAATTTAAGGCTTATTTGAATGCTACTTTCAAGATGAAAAATTTGGGACTGTTGCATCATTACTTGGGTATACAATTTAAGCAGTGTGATGGTGGTATTGCCTTGTGTTAAACAAGTTAAAGACATTGCTGTGTAACTTTGGAATTGAGAATTGCAAACCTATTGCCAGTCCCATGGAAATAGGTTTGAAATTGAGTCTTCACAATTCTAGTGATCCTGTCGATGCACTCTTTACCAAACTGCTGATGTTTGCCTTATTTATGTATGCAGCACGAGGTCAGATATTGGTTTGCAGTCTCATAGGTCAGTAGATTTATGCATAGCCCACAGGCTATCAAGAGGTTTTTTTGCTACTTGAGTGGCACTTTACATCTTGGCTTGTTTTATCTCAAGGGGGGGATCATTGCCACTATATTTACATGCTTTTTTGGACTCAGATTGGGCTAGTTGTTTTGACATGCAAGTGTACACAAGTGGTTTTTGTTTGATGCTCAATAGTTCATGTATATCATGGTTGAGCAAGAAGAAACCTACTGTGGCCACTTCCAATTGTGAAAAGCTGAGTACATGGTAGTCTTTGCAATGGTTGAGTGTGTATTGATCAGATGCCTTATGGCTGATTGGGTGTTGGATAGGACACTGCCAACACTATCTACATTGATAGTCCAAGCACATTGGTAGTTGTGAGGAACCCAAATTTTTATGCTTGCACAAATCACATTGAGGTGCATTACCACTATGTCAGGGAGAGGCTCTCAATAGGAGAGATAAGCTTGGCTTATGTGCCAACACATGATAGCCTTGTAGATCTTTTCACAAAGGCATTGTCTTGTGAGAAGTTTGAAGATTTCCACAAAGCTTTGGGCTTACTCCCCTTTGTGGACATATCATGTCCTCAGGGCATGGCACTTCTCTATACTATATGTGCCAACTCTCGTTCACCGTATCACTCTCAGGGGGGTTTTGTTACCATATACATGTGATAGTGATGTGTGTGAACACACTTAGGACCATTGGGGCATTTTTTACCTCACTAGGAGGTTTCCCCCCCCGTGCATTGTATACATGCCTATTTCTCCAGGCCTATCTTATCTTTCCATTGCACACTAACTCAAGATATGGGATCCAAGGTAAACATGTGATAAAAAAGGGACCATGCTCCATCTCCTATCATAATGGTATAGTTTTCCCATATCCAAGAATAATGGCATAGTTTGCTACACCCAAGTATTGGGCACTAATGAACTTAGTGAAGATACTATAGTATTAAGTAAAACTATCCAGGATAGTGATGATGATTGTAATGTCTCTAATTTGGCTACCAAAAGTTTCTTGTTGAAAGTTGAAGCAAGGAAGCTTTTTGTATTTGAAAAGATCTACACCAATAGTGCACATACCTTGTTACAAACCAAATAAACTGTCAAACATAGGATTGATCTTCACAATAAAGGCAAGACAGGCTTAGAAATAAAAAATCGATTATAGTGTTGCACATTTTACATAGCATCATCATCAACATGATGTAAAATCTTCAATTAAATAGGTTGGGGGGCATTAGGAATAATAAGGAATTCTTGAGAGGCATGTGGTACTTGTTTAATAGCAAGGTAAGGATAGTTATACAAGGAAATGATATTCTTGGCAAGTTTTTCTCATCCTCCACGTTGAAAGCCAAAGCACCTTTAAGGTACTCTTGTGGTAGCCACTCACTATCTACACCGTTACTAATGTGGCATTGAGGGTACTACAATGTTGATGGAATAAGTGGATGTGACTGCTTGGTATTGCAATGGAGATGGAATAAGGGGATGTGGCTACTTGGTATCCTATGCTTACTTTTGAGCCATGCAAAGAACACCTTTCTGCATCTTGGAAATATTTGAGAGCATGTTTTCTTCACAAAAACCTATATCTTTGAGCATATTTATCTTCTCCTTTCTTGAGTACAATTGTAGTTGAAACAAGTTCCCCAAATTCCTCTTGACACAATATAATGGATTTTGCTAACTTGACCAGTCTAGACAAAATTTGATGTACATCTATAGTCTTACCTTTACCTTGTGTTGTAAAATTGTAACCCACAATTTTGATCCTAGTGAGCGGAAAAATTGCCATGGTAGTCCTAAGTGTGTTCACACATACCACTACCATATACATGATAACAAATCACTTGTGGGAGTGATGCGGTGAATGAGAGATGGCACATAGAGTATAGGGAAGTGCCATGCCCTATGGACATGATCATTCCACAAAGGGAAGCAAGTCCAAAGCCCGGGGGATTCACTCTATATACAAAACAGACTGCCACCTTTGAGCGAACAACTTTGATAAAACCCCTATATACCACTCATATTGGGGAACATGACCCCCCTTTCTATGCTTCTACGATAATAAATAAAGAAAACAATCATACCCCTATCTTACATATAGAATTTAGGTCTCATATGATCTAACTCAGTAAAACTAGTCAAAGAGTGTATAGCATAGTGACTAGCAATGTACTAAGGAACCACTTCTATTGATAACTAGATGTATCCTCAATATGTCTTAGTGTGACTTTCAAACTATGTGCCCGATCAGCCTGCACTTTGGCTACTCGTCCAATTTTGACCCATCCAAAGCTCGTGTAAATCAACCCTTGACCTGCTCCAAATCAGCTCTTAACTATGATTGACTTGATGCAAAATTTGATGTGTGACCTCATAAAAAAATTTCCCTAAATTTATCCGAATTCTAGTGCAGATCGATGACCAATCGTTATTACAAGTAATCAACCCAGCTTAGGTCTCCCCCCCCCCAAAAATAAAAAAATAAAAAAATAAAAATGATACCCCCCTCCCTTATTTTAAATCTTGGGAGATAAAATTATTGGGGGTATGTCCCTAACTTATACACTTTTGTAACTTGTTAAAAAAAACCCCTCCCCTGCACTTACATGGTGCGGTAAGCTTTCCATGGTGAATCCCCCGGGGTCCAAAGCTTTGCAAAAAGATTTGAACTTATCATGAGGAAATGCGTTTGTGAAAAATCTACAAGGTTGTCCTGTGTTGTCACATAAGACAAGCTGATCTCTCTAGCTAAGAGTCTCTCCCTGACATCGTGATAATGCACCTCAATGTTCTTTGTGAAAGCATAAAAGATTGGGCTTCTTACATATGCCAATGTGCTTTGACTACTAGTGTAGATGAGAGTGCTAGATTCATGTCTAACTCCCAAATCAGCCATAAGGCATCTGAGCCACACACACTTAGATGTAGCTGTGAAAGATTCCTTGTACTCAGTTTCACAATATATTAGATTTTTCTTTGCACAAAATAGATGTGTATGAATTGCTGAGCATGAAATAAGAATCATTCATGTGACATTACAACCAAACCCAATCTGAGTCAAGAAAACCATGTAAATCTAGTAGCAAGGATCCCCCCCTTGGGATAAAACAAACCAAGATGTATAGTGCAACTCAAGTAGCAAATGATCCTCTTCATTACCTACCAATGCTTAGACCTTGGGCTATGCATATTTTTGGTCACTTGTGATACTGAAAATTGAATATATGGTCTTCTAATGTATACATAAATGAAGCAACCAACAACTTTTTGGTAGAGGGCAAGCAAGATCTCCAACATTATGTAGACTTCAAACTGGTATTAATAGTAGTGGCAATTGGCTTGCAATGATCAAGTCCAAATCTACTTAGCAAAGTTTTCACCTAATTTGTATGATATAATGCAATACCTTCATCATGCTCCTGGGGGATTCACCGTGTATTCTTGTATGGGACCACATGAGTGTACAAGAGAGGGGGATTTTGGAGGTCTCACATTAGCGTATACAATAGAGGGTGGCTCCCTATTATCTCATACTCATACCGTATGCATGGGGGGGATAAGGGGAGGGATGATTATGCTAGAAGGGGTATAAGCTTTATGCTCTCTCCCCTTCTACCAATCTTGTTTTCGTGTCACCATCATGAGGCATGGTGGGGTGTTTTCTTTTCAAAAGAAGAAACCATGTATGTATGTGTAAGTATGTTTAGATACAATAAAAATGGGATCCCCAATTGTTTAAATGAAAAATCTTGGGAATTTTAAGTACTTTTGGTTTGAGAGTCTAGCTAAAACAAAACATATATGAAATTAGAGATTAGGGGTGGAAAAATGGAGAGCAATTAACAAGGCTCCTTGTCCAAAAATGCAAGCCCACGTTCTTCAATTATGATGTTCTAAAATTTGAAATATTCAAAGAATTAAAAATCATATGGGAAATATACTGAGCCAATGCAATGGCGATGTCTAGGTTCATTTTTGAAGGTTGCAGAGCCCTTTAAGGCCACACTTGACCTTTAAGAAAAATGGGAAAAGTTTAAGGGTTTGCCTGTGAAGGGCTATATCAAAAATTTTCCCTTCTTATGGAAAACCAATATTGCCCTTGAAGGGCATTTTTTTGGAAATAAATAAATAAATAAATAAATATGTGTGTGTGTGTGTGTGTGTTGAGAAACCGAGCAAGTACAACTAGACACCCCCCCCAATTTACTATCATGCAAAGTATGCACCAATGATTTGGGCATTCCTCTAGCTTTCTCATTTTCAACCCTGTCCTCGTCAAGTGCATCATTTATATTTCCATAAAAAATAGGCTCCTTTTTGACATTACTTGAAACTTGTGAAGACTGAATATTTGCCTCATTTAGACGTACATTTGGATTTCCACCAATGAAAATAGGCAACAAGGTATCAAAAATGTCTTTTGAGCTTACACCCATCTCTTTAGTACATGACAACATCTTCAACAAAAATAGCATCTTGAGAAGTCAAGATATGTTTCAATTGTGAATGATATAACCTATAGCCCTTTCTCTTAACACTATAACTAACAAAGATGCATCTAAAGGCCTTATCATCCAAATTTATGTGTTGTTGTTGTAGCACTATAGCATAAGCTAAGCAACCAAATACATGCAAGTGACCAATGGATGACTTCTTTTCATGCCATGCCTTATATGGAGTTATAAATTGCAAAGCCTTGCTGAGGTACTAGTTAAATATGTAGGTAGTACACATGCTAAGAGATAGAGAAGGAGAGATCTTGAGCTCTTGCAAGCATGCACGCACGTGCACACACACACACACACACACACATACACACACACACTTGGTCACTAGTATTTGAAGGGGTTCTGATTGTGTTCTGAATCACTGTATCTAGCTTAAAACGTATGAAATCCAACCATCTACACTCAATCTAAATATGAATTAGTGCCTTTTTGCCTTATGCTTTCCTATTTTTGATGACTACTACTAACTTTTACTATGGAGAACACAATGGATAAGTGAAGCTATTCACTATGTTGTTTTGGTAGCATGGTGCCTCTTAAAACCTAACCTTGTGGGATTAGTCCCTTGTGGAATTAACCCTTGGAAAGTGAAACCCCTTGTGGTTCTAACTTTAAGAACCTTTTCCTGTATCGAACCTCCTGGCTTAAACTACTGTGGGGAAATCCTGTGAGAGAGCAGCCAGGCCTACCAAGGGAAACTCCAAGCTCACGTCTTCTCACAATACCAAGGCCACACCGTCTGTGTCATCCAAGGAAGTGAGGACACCGAATACTCACGCAAGCAAGCATAGTTTCCCAATTGTGCAATCTAAACATGGAGGGTATTCTATCCTTGCCGACAACAACGGGGCTACATCGAAGAGTAGAGGTGAGTTGTACATGTTGTGTTGAAAATTGCACATTGAACATTTTTGCATGCAACACTATTAATGAAAATTAGTTGCATGCAACACTATCAATAAAAATTAGTTGAGTGGATAATTGTTGAAAGCATCTAAGTAGGAAGCTCACCTCAGGATGATTGCTCTCCCAATCGTACTTCGTGGGAGGCTTTGGGTGCGAAGCGAAAAAAGCCGAGGCAACAACAACCCTGCATATGGTCAGTTGTACCTGCTGATGGACAAGTTGATTTGGAGAATCTGGCAGAGTCGAGAATGTTGGTGAAATCTATATGTCAATACATACATAAATGTAGTTTTTTAGGGTTTAGGGTAGCTGAGTTTCAAAACAAGGTCTTGCATCTGTCCTAGTGCAAGCTTCATGTTTGAGGTTTGCACTGCACATGCCAATTTTCATGTTACAAGATTTGATACTATATGTATGTTGTAAATTAAAGCATTCTAATTTTTTGAATGTGTGAATTGACTTGATCTTTGTAGGGAAAAACAGAATGGAAGATTACCCCATGCTCACAAAATTCTGTCATATAATAGAGGAGCTACACGAGGAGTATGGGCTGAGCCTACTAGGGGTGCTTCCAAAGGATCTAAATGAAGTTATGCTCCCTAAGGATCAATGGTTAACAGTGTTCAAGTTTAAGCACAACAAAGGTGCCAATATTTATCATAATCATGTGCACCCTCGCTTCATAGACGACTGTAGGCTACTCTTCAACAAGGTGTATCAAGAACCACCATCTTGTGGAGAGATTACAGTGAAGTTTGCTCGAGGGCACGCTTTTGAGAGGTGCCATGTTGCGAGACAAAAGACCTTGCAGGCCACACTGTGGCATGGGCCAAGTTTGGTGAGAACGTTATTCAGATGTGCACAACAAGAGGAGGGGGGTTGGAGCGGAAGATTGAGGGTTGGAGAAAGGAAAATGGTGCCTCTGAGGCTGCCCATCAAAATGGGAAAAAGCCTCACATTACACAGTCTAGAAGCAACTTGTGCACAGAGATCGGGCCACCGACTGCCACTTATCGGCATAATTTTCCAATTTGTGACTATGTTGCTGATTTGGAGTTATTGGTGGAGAGGATGCCGGCCAAGAGCAAGCACACTATGGATAGGCTCTTTGAGATGAGGACCTCGATCCAGATAAAAAACTTAGGCACTGCTTAGGTGTGAGGGGTCCAATGTTGTGACCAAGCAAATAAAGATAGACATTGAACTGTATATAGCGTGATTGCAAGAGCTCCAAAACCAAATTGCAATTAATGATGAAGAGGTGAAGGAGGTGGAAGCTGATCTTGCAGAAAACCAATGCATGCTACAACGCCTAGGGGTCACTGAGGACATAAAAAAGCTCCAAATGGAGCTTACGCAGGAGCATGTATGGTAAATGCTCCCTTGGTCCTAGTTTGCCTATCTGATTAGGGACTCCGTTGTTTTACATTAGGACATTTAGGTACATTTGATACTTCATTGGTAGTTGTGTAATGCATTTTGGTAATACATCTTGCAATTTTGGATTGTGCATATAGTCGAAGGTTTCCCTTGTACATCAACATCCTTGGTCTTTGGTGCATACAATACTATTTGGCACTATTGACTACTGTAGGATTGGCTTTGGTACTTTTCCATGGTCTCCTTGGTATTTATAAACACTATCCCATCTAATTTTGGCACGGCTTCTACCTAAATTTGGTAGTTTAGTTTGTCTTGGTACAGCCTTGAGGCTTCCTTGATATTTCACCAATCATAGATTTTTGTGGCACTGCATTGGCATCTCCTTGGTCTTTGGTGCATACAATACTGTTTGGTACTTTTAATGATTGTAGGGATGTCTCATGTACTTTTTCATGATCTCTTTGGAGGTACTGCCTCCAATTGTATTTGGTTTTGCTTCTAGCTAGATTTGGTATGTTTACTTTGTCTTGGAAGTGTCAGGTACTTAGACATCTAGGATGGTACTACCTTGGTGCTTCTCTGTTATAGTACCAAATCTAGCTTTGACTAGAAGATGCCTTTGTATGTTCTTGATCTCTTTGGTGCATACAGTACCCTTGGACTCTTAGTAGGTAAAGTTTTTGGTAGTTTTTGTAGGTAGTTTTGGTCCTTTGCTTTGTTTTGGTAGTGCCTTGGACCTTATCATTGTAGGATTGGACTGCCTTGGAACTCCCTTGGCATAGTGCCAATCGTATAGTCTTGGTACCTATCCATAGTCTCTTGGGTGGGTTTTAGCTCCTGCCTTCTACTATTTTTGGTATTGTCTCTAGCTACTTTTTGTACTAGTGCCTAGTTACTGCCTTGGTACTTTGCTTGGCAGTCTTAGTGGTTATGAATCTAGGTAGCAAGTCCAAATCTGCATGGGTACTATTGGTGAAATGATTGATATTTTGTGTGCAATGTCTAGCACATTGCATGTTCTATGAGATTGGTTATTTTTCTTTTGTTGTGTAACAGATACAACATGACAAGCTGGACGCCTAGGGACATGTCCATTGCCACTTTGTGAATGGGATCCTCAAGGAATTGAAACAGGGAAAGAGGTTCACCCTCTTTCCTTGGACACCCCATGTAGATACTGACAAAATAATGCATGTGTTTGGCATGTGTGCTACATGCGGGGAGTATTTAGAGGCGGCGTATGTCGTGGTTCATGCTAGAGCGCAAGCATCAATACCACCCTCTTTGCTTCAGTGCACGTTGGAGAGGCGGAATAGGGAAAACACCCAGCACACAAAATGTTTTCCTCTCTATACCCTAGGGGTTCCACAACACCCCTAACCTCTCTAAAAACACCTTCAAATTGGCTAATTTACACTAACAACTCCACTTTAGCATGCAGAACAACTGTCTCACACCTTGCCAAAAACACCTTACATCATCAATGCACCCACAATGTTCAACTCACCCTTTCTGACTCACAAGACACCCTGATTCTGCCCTCTTGGTAACACCCTTCAAGCTGCAGGAAAACCCTCTGCAAGCACTGGCAAGTACACAAAGAGCGAGAGAAAAAGAGGGGGATGGGGAGAAGCAACACAAGAAGTAGGGGCAAAGATTTGGTAGTATTGCATAGGGAGACTGTACAATCAAGTGTGCACCTTCAATAGCAAGCTTGCAATACATAGTCTTACAAACCTCCAATAACACTCTCTGGCAAAAAATCCCTCTTGGTCCAAAAGACCTCCAAAAATGAACGTCTACCTCCTTTTATAGGGGTGTGTCTAAGGCTAAAAAGGAAGAAAAAACAAGGAGATATTTAGCTCGTACAATCCACTGAAGCTTCCTTTAGAATTTTTTTTGCATTGCCACCACTTGGCACACTTGGTATCTTGGTATCTGCATGGGGCCTCTATGCTTTGTCCGCTCAATTTGGCCAACCTTGCATTTGCACTTTTGGACTTTTGGATACCTCTCGGATAGTCTCTCTCTCTCTCTCTCTCTCTCTCTCTCTCTCTCTCTCTCTCTCTCTCTCTCTTCCCTTGCTTGACCATGGCTCCTCTGACTTTTGTGGCGGGTTACGCCCCTTGTATCCCTGCTCTCTCTCTCTCTCTCTCCTCTCTCTCTCTCTCTCTCTCTCTCTCTCTCTCTCTCTCTCTCTCTCTCTCTCTCTCTCTCTCTCTCTCTCTCTTGCTTGTTGTCTACTGGCCGTGAGACCCTCCACTTAGTTTGCCTCTTGAAGCCCTCAAACTCTCCCTCTATCCATCCACCGCGAGAATGCCCCTTTTGGAATTTCCTCTCTTTCACTGTCTTCACTGCGGGACCCCTCCCCTAAGCAGGCAATAGCGACCTCGCTATTGGGGGGGGGGGGTGACTCATCTCCTCAAAATGAAGGGGGGGGGGGGGGGGGGGGGGGGGGGGGGGCCTTGAGCGTGGGACTGAACCCCTAAGGGCAGGCCACTGCTTTGTACCACAACCGTCACCCAGTACAACCGGCCACTACCACCACCAAGGTGTGCCAAAAACTCGGCCAAAATCATCGCCCAGGCCGCCCAGGGGACCACCGGCACAGAGCCCACACTGAGCCGCCATCGCCGTAGAGCTCCAAGGAGCTCTCACTTCGCATGCCACAAAGGCCGCCACTGTGTAGGCTATATACTCCGGCCCCCCGCCATTCCCCTGTGCATGTGAGCTCATGTGGTGCCATGTGGCAGGCCCATGGTCCATGGCCTGCTAGGCAATGCAAACTTTTTTTCTTTAAAAAAAAACCCTTCAAGCTTACCTCCTTTGTTTTGTTGGCCTTCCTTCACCAGGCTCCCATGTTCTCTTCCAATGTCGGATTACCAAGCCGAAAAAACCGGTTGCATCTCCATGAGGTCGACTTGAAAATACCCAGATCTAATCGTAACCCAAGACTCCCCGAGCCCCGAAATTGAGATCGCAAAACCCGAGCAAAGCATCTGTAACCAATCCCGAACAAGTGCACCCAATCTTTCGGCTTCAGCATCTTTTCGCTTCGGACTTCGTTTGATGTGCAGTCAATTCTTGCTAGTTTTGTATGATGCATACTTTGCTCTGGAACCTTGTCGCAACTCAAAAGATGCTAGATTGCACGATTCCCCATGTGGTCAGGTGGGCGCCAACCTAGACCCTGAAAAAACTTCAACTAGCCATAAAATGCAATCCATAACTCCTATCTGCAATCTAAAAAGATAGGTAGGCTCCACACATCGAGCACTACTAGCCTACACCCTGACTTCCACTTGGACCACCTGTCCCGAGTTGCCTTGTTCGGCAAGAATTTGCAACACACTGAACCTTCAACCTTCAATAACTTGGGCTCCGTAGCTCGGTTTGGTGAGCCGCTTGGACCTGCTCCTTCAGCACTTCAAGCTCTACATTCTTGGACCTAAAGACTGCATCTCACATCTCCTTCACCTGCTCCCCAGATTAGCCCCTCATGGAGCCTTCCTTGGCCTATAAACCGCATCAGTCATACACCTCCGCTGCTACTTGTCAGCCCATGATCTTCCCAGCTGCTCCAGCCTTTTGCCATGCTTCTGCTAGCCTGCATATATCTACCCATGCCACCTTCTAGGGTCGACACACTTTGGCTGTACCATCATTGCCTAGCCCCTAGTTGAACATTAATGCTCAACCACGTAAGAGCTTTATTCCACTTTTAACTGCAAAATCTGGCAAACACTATGAGAAAAACAAAACCATATGTACACAGTTTTATTGCACCCTACTTCCAAACCTTCAAGTGGGTTGCCCCACCCCCTGCATCATAGAGCTTCCACCTGGATCAAACACCTGCCATGGATATCCTTTACCCATCTGTAATTGCTCACCATAGTGTTGTACCACATCACCTAGACCACCATTTGTGTAGGCTAGCCCTAGCCTACCTGACACCAAGCTCCAACGCATGTCTGACCCTCCCTCCCAACCAAATAAAGTGGAGGCCTTGAGGATAGACCCCTATACCTGCTAAAATGGACTCCGCATAGCTTTATCTACCACCATATGCATCAACCATAGCTTACATACCTTCAATGGAAGCAAAGTCACTGTTTGGGATTCTTCTTTCTCCACCATTGGACATGTGTGATGCATCGTAATCTCCTCCGTCTTTGGCATCACAACCTCCTCTTGGACACACACTCAATTCCAGCATCATCGAGCCCTTCCTCGTCTATGGGCCCTTCAATTTCGATCAACACCTCTTGCTCCTCAGCTTCAATCACCTGTTCTTCAAGCACCTCTTCTACCGCTGCATCAGGCTCTTCCTGGGAAGAGAGAAACCCGTTCTCTATTGCACCATCTTTTTCTTCCTCCATAGGCATGGCTGCTCTATCTCTCTTAGAAAAATGTTGCACTTGTTGCACCACCATGGAAGATTCCACCGCTACTTTCATCAGCACAGCCATTAGCATGGCACCACACTCCACCTTCACCTACATTCCATCGTCTGTAGGCCTAAACCGTTCCATTTGTTCTTCATCGAGCACATCACCTTGCTTTGTCACCTACTCTTCTTGCACATGGGCTCCTACCCTATCATCAAACACATAAGAGGGCAACTTTACCTTTACCAGCTTAGGCTCATCAGACTCCGTCTCCTCTTCATAGGATGTGGACTCATCTGCACTATTCTCCTCTCTTGTCTCCCAGCTACACGAGCTTGTACCATCATCATCATTGACATCATATATTGACTCCGTATCTGCATCTTCATCCGCTTGCTGCTCCACAAAAGCTTGATCATCTTCCTGCCTTTGCTCACTTTCTTCATCAGCACTTGAACCTTCGATATCTACAACCCCATTGCATTTTGCTATCTTTTCATGCAAACTTTCCACAAGAACTGGCTTTATCCCTTCAACCCGCACTAGAACCTCCACATTTGCTACCGCTTTTGCGTCTTTGTTCACCTCAATATGGAGCTTCTCCTCGTTGACAAACTCGTCCATCCTCAGCACATGCACTTCACATACTGGAAATCTCCAAGGAACATAGCCAATAGTAGGTCCTACCTCAACTGGCTTGGCACTTCGAACAATTGGAACCGCCCTTGGTTGAACCAAAGAGCACTTTGCTACCTCCGCAATAGGCATATAATCTGCTGGCTTTAGCATGCCCAACTCTAGCTTCTGCTTTACCTTTTTGCTCTTTATCTTTGCCAGATAGACCATGTCTTCGTATGTATCTGCACCATCTTTGACCTTTTCTCTAATCCTCGAATGCAAGCATTCCAGCAGCTTTGATGCTTCAAATACTGGTTGTTTTGACCCCAGTAGCAACCTCTAACTGCTTCCAACCAGCTTCAAACTGCTCAATGAAAATGGAGAAATCTTTACTTACATCCTGGTGTACCGCCTTCAGCCTTGTATCGGCTTCTTCTGCCATAAACCACTTCCCAAAACCGCTCCAAAAAATGACTTTGTAATCTTTGCCAACATTCTTGATCACTGCTCATTAAACCATCGAACCACACCTCATCCTCGCATCAACAACGGCATTGTCTGCAACCTTTTTGCATCCGTCGATATACGCATCGACAACAACCATAACTCAAAATATGTTAACCAATCCTCGGGATGTTCAACGCCCGTAAATATGGAGCCAAAACCTGGCCCTACTTTCTCTGTCAGCTTCAAACTCGAGTATCAAACATCTTGACCATCAGCCAACCGCTTTGTCGGCTACAAAACACCACTTTGAACCTCAAATTGGAGCATCAGATAGCTCCTCAGTGGAGGCACCAAAAGATGGAGAGGGGGAATAGGGAACACACCCAGCACACAAAATGTTTGCCTTTGTATAGCCCAAATATTCCACAACACCCCTAACCTCTCTAACAACACCTTCAAATTGGCTAATTCGCACTAACAATTCCACTTTAGCATACATAACAATTGTCTCACACCTTGCCAACAACACCTTACAGCATCAACGCACCCACATTGCTCAACTCACCCTTTCCGACTCACAAGACACACCGATTATGCCCTCTTGGTAACACCCTTCAAGCTACAGGAAAACCCTCTGCAAGCACTGGCAAGTACACAAAGAGCGAGAGAAAAAGAGGGGGATGGGGAGAAGCAACACAAGAAGTAGGGGCAAAGATTTGGTAATATTGCATAGGGAGACAGTACAATCAAGTGTGTAGCTTCAATGGCAAGCTTGCAATACACAGGCTTACAAACCTCCAATAACACTCTCTGGCAAAAAATCCCTCTTGGTCCAAAAGACCTCCAAAAATGAACATCTACCTCCTTTTATAGGGGTGTGCCTAAGGCTAAAAAGGAAAAAAAAAAGGAGCTATTTAGCTCGTACAATCCACTGAAGCTTCCTTTAGAATTTTTTTTGCATTGCCACCACTTGGCACACTTGGTATCTTGGTATCTGCATGGGGCCTCTATGCTTTGTCCGCTCAATTTGGCCAACCTTGCATTTGCACTTTTGGACTTTTGGATACCTCTCGGATAGTCTCTCTCTCTATTTTCCCTTGCTTGACCATGGCTCCTATGACTTTTGTGGCGGGTTAAGCCCCTTGTATCCCTCCTTGAACTCTCTCTCTTTCTCTCTCTCTCTCTTCCTTGCTATCTACTGGCTGTGAGACCCTCCACTTAGTTTGCCTCTTGAAGCCCTCGAACTCTCCCTCTATCCATCCACCGCGGGAATGCCCCTTTTGGAATTTCCTCTCTCTCACTGTCTTCACTGCGGGACCCCTCCCCCGTAAGTAAGCAATAGCGACCTCGATATTTGGGGGGGGGGGGGGGGGGGGGGGACTCATCTCCTCAAAATGGGGGGCCCCTTGAGCGCGGGACTGAACCCCTAAGGGCAGGCCATTGCGTTGCACCACAACCGCCGCCCAGTACAACCGGCCACTGCCACCGCCAAGGCACGCCAAAAACTCGGCCAAAATCACTGCCCAAGCTGATCGGACGGCCACCGATGCAGAGCCCACTCTGAGCGGCCATCGCCATAGAGCTCCAAGGAGCTCTTACTTCGCATGCCACAAAGGGCGCCAGTGCGTAGGCTATATACTCCGGCCCATCGCCATTCCCCTGCGCATGTGGGCTCATGCGGTCCCACGTGGCAGCCCATGCTCCATGGCCTGCTAGGCAATGCAAACTTTTTTTCTTTAAAAAAAACCCTTCAAGCTTACCTCCTTTTTTTCCTTGGCCTTCCTTCACCAGGCTCCCATGTTCTCTTCCAATGTCGGATTACCAAGCCAAAAAAACCGGTCGCATCTCCATGAGGTCGCCTTGAAAATCCCTAGATCTAACCGTAACCCAAGACGCCTTGAGCCCCCGAATCGAGATCGCAAAAACCGAGCAAAGAATCTGTAACCAATGCGGAACAAGTGCACCCAATCTTTCGGCTTCAGTACCTTTCCGCTCCGAACTCCGTTTGAAGTGCAGTCAATTCTTGCTAGTTTCATATGATGCATACTCTGCTCTAGAACCTTGTTGCAACTCAAAAGATGCCAAATTGCCCGATTCCCCATGTGGTCAGGTGGGCACCAACCTAGCCCCCGACAAAACTTAAACTGGCCATAAAATGCAATCCATAACTCCTATCTGCAATCTGAAAAGACAGGTAGGCTCCATACATCAAGCACTACAAGCCTACACCCCGACTTCCACTTGGACCACTTGTCCCCAGCTGCCTTGTCTAGCAAGAATCTGCAACACATTGAACCTTCAACCTTCAATAACTTGGGCTCTGTAGCTCGGTTTGAGGAGCCGCTTGGACCTGCTCCTTCAACAGTTCAAGCTCTACATTCTTGGACCCAAAGACTACATCTCGCATATCCTTCACCTACTCCCCAAGTTAGCCCCTCATGGAGCCTTCCTTGGCCTATAAACCGCATAAGTCATACACCTCCGTTGCTACCTGTCAGCCCATGATCTTCCTAGCTGCTCCAGCCTTTTGCCATGCTTCTACTAGCCTACATATATCTGCCCATGCCACCTTCTAGGGTCGACACACTTTGGCTGTACCAACGTTTACACACTAGTGGTACATGTGTGAGAAAGGGGTGTGACATGGTAATTCCTGTAGTGGAAAAGGCGTATATGAGTGGGCATTATACTCTAAAGGGTAAGTTGGCATTGTTTTCAATACATTGAGGCTTTCTACTTTTGGAGATTGGGTGAGTCATTTGTGATTGTGCAGATGAGGAAGATGTGACAGCTGCAAGCCAAGATGTGCAAGGAACAGATACAATGGATATGAAGAATGGTGGGCCTTGACCAGCAAACATTTTTGTTAAGGATGTGGAGGACCTTGCCAGTATGGAACAAGTTCAAGACGTCCTTGGGAATTGGAATCTGGTTGGAGGAAGGAGAAAGTGGAGGGACAAGATGTGTACACAACGGCGGGTTACAGCCAAGGGGTGGATACTGCTATGGAGAAGAGGGAAGTTGTTGAGGGTCAAGATAGTGTTGAAATGAATATTGCTTAGGCCTTTGCAATGGACATCGACAGGCCATAGGACAAGCAAACCAATTTTGATGAACCATCTGTAGTTGATGAGGTGCTCCTAACTGCAACACCTCATCAGCTGAGGCCGTGGGGCAGGGCAAGGTTGTAAAGAATGAGGATGCAAGAGAGCTACACAAGATAAGCACAAAGCACACAGAGATGGAAAGCTTCTTCTTCTTCTCACAGAAAAGAGAGTACAAAATGACTAAGTGCTAAAACTGAAAAGTAGCACATATGTACATGCGGTCACTAAGTGTGAACTTGCTAGAAGTGTACTAGGCTAGCACTATAAGTGTAGTCCAGCTGTAGAATCACTAGCAGAGATCTTCTGTGTCAGTCACCTAACGTGCCAGTGAGTAATTTTTGACCCGTAGTGGATGCCAGCTCAAGATGTAGAGCTCGACATCTCAACACCCCCCCTCGAGCTCTGCATGTCGCAGAGTCCAAGCATAGTCCGGAAACGTCGAAGCTTCTGAGCTCCGAGGGCCTTGGTAAAGATATCTGCTATCTACTCCTCTGTCTTGATGTAGACCAAGTCGATGTCGCCCGCTAACACTCGCTCTCGAACGTAGTGGTAATGGACCTCTATGTGCTTGGTCCTGGCATGGAACACTGGGTTCCTAGCCAACTGCATGCTGCTGAGGTTGTCACAATGGATGACAATCTGCTGGTCCACCTGCACTCCCAAGTCCTCAAGTAATGTGCGTAACCAATCTACCTTGCACGCTGCAACTGCTGCACCTCTGTACTCGGCCTCTGTGCTCGATAAAGCAACCGTAGGCTGCTTTTTGCTGCTCCAAGTAACAGCAGCACTCCCAAAAGAGAACATGAAGCCACTCGTAGATCTCCTATCAACAATGCTACCTGCCTTATCTGCATCTGTATACCCATACAATGCTAATGGCACATCTGCTGCATAGAACAATGCGTAGTCAAGAGTCCCTTGCACAAGTGCATCGTACTCCATCCAAATGTGGCTTCCTCGGAAGCTGCATGAACCGACTCTCCAAGCCTACTATGTAGCTCATGTCTGGCCTTGTGATAGTCAAGTAGATTAGACTACCCACAATCTTCCTGTACATCTTGACATCCTCAACAACATCACCCTTCTCTGCACTCAGCTTTGCATTCACATCCAAGGGAATAGAAATTGGCTTACAATCAGCCATACCATACTTTGACAACATGTCCAAAGCATACTGTCTCTGTGACAGCCATACACCCTCCGGAGTCTTGATCACCTCAATGCCAAGAAAGTAGCGCAACTCGCCCAAATCTTTCATTTCAAACTCCTGTTTGAGAAGACCCTTCACATGGTCAATCTCCATAGCATTGTCACCCACAATAATAAGGTCATCTACATATATGGTAATGACCACAATCCCCACATCACTCTCACGTACATAGAGTGAATGATCAGCATGAGCTCTCCTAAACCCAATACTGACAAGATACTTGGCAATTCTGTCATACCATGCTCTAGAGCCCTGCTTCAAACCATACAAAGCTTTGAGAAGCCTGCATACATAATCTGGGTAACCTGGATTGACATAACCAGGAGGCTGATCCATATACACTTCCTCTTGCAACTCACCATTCAAGAAGGCATTCTTTACATCCATTTGATGCATAATCCATCCTCTAGATGCAGCCACTGCTATGATAGCTCTCACAGTCGTCATCTTTGCCACTGGAGCAAAGGTCTCCTCATAGTCTATGCCATACGTCTGTGCATAACTCTTTGCGACCAACCTTGCCTTGTGACGCTCAATGTTACCATCAGCCTTATGCTTAGTTTTATACACCCATTTACAGCCAATAGCTTTCTTGCCACTTGGCAATGGCACCAACTCCCATGTGTCGTTTGCTTCCAATGCAGCCATCTCTTCATTCATTGCATCATCCCAATGCACATTTCCAACTGCATCCTCAAAACATGTGGGCTCCACATCCTGTATCACCTTAGCCATGTAGGCTTGGTGATGCGCTAGATCTGCGTGATCGTGGGTCACTCCTTTGCCCTCTAGCATCTTCTTGTACTTTCCTTACACCAGGTGTCCTGACAGCCGGAATTCCAAATTCCTCATCAAGACTTTGTTCAGAACCATCTGAATCCATGTCTATATGTGAAAAGCCTGATGATACATTAGCCATAGGTTCATCAACCTTATCCTTTCCTTTTCGTGATACATTCCCTGTACCTGCTGGTGGAGTAACCTGCATACATAGTCTACCATTCCATGGCTTCTCAACAGAGCCACGAGAAGACGACTCTTGTGGTCCACTCAAAACCTGTGACTGTGGCCTCACATTTTGTACAACCACATCATCTTTTACATCAGCCCCAATAGTGCCATGTGAATTACTGTACCAGCTGCTGATCTCATCAAAGACTACATCTCTGCTCACTCATAATTCTCGTGTAGTAGGATTGTAGCACATGTACCCCTTTTGTTCAAGGGAATATCCCATAAGAATACATTTCTCTGCTTTAGGATCCAATTTCCTACGCAACTCATCTGGTACATGCACGTAAGCTATGCAGCCAAACACTTTCAAGTGTGCCAAATCAGGCTTTGTACCTGTAAACTTTTCCTCATGCGTTACATCATGCACCGCAGCTGTAGGTGTCGTGTTCATAATGTACACAGCTGTATTTACAACTTCAGCCCAGAAATGATGAGGCATGTTCTTCTCATTCATCAATGCACGTGCAACCTCTGCAATGTGCCTGTTTTTCCTTTCTGCGACCCCATTCTGCTGTGGAGTATATTTGCATGTAAACTGCCTGCGTATACCATGCATTCACAGAAAATCTGAAAAATCGTTAGAGAAGTACTCTCCCCCTCCATCTGACCTCAATGTCTTGATTTGCATATCTGTCTCCTTCTCAATCATGACTTTGAAGTCCTGAAAGTGACCAAACACTTCACTTTTGTTACGCATGAAGTAGACCCATACTTTCCTTGTATGGTCATCAATCAAAGAGACATAATACCTGCAACAACCATGTATACTTGCAGTATCGGTTGGACCCCAAACATCTATGTGCACCACCTCAAGTGGCTTTTTACATACATTGCGCTCATGTGGAAATGAGCCCTTTCACTGTTTTCCAAACTGGCATGCTGCACACACTTTATGCATACCATTGACCTTGAATTTGGGCAAACCTTTTACAATCTGTTTTGATTGCATGATGCTGCGCAATCTCTGCTCATTGACATGGCCAATACGTTTGTGCCAAATGTCAACATCAGCCACAACACCTGTGCCCTGTGCAAATAATGCAGCTTTTACCTCATGCATGTCTACATTCTGCGTAAACATTCTGCCCACACATTTTCCCTCTGTGATCAGCTTACAACCATTCTAGAAATCTTCTACATAACAACCATTTGGATTGAAGCGAACCTGAAAACCCTGCTCAACCATTTGTCCAACAGAAACAAGATTCTTTGTAATGTTTGGGACATGAAGTACATCTGCTAAGTACTTTGATTTCCCACTCTTCGTATTTAGAGGTATGTCCCCTACATGAGCAATGGGGTGAGCTGTGTCATCTCCTGTTTGCACATAGCCTGACACATCTGGTTTGCGCATATCTCTAAACCACTCTCCACGAGATGTCATGTGATTAGAGGCACCTGAATCCACATACCAAACATCATCTTGGGTGGAATTCTCTGCAGTCATTGTATTCATTACATACTGCATAACAAACATGCGCTCGTTTTTGTTGTCATCTGCATCTCTACTAGTAGATGCATAGTTGCCCTGTTCTCTCTTTCCACTTGCTTTTCCCTTTGGACAGTCACGTGACATGTGACCTCTTTCACCACAAGTCCAACATTCTCTGCTATTTGCAGTATGTTGCTGCCTACTTGATCCTGCACCACGACCTCTTTGACTCCCCCTGCCTTGAGACTGGTTTCCCCTGCCACCTGTATTGTTTTGATTTGATTGACCTTCTCGAAATTGGCCCCTGCAACCACTTGGGCCTCGATCACGATCTCTACCTCTACCTCTGTTGGAGTTAGAATAGAAGGCCTGTTCAGAATTATTTCTGCCATGAGAAGAAGATGTGTCAAGGTTCTTCTCCTCAAGAATAAGCATAGAAATCAAATCTTGGAACACGGGGATGTTGTCTCTTGTATTCATGGAAGACCTGAAATGTACATACTCATCTCCTAGGCCATCCAAGCATGCACGGACAATGTCATCGTCTTCCACTGAGACTTTAATAGATCCAAGAGCCTCAATGATACTCTTGATCTTCAAGGCATAATCATTGATGGAGAGGTTGTTCCTCTTAACCTGATTTAGCTCCGACTTTAGTTGAAGCTTGTTGAAAGGTCAACCTTCAACAACGCTTCCACAAAGATTCTCTAAAGATTCCAAATAAATATGCTGATGAAGACGAAGATGGATGCTGTAATGTGAAGATACAAGCTCATGGACATCATCGAATATCCCGTTATTATTATTTTGAGCCATTACGGCCACTTTTGTAAGGTTTACGGGAACTTCATATTTTAAGTTAACAATTGTATTGAGGCCACATATGCTTGTTGGATGAGCAAAGCCAGCTCACGGTGTTGTAATTAAGCTCTATAGAAGCCTAGGGACAAATAAGGTCACTTTGGTCGGACATTAGGTTTTCTAAGGCTTAGTATATAAGCCAAAACCTAAAGCTTTGTAAGGAGACTTCTAATAAATCGGATCTTCTATGTCGTTGGGAGACTGCGAGAGAGTTAGAGAGTGTGTGTGCGCGCTATAGGAGCTACGGTGGTCGGAATCGCAAACGGAGAGTAGCAATGTGTTGCCCACGAGGAGAGCTATGCGTTGATGCTTACATCATGCGCGTTCATCTGTGTTTTGGCAGATTCACCCGTGAGCTACTTTTGGAGTTTCGGTGAGTAACTGTTGTCCGTTTTTGCATTTCAGCATATCCACGCGATCAGAGCGAGTAGAGCTACACATTAGGCACTTTAGTTTTCAGAAACGTCAACCTGCAAAAACCGGCCAGACATCCTACGCGTTTTCTGCACGGAGGGTATTGAGTAGGTTTTTTTGGTCACGGATCTTAGGGAGAGTGGACTATTGGTGTTGATAGGATATCCCTCAAGTTTCCTAACGTTTCGAGAACTTCTAATGGGCTTTTGGCTTGGGGTAGCATCATAGGAGTCTCTCACATTCACAGAACCGATGGCATGTAGAGTTGATATCTCTGTAGGAAGTAGTCATTAGTCGGTCGAGTAGAGGTTGAAACCCTTTGCTTGATTCCACGCACCTGCGGGTCAAGCTTCGTCCTCAGTTGACATTATATGTTAGGTGAGTTCTCGCTATGCTGACGTCCGTCGCGGCGTATCCGTCCAACATTGGCGCCGCTGCTGGGGACGAGAGCCCTAAGTAGGTGACTGAGACTAGTCCTTGAGGATAGAGGTCCCTCTGGATTTCCAGAGTACTATTTTACATTTAGATAGGATCAGAGGGTGGTGGACTCTCTAGGTCTTAGGAGGAGTCTAGGGAGCGTGTGTCTGGCCTAGATCTTCCGTCTTAGGTAGTATTAGGTAGTAGTAGGTTGTGGTGTAGAGAGTAGGAGTTGGAGTGGTAGATGTGGTGGTAGGTTGACTTGAGAGTCCGTGTGAGGCCAGGAAGCAACCAAGACATCAAAATCACCATCTCACATTGATGAGTAGGAGTAGGGTAAGTAGGATATCTTGATTGCTGATCTAGAGTACTTTATGCATGTCTTATTTGCTATTAGGCTCATCCGAGAAGTGGGAAATGCTAAGTAGGAAAGACTGTAAGTTGTGTTTGGAAGCTGATTTGAAGTCCAAAAGTTTCTGTGATTATTGCTGAGAGCTCTACAGAGCATAGGGAGTACTACTGCCAGAAAAAATCTGCATTTTAAGACAGTAGACATCCTACGTGTAGGATGTCTCTATGGCACTTTTGGCAGGGAATTTGGGAAAACTAAAGTTACCAGTGTGTTCAGAAGGGGGGGTTTACCCTAAGTTTACATTGAAACTAAATTTTTGACAAACTCTTGACACCCAAAAGACCAAAGACGGAGTGTCAAAAACGCGAAAACAAGAAACTTAAGATTATGAGCACAATTTTGCATAAAAACTGGTAGGAATGCTTGAAAAGTAGTGCTCAAGACTTGGGGGGGCCTGTGGATGAATTCTGCCACAAATTTCATTAGTAGACATCCTACGCGTAGGATGTCTAGAGAGTGATTCTGGAAGCAAAAATCAAGTTTTGGCATCATACCCATATTTTGCATGTTCTGTTGGACACACACACACACACCAAAGCTCATGTCATTTGGACATATAGACTGAGAGTTAAGGGGATGTTACTCTTTCAGAGAAATATTTTTCCAAAAGTGGTGATTCTGAGCAATTTTGACATCCAAAATTTGTTGTGATCACATATTCTTGTTATGTGCATCAAGAAGCACCTTGGGTAGAAACAGAAGTCCATTCTGAGAAAAAAAGACATCCTACGCGTAGGATGTCTACAGGGTGATCTGGTGGAAATTTTGAAATTAGGAGTTGACCAGTGTGTTCAGAAGGTAGGTTTTACCCTATTTTCACATGGAAGGGGGAACTTGACCATATCTTGACAGGATAAGTCCAGATAGACTGAAATTGCCAGACATCCTACCCAAATTGTGCCAAGGCATTATTCCAAGACCAAAACCATAGGATGGCTGCAGGAGCATGATCTGCATGATATATTGAGTGACTGAGAGAGTTTTCATCTCATTTGGGGAAGAAAAGGGGGTCCTAAGCAGACTTTAGCACTTTTGACTGAAAAAGACTAGAACAACTAAAATTGGGGTCTTTTGAAATCCAAACCAAAATCTGAGCATACCACTGGGTTGCTGACATCAAGGGGAAATATTGGGTCAAGTCTGGGGTCAAACAGGCCAAAAAGACATCCTACGCGTAGGATGTCATATGTGTGATTTTGCACTCCAAACTTAATTTTGAGCATACCACTGTGATCAACACCTCAAGGAGAGTCTGTGGTTCAAGTTTGGACAAATTCTGAGCAGTTAGACATCCTACGCGTAGGATGTCTAAGGCATGATTTAGAGGCCAAATTCAAACTGTGGACATAGCAGGGTGTTGTATATATAGCCTTAGGCAAGCCTCCTATTCAAATTTGGTCCAATTTGGAGTTGATTTGACTTAGGAATTCATCAGAACAGACATCAGGCTTCTGGAGCAGATTCTTGATCATTTGACCAACCTATAGGTGTCAGAATCAAAAAGTAAAAATAGTTGTGAGATCAGCACATCAAGGGGAAGCTACAGTGCAAGTTTGGACAAAATCTGAGCAGTTAGACATCCTACGCGTAGGATGTCTTCAGCTTGATTTAGGACTCCAAACCAACCTATGAGCACACTACTATGATCAGCACATCAAGGAGAAGCTAGGGTAAAAAATTCAAGTCATTCTGAGCAAAAATACATCCTACGTGTAGGATGTCTCAAGGCCATTCTTAGGTCCAAATGAAATTATGAGCATACCATTGTGTTGTTGGACTTAAGGGGAGTCTCTGGACCAAATTTTGTTAAATTCTGAGCATATAGACATCCTACGTGTAGGATGTCTCCAGGCCAGTTTTAGGGTCCAACTGAAATTTTTACCATACAGAAGTGTTCACAGTGTCACAAAGATCCCAAATCTTCTTCCATTCTAAACTGCATTTCACTGTTTTGGCCATAACTTTCACAAACGGTATCGGATTGGAAAAGTTTTTATATCAAAACGTAGCTTGAGAGCGACTCTACAGATCTTAGAGTAGAACTTGAACTAAATGCATGCCGACGGCAACCATTTAGTTCAACTTTGAAAAAAACGTCGTTTAAGGTCTCAAAATGCATCCGGAAGTCATGGGTGTCTAAAACCGGCAGTTAGAAAGAATTGTGAGGAAACGGTCACGGTTTTGAAGACTGCTAAGTTAGCAAATTGAAATTATCTTTTGGGAAAACCATTGGTCACCCGCTGGAAGGTGCTCAAGGAACAAGTGTGGCCGTTAAAGGTACATCAAGGATTTATGCATTCATTGTGAAAAAGTTTGCCACCTAAATAGAATTTTGTAGATTGTGTGCTAAAGTGAACACAGGTTAGCTCGACTCAAGAATTGCTACAAAGGGAGCAGTCGTTGTAGTATAATGGTAAGTTGCATAACTTATCACAGTGCTTCCACTAGATCGAGGCCTGCTAAAAAGCTCTAGGAAAAGCAAGCAGCCAGACAAGACAGTATCACTCTTGCAAGCAAGGGAGCTGAGAAGTTCAAGCAAAGCCCAATTCAAAAAACTCAGAGATGAAGGCATCCACAAAAGCTGAAGAACCTCAAGCGAAAAAGACTGACACAAGGGTGCTAATAGTTTTTATTAGCATCGAGGCAAGCAATTAGAGCTATCACTGAACAGGTACAACAAGGGAGTCAAGACGAAAGCAATGGCGTCTCAAAGGAATCAGACCAGTCAGGAAGAAGCTTCAAGTACATCCACAGATATTACAAGAGAGCAAATTCAGATCTATCTGATTGGATACTACAAAGGACTGCCATGCTATGAGGATGTCAATCGGAATTTGTACATCAAGACAAAGAAAGATACAGAGGAAACTCGGACATCTCAATATGTGGAAGTTGAAACAGCGAAGAATGTACTACACCCACATCCAAATTTCATGGAAGACTGTCTGGGATCAATTTACATGAGGCACGGAAAATACATCGACAATGAGATAGAAATGTTGTACAAGGATCAACTTACAGAACTCTACGCATATCCTCCAAGTATTTTTCTGTACAAAGCACAAGATGGAAAAAAGAAATTTGGTACCCTCTATGGAGATGAAGACGGTCGATACTACAGGGATGTCACAAGTCATGAAGTTCCTGTAGAAAACAATCATTACTTTACAGTAGAAGCTTTTGGCTCAAGAGGAGAAGACTACATGTCTAAATGTGGTAATGTATACCATCTCGTCATGGGTTTACCTCTAGCTACGCATCTGGAAGAATTGACACCTACGGCTGTCACTACACAAATGAGTGACACACCACATGACACACAACAAGGCACAACACAAGACACAACATGGAAAGACACAACACAAGTCTTGTGCACTACACCAGCACAAGAGGTACCAGCTATGAAGATAGCCCAACTTCAAAAAGAACTATCTTGGTCTCAAGAGCTACTTAACAAAGCACAAGAAGTCATATCACCAGGCATTCAACAGATGCCAACATCAGATATGGAACACTCTTGGATGGGGGGAGTTCAAACTCAACAAAGAGACCCTATATCTTCAAGAGTGGGATTAAGAAGTCCATCTTTACAAGAAGCAGTGTCCTTTTCAGGAGTCTAAGTGGAATTTTAAGAAGCATTGGAAGATGCCGAGCCGGAGGAGAGACCAATGGAAATTCACAATGCACAATGTAGAAGGTCAGGTCAAGATGTCATTGTGGTTGACAAATACGATAGGCACTATGAAATAGCCGATGTGAAAAATATGGATGAGTTTAGCAATTGTGGGCAACCTGTAAGTCATATACTTGGACCCCGTCCAAAAGCACCATCAAGGGAAACGGAAAAAAAAGATTCGGTTCAATCTTCACCCTCGGTGCAGAACTCGCCAAAATCAACTCGGAAACATAGCCCTAAGGCTATGCAAAAGCCCCACGTCAAAGACCATATATTGATGGAAGAATTAGCATCACAACTGCTAGAAAGCAGGGATAGTGATTTGATCTTGTATGCAAGCAATGATGGAAGCTATTTTCAGCTTCTCAAGGACAAGACGATGAAGGATAAAAAGACAAAGCCAGTGGACACACCTAAGTCAGTCGTAATCTACAGGTTCATGCATGCAAAGAAGACGTCATATCTGTATCTAGATACCACAGGAAACCATTATCAGTAGTATTATGGAAAGCTCCCTCGTCCAAAGGGTGCACATGTTGAGATAACAACATATTGCGACCAATGTGCCATTGGTCATTTAGTGAAGGACTGCCCAATAAAGCTCTACATGGAAAAGAAGAAGCAACAAGCCAAAAGCAAAGTTCAGATAGTGACAACAAGGGAACGGAAGAAAGAATCCCCAACAAGATCTCCGAAAAAGAAGCAGATCTTGTCGCAGAGCACAAAAGATAGGCTCAAGACACAGTTGCTTGAACTCAAGGGTGTCAACGACATTATCATAGAGAATCAGGCTTTCAAAAAAGATCAATTGAATCAGCTGATTCAAGATCGTTTAAGGAACCTCAGTGAGGACAAGTCAGAGCATCCACAAGGTGATGAAGATGAAGCTCGTAGTTCAAGGTTCGAGAGCAAAAGAAGCCAAGATTCTGACGATAGTGAGCCAACACAAGAAGGGGTGGCAGAGGTAACAAAAAATCTTAGTGCCACATCACAAGCGGAAGACACGCAAATAGAGTCAATGGATGAAGCTGAAAGTCTACCAAATAGATTTTCTATTGTGGACTCTTCATTGGTGATTGAACAAATCAAAGAGTACGAGAAACTAAAAGAAGATGTAACTAAAGACATACAATGCACAGAAGAACAGGAAATGACTGAGTCCAAGATTGACTACCAAGGACAAGCAATACAGGATATGAATAAATATTTTCAAGAAGAGACTCTACAAAAACCCATGGAACAATGGAAACCAAAGGCCACGGCGACCATTGCATCAGAAGAAGAGAGTAAACCTCAACATCCTACTACACAAGCTTCAAAACATTTCCAAGAAGAAAAGTCACCATTGAATGACCTTCAAGTGCTAGAAGAAGTAAATAGTGATAGAGAGCTTCTGAAATCAAGAATCAAGGCATCACAGTCAGAAACTAGCAATGAACACCAACAAGTAGCTACAACAGAAGATAGTAAGCACTTGGGACATCATGCTACAACCAGTCAAATGACAAAGAAGTTCAACATACAAGAGGATGACAAAGCTTCCAAGGCACAAAAGTCCAAGACAAGTACCAAAAGCAAAGAGGACATCACTTACTTGGCAGCCAACAAGAAGATTAAATTCTCGTTGGATGTGTATGAGAAACTGAAATTCAACTTTACAGCAGAGATAGATTGCACTGCCACGATTAATTTCATGTCTTATGGGCTATGGTTACTTCTAGGTAAGCCAGAACTGTATGAAATTCAGGTACAAGTTCCTATATCACATGGAATAGCCGTCACAAGTTTAGGGATTGCAGAAGCTTCCCTTAAACTACGGTCAAAGGTAATCAAAGACAAATTCCTAGTGGTGGATTCATCGAAAATGAGTACACATTTGATTTTGTCCAAGCATTGGAAAAAAACATTGGTAGAAGAACCTGGATTTTCAACAATGGTCATCACGACTAGCTCTCAAGAAATCCAGCCTACTACTGCTCCAAGATTATCGGCTACCGACAAAGGCAATGCCAAAGTGAACCCACAAATGTCCTACCAACAGAAGCAGCCCCTTAAATCAGAGACTTCAATCCAGCCCCGAAAAGTTCAAGACAGAGCTTCGACATCAACTGACCACATGCTTCCACATGAAAGACAGACTCCAAAGAAAATCTTTCAACCAAAATACCCTACACTTTGAGATCATTGTCGAAAAAAATCTTCAAAGGTTTACATCAAAGCTGAAGAAATCAAGGTCAAGGACCCAATATGGGTAAATGAGCCTAGCCGATTGACGAAAGGTAAAAACACGGGATGGATAGCCTCCCACTACAGCTTAGCAGAGCAAGGCTATTATGAGGGTCAAAAGAAACTTTGGCTACCAAAACCACAGACCTCGGCTTATGTGGTGGATAAAGGTTTCAAAACGCGTCCCCAAAAGCAACAACGATCATATTTATATCGCCAAAGGAGACCAGCCAACAAGGCTCGCCAAAGGGATGCAGGAAATTTCAAATCCAACTGGCCTTCATACCAACATAGGACTTCATCGATAAATAATACCAAAAATGGCACTCTTGTACATCTCAATACGACATCAAAAACATCATGGGAAGTGCCATCTACAATTCTTCAAGCACAAGGTTACTATCAAGGAAATCGAAGAATCTCGCTACCAAAGATGCCAGGTAAACATTCTTCAAGCAAACGACTTCAGCTTGAAAATAATCGCAATTTCACGGAAGGCAAAATCAAGGACAATGTCACACTCAAGGCAAAGGATATCTGCAAAGACACGCTAATCACACGATGCAGATACAAATGGGTGCCAAAAGAAAAACACATACCGAAGAAGATTGAAGTCATCTCTAGCTCTCAAGAAATGTCAAGACATGATAGACAAAGTGTTACGGGGAATGGAGCGAGCCAATCTTCTCAACCAAGGGACCAACAACAACAAAAAGAAATTTGGACAACCAAGGTCACCCAGGTATGGCAAAAGAAACCAATATTGCCAGTATGGTCCTTTACAAATCCTCTCTTCGAGGATGGGAGTTTTGAATTTCAAAACCTATTCTTGGTCGAAAGCTCCCGAGAGTAAGACAAGTCGCCATAAAAATAATGGCATAAGAGTCCAGAGTCGGGCAGCTGAGCCACTAAATGAGCAAGCATTAGACCCAAGCTTCATGTCTTAATATTTTTTGTGGTCTATGAGTCTAGATATTTAGATTAAAGCTCAAGCTGGAGAGTTGAGCATACATAAAGTCGTGTCACTCATGCTGGAAGAGGTGAGCATAAGAGTCAAAGTCTACTATTTTAAATGGTGGAGTGGCGGAGTAGTCCAAAAAACACTCACGCACATGAACACAGTGAGGAGAGTGGAAAAAACCTCGTCGACAAAAACCCTTCTTGCAAGTAACGGCAGCTCTTGAAGTCAAATATCTTTTTGCTTCTCTAGCTACGTTCACTCCAGGAAGCACCCATTCAAACTCCTCTCACACCGCATATTGTTTCCCATGCATCTATCTGTGCAAGCATATATAATGTCCCATCATTGGACATTTGCATTTGACACAATTTGTGTTCCACCCATGCACTTACACAACAAAATGACGATGACGAAGTGGTAACAGGTTTCATAAGCATTTGCTCAACAGCAATGACTCTGACTTCAAGCTACTAACACTTATCCACTCTATATCCAATAATAGTAGCCATACGGCCATAAGTACTTTAACTTAACAAAACTCAGTTACATCAAACATAAGTACATATATAGCCTCACATTTAATGGTGACTAAAGGCATTTTTTTCCCACTGGGTTTTTCCCTTTAGTCCTATCCAGGTATCCAAGACCTTCATTTTGTAATATACGCCACATTTTATTTTTACTATTTTATTTTTCTTATAAAAACACTGAAAAGCAGACCAACGACATCCCCAAACCACTACATGCTCATCAACTATAGGATCCAAGGGGAGCGGCCCAGAAACAATTCAAAAAGGCTTCAAGATTACAGGTACACATGCAGGATGACACCCAAAGAGCAAACAATACAGAGCTGCCAAGATAAAGACTTGCTGCAACAACAAACCTCACTCAACCTAGTCATGCTACAACAACCAATCGGAGGGGGAGAGCTATGGCTTCAACTATACTACATGTACAAGAAAAAGGTACCTCTACAACATACAAAGCATCTGGTAGAAGCAACTGCAACAAAAAAAGCTTCAACCAACACCAAAACATGAAGCACTCGTCAAGGCCACTGCAGACATAGGGTCTTGTCGGGGACGACAAGACTTAGGAGGGGGAGAGTGTTGGAAGGTCAACCTTTCAACAACGCTTCCAAAAAGATTCCATAAATATTCCTCAAAGATTCTCTAAAGATTCCAAATAAAGATGCTGATGAAGTGATGAAGACGAAGATGGATGCTGTAATGTGAAGATACAAGCTCATGGACATCATCGAATATTCCGTTATTATTATTTTGAGCCATTACGGCCACTTTTGTAAGGTTTACGGGAACTTTATATTTTAAGTCAGCAATTGTATTGAGGCCACAGATGCTTGTTGGATGAGCAAAGCCAGCTCACGGTGTTGTAATTAAGCTCTATAGAAGCCTAGGGACAAATAAGGTCATTTTGGTCGGACATTAGGTTTTCTAAGGCTTAGTATATAAGCCAAAACCTAAAGCTTTGTAAGGAGACTTCTAATAAATCGGATCTTCTGTGTCGTTGGGAGACTGCGAGAGAGTGAGAGAGTGTGTGTGCGCGCTACAGGAGCTACGGTGGTCGGAATCGCAAATGGAGAGCAGCAGTGTGTTGCCCACTAGGAGAGCTACGCGTTGATGCTTACATCACGCGCGTTCGTCTGTGTTTTGGCAGATTCACCCGCGAGCTACTTTTGGAGTTTCGATGAGTAACTATTGTCCGTTTTTGCATTTCAGCATATCCACGCGATCAGAGCGAGTAGAGCTACACATTAGGCACTTTAGTTTTCGGAAACGTCGACCTGCAAAAACCGGCCAGACATCCTACGCGTTTTGTGCATGGAGGGTATTGAGTAGGTTTTTTTGGTCACGGATCTTAGGGATAGTGGCCTATTGGTGTTGATAGGATATCCCTCAAGTTTCGTAACGTTTCGAGAACGTCTAATGGGCTTTTGGCTTGCGGTAGCATCATAGGAGACTCTCACATTCACAGAACCGATGGCATGTAGAGTTGATATCTTTGTAGGAAGTAGTCATTAGTCGGTCGAGTAGAGGTTGACACCCTTTGCTTGCTTCCACGCGCCTGCGGGTCAAGCTTCGTCCTCAGTTGACATTATATGTTAGGTGAGTTCTCGCTATGCTGACGTCCGTCGCGGCGTATCTGTCCAACAAAGCTTCCTGGCCTTGGTGTTCACCTCGAACACTCTGCCTAAGTTTTTCCATGCAATGGTGGGGGTTTTAGCATCCTGTAGATAGCCCATCATGTCATTTGTGATGCTCATAGAAAGCCAATACATCACTTTGCTCTGGCCTTGTTGCCATTCCCTCAAAGCTTTTCTTTGTTCTGCTGTAGCATTTGCCTCGGGAATCTCTGGTTCCTTTTCATTGTCTCCTTCTACATAGTCCCAATAACCTTTTCCTTTTAGGAAATTAGTTATTCTGAACTTCCATGCAGGGTAGTTATTTTTCTCAAGCTTCTCAGTGACAATCTGACTGAAACCGTCAGACATCTTGAAGCACTAAGACAAATAGCTGTAATCTGAAAAAACCTGCAAATCTGTTGAACCTGCTATCGTGGTACCTGTAACTCTTTCTACACTCAACGAGTGTCCACAATCAAGTGTACATACAACCACTGTACTTGTACAGTAAATCTCTGTGTACTGCACTTTGGAGACCTGTTCAGATGGAGGATTGAGAACGAAGGGATTGTGATGCTCTTGCTCTCTTAGCCTCTCTTGCCTGCACCAGGCTCTGATACCATGTAAAGAATGAGGATGCAAGAGAGCTACACAAGATAAGCACAAAGCACACAGAGATGGAAAGCTTCTTTTTCTTCTCACAGAAAAGAGAGTACAAAATGACTAAGTGCTAAAACTGAAAAGTAGCACATATGTACATGCGGTCACTAAGTGTGAACTCGCTAGAAGCATACTAGGCTGGCACTATAAGTGTAGTCCAACTGTAGAATCACTAGCAGAGATCCTCCGTGTCAGTCACCTAACGCGCCAGTGAGTAAATGCCGTAAGCGGCCAAGACCCGTAGTGGATGACAGCTCAAGATGTAGAGCTCGACATCTCAACAAAGGTGTTGTTGAAGAGAATGGCAAGGGAGCGGCCGATGGTGTTAAGAAAGCGGACAATAGTGAGGATGGTACTAAAGGTGGGACTGATGAGAAAGATGTAAACAAGGCAAAATTTCAGGATAAGGTGATTGATCCAATTGATGTGGACATGGATGCTACTAATCCGGAGAAGTTGGCCGGCGTGATGCCAACATCTCTAGGAGATCTCACCTTGTCAATCTTGTTGTCTGCACAGTAGGAAGAAAGCACATCCGTGGACGTGCCAACAAGTCAAGTTCTTGAAAACTTTAGCTTATGCCTACCCTTGTAAGTGACAGTCTATGTCTTGATGTAATGCATCGAGCTTATATTTTGGTCTCCATCTATTACCATATGTTTTAAGTACAGGCTACATTTTCCTTCTTATATTGTGCTCTCTTGTGGTAGACTTTGACCCTTTGATCTTTGAATTGACCCTGTAAGTAAGTTGCTGTAGGATCTTCATTCTACTAATTGACTCAAAATAATATTGGCACTGTAGAAATTGATATGTGGTGGCTAAACAAAAAATCAGCTTTGACACAGATATGCCAAAAGATGTTATGGATATAGGCAGGTGGTTGATTTTATTTTGATGTGAATGATGTGCTCTTAAAGAGCTACAACTAACCACCACTAGAGATGCAATTTTTGCACCTCCCAGAGGAGGTGAGACCATTTGTATATCATTTGGGTCAAGAGTTATGGTTTGCGGTCAGGCCGGATGCAGAGGATGTGCTTGTAAAGATGTCTAGGCAAGCAGATATTATGATATGGTCCTATTGTAGAAGAGAAAAGCTAATGCAGTTTTTGGGAACATGCCTGCAATACTATCATAGTAAACAAGTGGTCAAAAAAATACGTATGACCCTCTTCTTGATTGCCAGTGTGCAATGTCATTAATTTTGCTTAACTTTCCCATACTCTTATGGATGTGTTCAGCCAAGAAGATTGTGAGATGTGGCTACCCAATATCCTTGATGTCCCGAGTGTGCCCGGGAATGTTGGTGATAAGCTTGTTTTCTTGAAGCTTCTGAGATTATTGTGGGCAGAACACCCATTGTATAATGCCAGTACTACCATACTTGTAGATGACTACACCCCTGCTTTGATGTACAAGATGATGTTAGCCCTCTAATTGCTGATTATTTCATTCAACAAGAGGGATACACTTATTGATTTGACCTCCTGTCAACTCATGATTTGTGGAACAAAGAAAGAAAACTTTGTTGGTGCAGTCTGCTATGTATTCCTCTTTATGTGAATATGAAAATCCACTAATGTCCATTTAGTCATTTTTCTTACAATATGCTTTTGTGGTCATTTTGTCTTGATCTTTGGATTTGGTAGTGGTAAGAACCAAATTTGGTACTGGTCTTCTCATTGTAGGGTGATTGTAATTCATGGAAGCTCCATTGTACAAATTTTATAGCAAAGAGCTTTTTTTTAAAAACATTTAGCATTGTGGGCTCGAGAAATTATAATAACCAGTATCAAGTTTGAAGCTTTTGGTACTGGGATTGACAACTGTCACGCTTTGGTATTGGTAAATTGGGTATTGTAAAGTACCAATTTGGTGCTGCTATCTCATTACAGGGTGATTGTAGAAGAAATCTTATTTTGGAGTGTGCTTATTTTAGAAAAGAACAATATTATGGAATGGGGAAGTTAGGTACACGAGTAAAAAATTTGGTGCTTTTGATACTGGCATTGGAAACTACCAAATTTGATATTGTAAAGTACTGAATTCGGTGTTGTTCATCTCACTAAAGGATGATTGTAGAAGATAGCTTGTTTTGGAAAAAAACAATATTACCGGCTAGGGAAGTTAGGTATACCAGTACAAATTTGGTGCTTTTGATATTGGCATTGTCATCTACCAAATTTGGTATTGTAAAGTACCAAATTTGGTGCAAGTCATCTCACTACAGGTGATTGTAGAAGAAAGCTTATTTTGGATTATGGACTAGGGAAGTTAGGTATACTAATACAAAATTCAGTGTTCTTGCTATTGGCATTGGAGACTACCAAATTTGGTAGTGTAAAGTGCCAAATTTGGTGCTGAACATCTCACTACACATTGGTTGTAGAAGAAAGCTTATTTTGGAAAAGAAAATATTATGGGATGGGGAAGTTATAATAACAATACCAAATTTGAAGTTTTTGAGGCTTGAAGTACTGGTACTAGTAAGTACCAAATTTGGTAGTGGTCTTCTCATTGTAGGGTGATTCTATGTCATGCAAGGTCAATTATACAAAATTTATAGTAGAGTTAGCCTTATTTTGGAAATAAAACAAATTGTGAGCTCAAAAATTTATAATTACCATTATTAGTATTTTTAAATTTGGCAGTTGTCTTCTCATTGTAAGACGATTGTAACTCATGATTTTTTAAGTTCTTGTAAATTATGCTGTATTACTAACAATAGCAGTGTAGCTTGGGATGTGCATACATAGTGGAGGTAGGGACGAAAAGGACAAATTATTCAAGCTTGAATGGCAGACCTAGTACAACTTACTCAATCTCCCGAATGGAAAAGGTGGGGATGGGTCAAATGCCCTCATTCTCTTCTCCATCGTCATAGACCTCAGTCGTTAACATAAACATGTTTTGGAATCTAGACATAGGCTCCATCAGAATTTGTATGGCTCTTACAAGGTGGGAATAGATCATGACTGGTGGTGTATGATCAAGAAGGGTGTATGTATCATATTTCCCATCCACTTGGCCATAGTACAAGCCTTCAACCACAAGTCCACCTCTAACAATCTTGTTGTGCCACTTACCCCTTTGTGATTTGTGTGCCTGGTACATGGCTTTGGTGCATTTCAAAAGGTAAAAGTCCGCACCGCCTTCAATTGCCTTCGCTCCAAAGTTATCCCCAATGGACAACATTTCACACATTGTCTGTGGGTTGCCCTAGTACATTGGCAAGTTGATGTTTGATCTCATTGCTACAATTGTCATGTTGCTATCATTCTCCCTAGCTCCCTCCTCTTCCTCACTCTCCTTATTGTCCACCTCTTTCACCGGTACAATGGATATGTATTTCCATTCTTCAATGTATTGCTTGCCCTTGCATCTCCTCCATTTCCCACTTAAACATGCATCACAAAAGAATGAGAGTGTAAAAAGACGTAGAGCGCATGAGTCCTCAGGTGAATAACCATCTACACAATGGGTTGACATTTCCCACTGGATATCCCGTTTCACTTCATCCTTTGAAACCAACCAAAACACTCTCTATGTGTTAGATTTGAGTGACCTAGCCTTGTCTCCAAATTTTGCCTTTAGAAATTTAACAACATCAGCCGCACCCTTCATCGGCGTCTCGTCTGGTTTCTGCTCCTCATGCGTTAGTGTTATTTTGATGACAACATCAACTCCATCGTGCTCCCTTTTTCTATGCCCTGATGCGAAGAAGTTCCACATCATGTGAAAGCATGTCAATTGATGGTACCTGGCAACAAAGTAAAAAGTTCTCCGTGCCTTGAATTGCGATGCTGCACCATCTGACCACACCCAATGATATTGCAAACGGTGACCTTGATCTTTTAGACACATGTCTCCGTGCCTTGATTTGCGATGTTGCACCATCTGACCACACCCAATGATATCGCAAACGGTGACCTTAATCTTTTAGACACTTGTCATGAAGCATAAAGCAATTTTGCACAAACAAAGTATCATGTTGCTTATCATTCGATCTATAGAAATGCAGTGTCTTTTGTACGGCACGTCCCGAATTTCTAACATATGTAATATGCACAAGGATTGTTACTTGTGTTGACCACCAATGCATCTTCATTCTGTACTTTGAATGAATAATTCTCCGCAAAATCAATTACGGATACAACAACATTGTAGGAAATCTAAGCATGCTTTCTTTAAACTGTTGTGCCTGCCACCAAAAGATGAAGTTGTGCTTGATGAAATATTTGAGATGCTTTGCAAAAAGGCCATAAAAAGATGAACCTAAAATTCTTTGTAGAACCAAGTCCTTTCTTTTCTTTTCACTTCCATCGTCAACCATATGTCCACTATTGACGTCCATGAACACCTTGACAGAAGGGAAATGTGGTTATGCCACATTGAGAACATTCCTTGACCAAACATTTCTATGCATGGAACTCGTTGTCAACCGACTTTGGACACAAAATGGATTCCCACAAAGTACTTGTGTGTTGCCATACTACTTGATTTGCAGAGCATTGAGTTGCATCATTATTGCTACAACACACGTAACATCTGCAGGTTATGAGCTTTTCCATGATTCCTAAACTTATTTTTGGCATGTGATTGAAAGCCTCATTGAGGAATAACGTCTGCACATGATACACACAACAACAAGTATACCGTTTTTTTAGCTTTCAAACCAAGAATGGATTCAAGGCCTCAAAAGACCTAAGAGATAGCTCGATCGTGGGGTGCGTTCGTTTGAATCTCTTCTATAGTTCCACCTGACATACAAAAACAATGTAGGTTAGAATTCTTGAAGATGACATAGAGATGCAATCTTTGAAAGTTACAATAACTAGACCCAAAAGTTGATAGTACAATACCAAATTCAAAACTGAGAATTCAGCTAGCAGAGAATTCAACACAGTACCAGCCTCAAAGACTTGGTATTGTGCAAATAGTACCCAAGCCATTGTAAAGTACCAAAATGAGTGATTTGGGTACTGATTAGCCTTAAGTTTTGTAAGTTCATTGGATGAAGTACCAAAGTACCAAAGTATTAATGACCCAATAATGTGCAGATACTACCCACAACATTGTAAAGTGCCATGTTTGAAACTCTAGGTTCCAGTCCCAGGGACTTGGTGCTACGCATATTGTAGAGTACCATGATTGGTGGTTTGGGTGTTGTACAACTCTAAGTTTGAAAGAATCATTTGATGAACTACCAAAGTTCCAAAGTCTCAATGACTTGGTACTGTGACAATACTACACAGAGCATAGTGAAATACCAAGTTGGGAACTTTGGGTACTCTAAAGTTAAGATTACCAAACAAAAAATACTACAAAGAGATATGATAATAGCAGTCGCATGGACTTGGCACTGAGAGATAGTACCCATGCCATCCTAAAGTACCAAGATTGGTGGTTTGGGTATTGTACAACTCTAAATTTTGAAGAATCATTTGGTGAACTACCAAAGTTCCAAAGTCTCAACGACTTGATACTGTGCAAATACTACACACATCATTGTGAAGTACCAAGTTGGGAACTCTGGGTACACTAAAGTTAAGATTACCAAACAAAGAAAACTACAAAGAGACATGATATTAGTAGTCCCATGGACTTGGTACTGAGAGATAGTACCCAAGCCATCCTAAAGTACCAAGATTGGTGCTTTGGGTGATGTTCAACTCTAAGTTTTGAAGAATCATTTGATGAAGTATCAAAGTTCCAAAGTCTCTAATGACTTGGTAATGTGCAACTACTAGCAAAAACATTGTAAAGTGCCAAGTTGGGAGCTCTTGGCACTCTAAAGTTAAGATAACCAAACAAAGAATATTACAAAGAGACATGACAAGATTGGTGCTTTGGGTGTTTTTCAACTCTAAGAAAGAATCATTTGATGAAGTACCAAAGTTTCAAAGTCTCAATGACGTGGTACTGTGCAACTACTAGCAACAATATTGTAAAGTGCCAAGTTGGGAACTCTCGGCACTTTAAAGTTAAGATAACCAAACAAAGAATACTACAAACAGACATGATAATACCAGTCCCATGGACTTGGTACTGAGAGATAGTACCCAAGCCATCCTATAGTACTAAGACTGGTGCTTTGGGTGTTGTTCATATCTAAGTTTTGAAGAATCATTTGATGAAGTACCAAAATTCCAAAGTCTCAGTGACTTGGTACTGTGAAAATACTAGCAACAACATTGTAAAGTGCTAAGTTGGGAGCTCTTGGCACTCTAAAGTTAAGGTAACCAAACAAAGAATACATGATAATAACAGTTCAAGAGACTTGGTACTGTGCGGATAGTAACCAAGCCATCCTAAAATACCAAGATTGATGCTATGGGTACTATACAGCTCTAAGTTTTGAAGGGTCATTAGATGAGGTGTCAAAGTTCCTTTTCATTTTGTATAGCTTTTGACAAGTACCCATGCAAGAAACTTATCACATTGTGAGTTGAAGGTCTTTCTGAAATATCAATTGGGTATGGTATGTAACAAACAATACCTAGACCTCTGTAAAGCTTCAGAATGATTACTACCTTCCTCAGCCTCAAAGCATATTGGCATAAGAGATATAATTTCTCCCCTTGAAACTATGTACATGGCTGCATAATACCAAATTCAAACCTATTCACACTATACATAACCCAAGTAAGAGGCAACATTAACAAAAAATTATATGATGTACCTGAGAGTCATCTAGAAAATGAACCAAATGTTTCACAACACTCTTCTCTTCAATTCTAAATTTACAAATGGACTTTTTATTAGAAGAGACCCTAGTCTTTGATGACCAGAAGGCATAGACTATATCCCTTCTTATAGAATTGACATGGGTCTCGCGACGAAGCGTTCTTTGACAGGTAGACAATGATAACACTTCATTCTCATCTTTCACATGTAGTCGAGAAGTTGCCGCTGCAATGTTCCTACAAGGAACACCTAATAGTGTTGCAATTTTAGATTGATTCACCGATGAGCCACTTGTAGTATTTAAAACCATGCTCAAAGAGGTTTTCTTGACAAAAAGTTTGTTTGCAGAACAAGAGACCTTGAGCTGTGTAAGTGTATTGCGGATGCCAGACACAATATTGGATTCAACATCGGTGACCTGGAGCTTTGAAAAATGTATTATGTTGGCGTAGTTCCTGGAAGAGCTCCTTTTGCTCGCTAGCTAAAAGACCTAGTGTTTGGTTGTTCCAACATCAGGCCACTGTTGAGAAAATATTCTTCCTTGACTTGCATGTTGAAGCTCTTCCAGTGATGTTGGGACCCCTTTCCTTGCTTCTTTGTTGATGCTTCTTTGCATCTCAAGAATATCTCATGTAAGCACGGTTTGTGAGATGATCATGCTTGGAGTAGTATCCATTTCATGTTCAGTTGTTGGCTCGTAGGAATCAAAAGTTAGAAAGCTCTTTGAAACCGTTATCTCCTTGGCATGTGCAGAATTGTGTGCAACTTGTGCCGAGAGAGAGAGAGAGAGAGAGAGAGAGAGAGAGAGAGAGAGAGAGAGAGAGAGAGAGAGAGAGAGAGAGAGAGAGAGAGAGAGAGAGAGAGAGAGAGAGAGAGAGAGAGAGAGAGAGAGAGACTACTATGGCTATGGTTCTGGCTGCTCAAACCATGGATAGCATTGCTTGGACAGGGAGCACACTGGTTTTGTTGTAGATTTGCATACAAAGCCACACACACACACACACACACACACACACACACACACACACACACACACACACACACACACACACACACACACACACATATATATTTAGAGAGAGAGAGAGGTATGGTTTTGCTTTCTCCTTGCACTTCCCCACCCTCTCCCCTCTAAAAAAGCACCCTATGTCTCCAATGACCCCACCCGGTAGTTTTCTTGTTTCCATAAAGTAAAAGACCACCACTTTGTGAGTATAAATATAGAACATAATAAAATAAAAGGAACTTCATTACATAATAATTCATTTTTTTTCAACATCAGATTCACCAAATTTTATTGTGTCAAGGACACCACATTTTGTACCACCAATACTTGCTTTCAGACACACACCACATTTTGTACCACCAATACTTGCTCACACACACACACACAGAGAGGTACCGCTAATAACTAAATGTAGCTTCATCCATTTTCACACACACACATACACACATAAGTGTTGTCTTTTGACCATGCCCTCACAACTCCCCAAAAAATAGGGATATTTTGACCTTGAGGAACTGCTATGCTTGTACAATGTACATTGTTGGATCTTATTAGTTGCCTCTTTTGGAAGAACTTAACCACTAAACTTTGGTCAATTAACTAAATTAAACCTCGTAGGGTGACCCATGCCTGTCCATGGCAGCAAGCCGCATTCCTTCACCATTGTGGTATCTAATGAATCCCCACATGTGACGGGGCCCTTCACTAGGCACTTAGCCTCCTTTGGTAAAATCCACGTGTAATCCCCCCCCCCCCCCCCCCCCCCCCCCCCAAAAAAAAAAAAAAAGGGGCACCTGGCTCATTTATGTGACACTGAATCTAATGCATTATTACCTACTAGCGGGTGTACATACTTTATTAATACATCACGCCCACTCTTTGCCTCTCTCTTTGCCTCACTCTTTGCCCCTTAACCAAGATACCCTCTTTGCTATGCTTGCATCCCGTCTAGGTATAGGGCTCCACCTCTCTCCCTCTGGAGTTACCATCGCAATTGTCCCTTGTATCATAAGCCTCGGGATTCTGACATGTCGATGAATAGACGTGGAGTGGATTCTCCTTGCCGGTGCTATTCAATGCATCTATCGGTGGTGTATCACTATTTAAATGAGGTGAGGGTTGCTCTATGCCCCTCACTTAGCCTTGTCTTTTGCATATCGTGTGTGTATGTGAAAGAGAGTTTTGAGGGCTTTTTTTGATTGACTGCTTAGTGTGTGGCTATGGAGTTGATGGAACATGAGGGTGCTTCTTAGGTTGGTACCCTACCAAAACTGGCTTGGTTTTTTATTTACTATGCTTTCATTGGTCTGCACTTGCTTGTTTGGATGGTTGGTAATAGTGCAATTGCACTGTGGTGTGTTTTGTGAACGTTGCACATAATTGGATTGTACACAACTATTATGGGTTTCTTTAGAGTGGGTTGTTGGCATCGTGTTTTAATGGTTATATGTAGGCACCCAGCCCGGAGGGATCTCGTTACATTCAAAAATTGGTTTTTGTCTGGGTTTTTTTACATACTGTGTATAGGGCGAATTTACCATACTGCATATATTTTACTCCAGGCAATGGGCTTGTGGGTTCTTTTAAGGGGTTAAAGGCACATGGGGCTTGTTCTCAAAACTCTTACACGATGGTTGTTTTTGGCTCTGAAAATGCCGATAATTGGTAGCTGTTGATGGATTCTATTTGGTTGTATAGTAGGTGCTTAGAACTATTGACCATTAGGGTTTTTGATTATTTTGTCTTTTCTTAGTTGTCACAAGACTTCTGTCTTGATATTGTTTTTTAAAAAAGTGATGCTACCCAAGGTTGTTTTAAAGAAAAGGGGGGGTAAGAGAGAAATATGATATAGCCCATGATTTTGCACGCAAAACAGTGGTCTCTTCTTCTTTTTTTGGTTAGGGTATATATTTTTTGATCCATATACACAAAAGTTTGCAGGGCTTACTTCTCTCCTCTTTCTGAGGGTGATTACACTAGGCCATGATGCTGATTCATATAAACCAACTAGTTGTCGTTGTTGGATCTCGCAAAAAAATGGAGTATACATAAAGCATGTTTTGGTTTGCAGTACAATGGGACTTATTCAAGAATCCATATAGTCAAAAAAATGTGTTAAAAACCAAACAAATTTATGGGGGACAAAACTGGGAGTAAAACATTTGGATCAAAAGGGGTGGTGGCCTTCTGATTAGAGTTTTATGTATTTAAATATTCAATTAAAAATGGTTTAAAAATTGGGATATATATTAACCTTACAAATAACCTAAAGTCTTCCTATACTTGTATCTAAAAGGGGTGATGACCTTTTAGATTACAAGCTTAAAATGAACATTAAGAAAACACACACTCATTTTTTTTGCAAAAATACTTAATTGGTTTGGACAATAGTTTCTTTAAGTTGAAAAAGTTGTAAGATGGACATGGATAACAATTGATAAAGTCCATTGACACCTATAAAATGCATTCAAGGCTAACATATCTGTTGTTTTGTTTGCATGGATGCAGGTGAGGACTCTATCCTTTCTTGGAATTTTTTTGGCGTAGCTCTTGTCCACCATCACTATTTTACCATACTCTTGCTACTTGTGAAATGATCAGTTCAGATTACCCCATGTACTTAAACATTAGAATGAGACCTCATTCTTATAGCTATGTATAAAAATAATTCAAAGGCTGAGTTGTTTTTGTGCTATTCCTTGTTTGTTGTCTAAATCGAGCTCTCTTTTGAATTCTTATGTTCTTTTGTGTATATTTATTAAAGTAAAATAGCAACACACACGTCCTAAACACAAGGCTCTCTTAGTTTTTTGGAGAATCGGGATGGTGGCTTTGGATATTTTTTTGGACTATAGAGCTAAGTCGGACCCACTATCTATATTCATGAGTAGGTTGGTTGGTGTTAGGTGGTCCCTCTTAGACTATAGTTCAAGATTCCTGCTCACGGCTATCATAGTCTTTGGACTTTTGCCAATTTTAGGTTTGTAGTTGAATCCACTTCTACTAACCTTGGTTTTTATATAATCTTTCAGGATCACACTCAGTTTAAGATGATTGCTCGCATGAGAGTCATCCAGGACCCAAAGAAACATACAAGGATTCTTGAGCAAATTAGGCTTTACCTAAAAGATCATCCCCCAAAAAAAAACCCGTCCCCCTAAATCTAGGCCCTTTCTTGCCAAAAAGGTCGAAAGATTTGTAATCTCTTACTAAATAATAATCTCTTTCTAACTCATCAAAACCATTTTTTATAGGCTTTTGAACCTCTTTCTTTGGAAACTTCCCTAGTCTTGAGATGTATAAGCAGCTTGGAAGAATCACAACTTATCTATGAATTTGGCATGGCTTCTGACAAAAAGTCTTCTATTTTACACATGCTCTCTTTTAATGATTGGGTCAAAATCTTGGCCACTTTAGACAAGGATAGTAAGGATGGTGTTGCTTTGATCTCCCATTACATTGCCCAATTGCCTATACTTACTTTACAATATAACTAGGATTTAGCTCATTTCTCTTCCTTTAGGGCTTAGCTATCTAACTTTCTGAAAAATTTATGCGGCCTCAATCCAACTTTTATTAGTACACCCACTATTGTTGCTATCCCACAAACTAGCGATATCTTCTACAGGGATAGTGCTACTTTAGAAGCTATCAAATAATTTCAAAACAACCTTTGGTCCCTCAGTGACTCTAACTTGTTCAAGATGGTTCCCAAAGTATCCAAAGTATTCCCCTTTCTGCTAGTCAGAAAAATTGAAGTTGAATCTTTCAATGTTGACAACAATCAACTTTGGGTCCTCCCCAACAAAGCTTCCTTGGCACCTATCCTTAGTGAAACATGTGTTTATTTAGCCAATCTCCCTACTTCCACTATGGAGGACTATAGACTCAAGGTTCTAAAAGGCGGATAGTTCTTGGACAAGGGAAACTCATCAAGCCTTAGGTGGCCTTTAGCCTCAACTTTGTGGACCGCTTCAAATGTTCGTCTAATGCTAGTCTATATATTTGTACGAAAGGGAATATGGATTTAGCTAAAAGAAATTCTGACTTCTACACTGAGTCCATTTGGAATGCTTTTTGACCTTACTTAAAGTGTTCATGCAAGTTTATGGACCCTAAAGCCTCATGCAATTCTAGTATTATGTGGTGACTAGACATAGAAGTCTTTAGCCTAGGCAACCCATTTTCAGCCAATGATGACTTCACACACACACACACACACACACACACACACACACACACACACACACACACAAAATAGCCACAGAGAGGAGGCCACATGTTCACACTTTCCCATTCCAAGATTAATTAGAAAAGGAAAGCACGTACATTTGAAACACTTGCTATGTTTAAACACACACACACACACACACACACACACACACACACACACATATTTAAATTATTTAAAGGTCTAATCAACCAATTATAAGGGTCTTTTTGCACTCTCTCTGAGTCTTCTCTCTCATAAACAAGGCATCATATCTCTATTGAGACTTATATAAAACAGGGAAAAGGGCGCATATTCAAGGGCTAGTGTTGTGTAGGAGAAAAAAACCTCTCTCCCTATCCCATCTTTGTCTTGTTAGAGTTTAGTTTCATGTGTGGCGATGGATCCAACACCTCCCAATAGCAAAATAGGGAGTGAGTGTTGTTTTGTGGCCGTGTCCAGTTGTATCTGAGGTAGACATACCTTTTCTCATCAATGCACTCCTTGGTGTTGCCCACCTAGTAGGATAGCATGAGGCAGGACCTTGTTCCTAGGGTTTCTCGAGGTTAGAATCTCTAGTGCTCTACGCTTGTGCTACTAAATGTGTGTTGTAGGTAACTTTTAGTGAGTTTACATATTTATTAGCACTTATTCTCTCTAAGTAGGGAAAATTTATTCTCTCTAGCATTTTCAGCCACCAATGTCTCTCTCTCTCTCTCTCTCTCTCTCTCTCTCTCTCTCTCTAGCACTCCCCTTCCCTTTTGTGTTGAGACCCTACTTGGAGGTTTGCACTTCCACATTGCTATCCGTGCTCGTTTGATGGACAGTGTTGTAATAGATTCGAGATCCATTGGCTGCATGATTGCAAACAAAATCATCACCCGATTTACCCTTTTTTGCTACAATTGTGACATGGAATCAAAGCAACAACGTGCTCTCAAATTGGAATGGTGATCTATGTGAGTTTTTGGTGTTGAAATTTTGTGACAAAAAGAGACTTTTGCTATTATTTTTGCGTTCTTCACTCATTTGGGACTGATTTTGGCTATTGTGGCTAGATTTGAGGGACTTCCTTTCTTTACCTCGACCTAGCCTCGTCACATGCCCATGTTCTCTCACATGATGGAGAAGAATAATAATGTTGACATGGTTAGTCTATAATGAAGAAGTAAAACATGAGATAGCAACCAGTGGTGGTGAACCACCCATCAATGATGAGTGGGGAGATTGGTCTTACTTCTCCTTCAGTGTAGGTGATCAACCAATAAATATACCTACCTTCCCTACCTTTCCTTTAGATTGGCAATTGACTTGGCAACAACTATTCCATTTGGAAAGTGACCATGATGACGGTCTTTTACTCTTACAAGCTTTGAGGATTTGTTTTGAGCAACTTTCAAAAGCCAAAGGATCCTTCAAGAGCGATGCTATGGGAGAGTGCCAATGCTTGAATCCGATCTTTCATTATTCTCAATAGAACACCATCTGTCACATTAAATGCATCCATCGATTGATGAAGGGATTTGGGATCAACTTTTGTTTTGATATGATCGAGTCTCTCCAATAAAGTGGGTAACATTAGAGGTGCAGTTGAGGACTCTGGATGCAAAACATTCACCCACGAGGGATTACATCAACAAGATGCAAGAGCTTCATTAAAAGATATTTTATATGGGAAAGCTTATCAGTTCAAAGGACATGGCCATCTAGCTTTTGGCCCAGTTAGCTCCTCCTTGGTATACCAATTTCTATTCTTTTTTTATTATCAGTGGTTGGTTAAATACCATTTCTTGGGACGATACTTTTACAACAATCAAAAGGGTAAGAAAAAAAGCAAGAACAATACAAAGAAGAGTGATGGTGAAAAGTGTGCCTTGAAAGTCGATCAACATTGCAATCACTGTGGGGAAAAGGGCCATTATTGGCAAAATTGTCCAAATCAAGTTGGAGATGGTTTGACTTCTATGACAGCAATGGTGTAGTCACTAGACTTTGTTCATTTAGAGATTGTAACCTTAGAGGACTCTCCAAGGACATCAAAAGCTGAGACATCTCTTATGGTTCAAGATGGTCTAGGATTGGATTTAGTGGTGCCGTATGGCACATGACACCTTTGAAGGATCTTTTGTCCAACATGCAACTGTGGTACTACTTTTATTGGCAAAAAAAAATGAAATTCCTATTCACAGTGAGGATTGCATAGAGTTGATTTCAGATGGCAGAGGTGGTATGCATACCTCCAAAGTACTTTATGCTTCGAATCTAGGATTTCTTCTTATGTCTGTGCACAAGGCGTGCAAGTTGAGCAGGGAGGTGATTTTCACAGATCATGCGATTTCCATTTAAGATTGAGACTCTCCCAAGGAGGTCAGAGGGGGAAGAGTAGAGAATGGTCTCTACAAGCTCCATTCCCTTTCTTCAGTTATGAGGATTCCCACATGTGATTTGTGGCATTATAAGTTTGGCCATTTCAACAATGAGATTTTCATGAGCAGATGCTTAACGGCTTACTACATGTTAAGTGTAAGCATGGGAAATGCACTACTTGCATTCGTGGGAAGCAACATAGAGAGGGTTTTCAGAAGCACTCTACACACCGAGCTAGTGCAGTTTTTGAGATGGTTCACACTGACATTTGTGGACCTATGGAGAATCCTTCACTAGGTAGAACTCTTTACTTCATGTTGTTGGTGGACGATTTCAGCCACTTTACTTGGGTATATTTTCTACATCACAAGTCAAAGGAATTTGTTTTTTTCAAGGACTGGCATGCTCTTGTGGAGAAGGAGAGCAATAATGTGTTGAAATTTTTTTTGTTAGACAAAGGTGGGGAGTTTACTCCAAAGTATTCATTCCATTTTGTGTGGACTATGGAATCAATCAAGAGCTTGAAAATATCAAATCACCCTCAAAGAATGGAGTTGCGGAGCAAAAGAATAGGATGACGTGGACTATGCTTAAGCATCGAGATCTACTAAAGTCTTTATGGGTGGAGGCATTTGTGATACTACTTTATACCATAAATCGATCTCTGACCTCTTCAATTCTAGGGAAGACCCCGTTTGAGGCTTATTTTGATAGTAGAAAACCCAATGTCTCTCATTTTTGGATATTTGGGAGCGATGTATACATCCATGCACTAAAGGAATAGAGAGAGAATTTTTACCCCAAGTCTAGAAGAATGTTTTTTTGGCTCTTTTCGAAGGATACCAACTTTATGATCCACTAAAGAAGGATGTTATACTGAGTCATGACATCATCTTTGATGAGTTTATTCCTTCAAAGGGGAATTTTGATCCCAAGTCTTCCACAACAATCCCAAACTTGCCAATACTTGGAGATCTAGATGGTGATATTCCTCTTGAGGTTGATGAACCCTCTTATTTACCCCTGTCCCTCCAGCTCCGAAGGAGAATGCATTTCAGATGATGCAAATGGTAGTGATTCTCATCATGGGGTAGATATAGAGCTAGATCTACCAATAGATCCTCCTATGGGGAGCAAGTCGGACAAGGACAGAGACGCTCTGGCACTGAAGAGGCACTTTTATAACCAAAGTAGAATTTGTCCATGAAGAAAGAGCTTGAGTCCATAAAAAAGAATAACACTTGGGAGTTTGTTCCATGGCTTGCCAAGCAGAAAGTGTTACAAGACCAACTACAAATTTGATGGTTATTTGGATAAGCACAAGGCACAACTCATTGCCAAGGGCTTTTTTCAAAAACAAGGTGTAGACTATGGCAAGACCTTTACACACACTACAAGGATGGAGACTATGTGGATAGTTTTTGCTCTTGTTGCCTTTTTTAGGCGGCTTGTATTTCTAACGGATGTAGTTCAACTTTTCTCAACGTTGACTTAGAGGAGGAGGTGTATGTGGAGCAACCTCTAGGATTCTTGGATCCAAATTGTAGTGACATGATTTATAGGTTATGAAGACTCTCTATGGCCTAAACCAAGCCCCTCGAGCATGGTACTAGAAGATAGACTCTTTTTTCCTTCCACATTCCTTTCGAAGTTCTTCTACAGACCCAAATTTGTTTATTTATGGTGAGGGAGGATGTTAAAGTTATGGCATCTCAAGTGAATAGCCCAATGTGATCCCAATATTTATTTTGGTTTTAGGTATTTATTTTACTTATTTGTCAAACTTTGGGTAGGGCAATTTGCTAAGGTGACTATTTAAGCACACGGAGCCCTCATTGTACATCGCATATTAATTCATTGACAAGGTTGGTTGTTTTAGTAGTATCTCTCTCTCTCTCTCTCTCTCTCTCTCTCTCTCTCTCTCTCTCTCTCTCTCTCCCCCCATTGCTCTATGCTTCTGCATTTTTGACTTTGACATGGTATCAAAGCTCTTGGATCATTGATCGCATGGGAGAAATCATCACTGCAAAGAAGAGAAAGATTCAAAGTGAAGAGATCTCTTGCAGATTGCGTTTTTTGAAAAGCTAGAGGGTCGGTTGCGTTTTTCAATATTGGTGATTTTCATGGCGTTTTGATATGCTTATGGAATGTGCGTTTTGATGTGCTACCGGATTCTGTCTTTTCATATCCTGTCAAAATCTATGTTTTGAAATGCTACCAAGCTCTGCTGATGGGATGGTCTACTAAAGGGCGTTTTAAAATGTTGTCTAAATTGTGAAGATTTTTTCAAGTGTGTTTTGAAACGTTGTTCCAATGCTAATCTATTTGAGAAGCATTTTGAGAGGCTTTGGGCCAAGGAGACCTTGATGGTAGATTTTTAATATGCGCTTTGAAACACTGCAAGCAGAGAAGGCTTTGAGGGCTATGCTCAGTGAAGCATTTTGCAAGGCGCTAGTTTGGTGATAGCTAAGGAGGACCTCTTGTTGCAAAGCATTTTGGAATGCATGATCAAAAGAGGCATAAAGGGATATGCTTTTCGTAGAAAAGGCATAGGAAGGGAGTTGTTCCTACGTAGCCTCGACGTCAACTACCACCAACACCAATTAAAGACTAGGGAAAGTGGATCGGCCAGTAGTATCCCAGTTAGCGGCCTATGCTTGAAGGAAGTTCTAAAGGAAGTCGTCAACTTGTTTGGCTTGGAATTGTGAAGCCAAAGGCAAATGTACAAGTTCGCTAAGGACAACAGTTGAAGGAAAGCTTGACACGGATGCCAAAACTAGTGCTCACATAGCTGCCTCGATACCCACAAGGTCCAAGAGCCATTGTTATGAATGCGAGAAGACGCTTTGTTTGGCTTGGGGATTCAAAGCCATAGGAAAAAGTAGGAACTCATAAGAGGAAAAAGGCAAAGGGTGGCTAGATAGACATAACATTTATAAAGATTTGATAGAGGAGATCGCCATGGCACAATTGGTGCCACATTGGCCACAATGCCAGATTTCTAGTCAGTTGGCAGTTGTCGCAACTAGCTTCAACTAGAAGAGGTTTGTGAGCGACAAAGAGGGGCAAAATGAGGCTCCATACAAATGATTTGGACTCATTTCTTGGAGTTCAAGTTATCAATGTTTGAACCTATGGGTCAGAGCTAAAGGCACATGCATCTCAAGTGAATAGCCCAATGTGATCCCAATATTTATTTTGCCTAGAAATATTTATTTTACTTATTTGTCAAACTCTGGGTAGGGCAATTGGCTAAGGTGACTACATAAGCACACCCAGTCCCCCGTTGCAAATCATATATCAATTCATTGCCAAGGTTGATTGGTTCAACATTCTCTCTCTCTCTCTCTCTCTCTCTCTCTCTCTCTCTCTCTCTCTCTCTCTCTCTCTCTCTCTCTCTCTCTCTCTCTCTCTCTCTCGTATTCTCCCCATTGCTCTACGCTTCCACATCGTCGACTTTGACAGAGGATTGGTGACAATTGTTATCCTCTATGTGGATGATCTTGCGATCACAAGTAGCAATTTTGAGCACATCCACAGTACTATAGAGAGCTTGGGCCTCCTTGCCTAAAGAGTTGAGATGACAAATCTCGGATTTCTTCAATACTTTCTTAGATTGGAAATATGACAAACAAAGGAGGGTATCTTTCTATCTCAAGAGCGGTATGTCCAAGAATTTTTGGAAGCATTTGGTATGACCAAGTGCAAAACTATGTCATCTCTTATGGATCTCAATGAGAAGTTGTCATAGTATGACCCCTCAGATTTAGTAGGTGCTACAAAGTATTGAAAACTGATCGGTTCTCTTATTTGGGTTCTCAACACCTAGTTTGATGTCAGTTTCTTGGTGTGACTTCTGAGCTCTTTCATGCAGAGACCCACCAAGTCACATATGGAGCAGGCTCTTTGGACTCTACTGTATTTAAAGGCGCCTAATTCAATAGGTATTCAATATGCAGTTGTCTTTCAATAGGCACTCCAAGATTATTCTACAAGAATGGAGTGATTTTGATTGGGGTGGAGATCTAAATGGATGACGGTCGACTACAAGTGACACCATAGAAACAACCAACATTTTCTTTCTTCCACGAAGGCAAAATACATGGCTATTTGCAATGATGCATGTGAGTTAGTGTTGTTACAGAGGCTACTTTTGAAGATTGGATTTCCCTAGTAGACGACTACGATGTACTCTAACAACAAGAGTTGTATAGACATTGCAAGGAACCCGTTGTTTCATGCCCGGACCAAGCATATAGAGATACAACACCATTTTTTTATTTCAATGTCAGATAACCCTGCTAATATTTCACCAAACCTCTTCCACATGCGACATTATCCTCTCATGCCACCTCCCTTGTACTCAATGTTTTTCGTGTAGGGGCTAAGACGGGGTGTTAGAGTTCAAATTCCTATCTAGTGATGGCTCTTGCATCTCTCATGCACAACCTTTGACTCTTAATTCCTTATTTAGGTAAGAAAATTTCACAAATTACAACCTACATAAAAAGAATCTATTCTATTCCATGCATGTTTTTTGAGTGAATGTATTGATTAATGAACGCTTAATAAAAAGTATAATCAATGCATAAGTTGTCATAACTTAGCATCCCGACGTGCCTACACACTGGACAAGAAAACCCTAGGAGTGAAACAATTAAAATTTGCACCATTATCCATAGAACCTTGGTGCATCCATAGAGAATTTATCCATAGAACTTGATCGCACGTCATAATTGTGCGCAATGCTTTAAATGCTCTTAGCATCAAGGAGATGCTGCATCATGTATGTGCAAAGTGGGTAATTATTCCCATCCAGTTTTTCCTCATGAGAAATGCAAAAAATATCATTGTTGTCAACCATGGCGGATGATTGCACTAGATGCAAAAGTTATCTGCATAGAGCAAAATCTCACAAAACAAATAGTGCCATGGGCATATGGTATTTGACCTATGCACCAACCTAAGGTGTGCACTATCCCAAGTCCAATCAATGCCTCTGTGGAAAACCCCATGTGTAGACTCATGTGATAGCATGTGTAGCTTTCCACCCAGAATGAGTGATGTAGGAGGTGATGTCTTACCTTGTGACACAAGATATGATATCATCCTCTTTTGAGCCCATATAAGAGGCTTTGTATTTCCATTTTCTATTAGCATAATCTAACAATTTATTTTAATTTACATTTTCTCTTGCTATCTTTCCATTATACACACACACACACACACACCATGAATGCCACACTCTTGCACCCTCCATAGATCCTATTAGTTGGTATTAGAGATTTGGTTTAGGCACATTTGAGTCTAAACATTTTTCTCTCCCTAGACTAATCTCTTGCTTAATCAACTCACAAGGGTTGGATAAGTTCATGGATTTCCAATGAGCCACTACCCTCATTGTGGGCTTGTCAAGCAAATAATTAGTGTGTTTGATCTTACATTTGCATTTTGCTTTTACATTCATTGAGCGACCTCTTGTTTCTTACTTAGTGTATATATACTCCTTTTATTAAAGCTCACTAATTTAACATTTCAAGTTTAATCAATTTTGTGTATGAAGATCTCCATTCACAAGAAGTTTTGGATAAATTCTCACAATAATTCCCACATTGTGACTTACCTCAACATCATGAGCTTCTGTGAGGGAGGCACCGCATACCTAACTAGGTATGATTGGGGCCAGGGGACCGCCGACCCGGTGGGGGGGCCAGTGGTCCCCTGCCCCCAATCGTACCTAGCTAGGTATGCGGTGCCTCTCGAGTAGAATATCATGATGTTATGCATTGTATGAAAAACAATAAAAAAGACTCTTTTTCCTACATAAGAAAATTTCTAAATCTTCTTATGATTGAGTCCTCACTACTTGAATTGGCAGTTCTTCAGATTTCCTTGTTGTTGAGGTCGCAAAGACATGTGCGCCTTCATGAAGGGTGTAATCAAGTAAGCAATTTACAATCTCAGCCAACCACTTCGATGGCCACCTAGATAATCCCCAACAACTTAGCCGACGGCCGCACGTAGGGGTCGGTAAAAGGGCAAAAATATAGCGGCGAGCAGGACACCAACACTATTTCAGCTTTTACAAATTTGAAAACTTGACCTCGTGCGAGTGTGTGCAGGCAATTGAAGTCATACACGTGGAATCGTCCCTTTCGGGTGCATGTTATGCCTGCAATTTGCGAAGTGAAAACTATACTCACATGAAGAGTTTGACGAAGGTCTTCAAAAGAAGACAAGCTAGCTGATGAAAAGCATAAAGCACTCTCGGAAATCAACTTTCGAGGTGATTAGCAAATCCAAGAAGTGTGTTCGTTTCGAGGATGAACTAGGTTTTTCTTCGTCTTCAAATATTCCCTCTTCCTCTACTTCCACTGAGGATGAGAAAAAGAGGAAGAAGTAGAGAAAGACCAAGAAAAGAAAGAAAAGCAAGCAAAGAAGATTCAAGACAATTTCTAGAAAGCATAGAAAGAAAATTAGACAGTTTAGAGGAGGAGACCTCGTCCTCTTCTGATGGTTCAGATAGTGAGACGAAGAGAAAGAAGACCAAGGAGTTCAAGGATGGGGGTCATGCAGTTAAGTTTGAGACGTTTTCACGCTACAAGGAAACCCATCAAGCACTTGCATTCATAGAGCAATTTGACATATCCTTTTTGGGAGGACGTTTCTCGAAAGCGTCCAAGGTATGAAAGGCAGTTTCTTATCTGAAAGGTAAGACCCAAACAAACATGGTGTTGCTATTGCACATAGAAGCACCTAAGAAGTGGATGAAATGCAAGGGAATTTTTGCTTTGGCTCGGTTAACGGAAGAATATGAAGAGGATGTCATCACGCGAAATGAAAAAGGAAGACACTTTGGTTGGGTATTGTCAGAGGTTTCGGATACACGTATCCTTGTTTTGGAGGATCGCCTTGAAGTACTAGATCGAGCAGTTTTGTTGCGGACTACCAAAAGAGATTCAACAGTATTGCCTGAAGCAAAATTCAGAGTCTGATCAAAGTCTTAAGGGGCATGCCAAGGAATGTTTTGGTATGTATGCCGTCTCATTGACCTATCCTATGGACAAGTTAGTGTCCACCTCAACGAGGCAAGAGTATATCAAGGGAAAGCAAAATTAGAAAAAGAAATCCACACGGCCCAAATTGACAGAAGAGCAGCGGGATGAGTACTTCAAAGAGGGCAAGTGTTATGGCTATGGTGAATAGGACGCTCGTCTTTCGAAGTGTCCAAAGAAAGAACCAATGACACTAGCTGATACTTCCTCAAAGAGTTCCAACAATTTACAACGATGTGCTAGTGGACCGACAAGGGCCGTTGGACCAGGGGGCGGGGGGGGGGGGGGGGGGGGGGGGGGATGACTCCCAAGGCACAAGAAAAAGAACAAAAGGATAAGCTAGGTCCACCAATAATTTGGTAAAGAGCAAGCTTTTCCAGCTCTCGATGCAAAATGGATGGGGGACGAGAACTTCACAAATTTTGTTCAATTTTGAGTTGTATCTTTAGGCTTTTGGATTTTTATCGGTGCTTATTTCTTAAGTGCACGGTGAATCAACGGGTTGAATCTAGTGGAGTGTGTGCCCCACAAGAGGGGAGCCACTACATTTTCTTGTCACAAGTTGACTAGATTAAATAAGGTCACTCATCTCTCCTGGAAATTTTAGGGATATTAATGGTCTGATAGTATTCTGCGGAGTGACTTTATGAAAACTTGTACATTGAATTGAAAATTTTGTAGATTGAACTGAGTACATGATTACATGTGCTCTTTCAGTTATGTAAAAAAAGATGAAATGTCTATCATTTTGTTAATGATTTGTGAACTTAGTGCATCTAAACATCTATTAGAGATCAACAAGATTTGGATATGATGGCTAAAGGAACGTGATTCTAGTGCATCAAAATTACTATCTAGAGGAGATCACTAGGTGGTGTTGTGGGTGTGTCAAGAGTTCTAGAAGGATGAGATGCCTACACAAAGATCAAGGTGCATCAAGGATTTTGGACTACCTAACATGACTAGACTGAACGATTGAACCTCAATGTCTTGTGTGAACTAAGTGTTTTGATTTGTGAGTTGCATGCTCTCTGAATGTATTGTCTTGTGGAGATTGCCATAGGCATGGTTTGCTTGAGATATGTAAAAGGATATAAATCTGATAGTGACAAGATTTAGTGACTCGAGACATCCATGAAAAATCAACATGTTATGGATGTGATTGCTAAACATGTTATAATGATCATGATTTGTATCTTGGACCCTCAAAATAAATGTGACATCATGACTTATATCTTTGTGCAAGTGTTGGATGTGTATAGTCTAGTGCATGGGTACATAGAGTCACTGTCTACTGAAGAAAGTTTTTGCCCTTTGTCTATTTTGTAAACATAATCGAGTGCAATAACAATTCTTTCAATGAGAGGTATGCCACAAATTGGTAACATAGCATGCCCAACTTAAAAGATGGCCAGAGGAAAGGGAGTAAGAGTTAACCAACTTATGTAGCACCCATCGAGGGGGCTGAACCCTAGAAACCAAAAGCGTGGGGTTGGGTGAAATTTGCATAAATTGCGTTGGACAACAATCTGGCACTGTTGTACCGATTTTCGCATTTTGCGCTGGTTGTTAACAAATTTATGCCATGTTTTTGGCAAAAGAGCTTTTTGGTGCAAGATATTTTGGATGTACACGACAAGTTTTGAATCTTTTTACACCCGCAAAAAATGGGTGAAAAAAGCACAATTCACACCCGCCATGTAAGAGATCTACTTTTCACGCATGTGAAAGTGAATTTTTTAAACATAAAACCCAAATTTTTCACTGTGGAAAGAAAATTCTCATAGAGAAACAATCACACCGCCATGAGTGTTCAATAAATGAGTGGAAAAGTCAAACTTCTCCATGCAAAAGTGATTTTTCACATGAAAATTTCGTTTTTCTCATTGTGAACTTTTTCTACACGCTTTGAAATTATTGGCTTGAGTTTGAAAATGGGTGAAAAAAAGACAATTTTTCCATCCATTTTTGTAGGTGTAAAAGGATATAAAACTTGTGGTAGTGCTTTTGGGGCTCTGCTTTTAGGCTTCCCTTGTACTATTTATAAGAGCCCTTGGGACCCACCCTAAGAGAGCATCTGGATGCAAAGTCTCGAAGAGCTAGACCCTTAGGAAATCGTACCTTTGGGAAGCAATAATAAAGAAATACGAGAAGGGGCGCCAATCTTTGGGGCCAGTGCATCTCAAAATGGAACTCCACCATTCCATGTCAACACTCCTCTTCCCCCTTTCTCTCTATTCAAGTTTAGTTTAGTGATTTGCAATTTCTGTGCTATTGATTTCTCACTTGGAGCGTCCAAGTCACCAAATGTGGATGCTTACCAAACACATCCGTCTTCCACTCCAGCATGTCATATGCAAAAACTGCTACACCGCGAAGATCCTGAGGAAGATGCCACTTTCCCGTTTCGAGCATGGGATCTTCCCAAAGACGATTTCAGATCCTTTGCAATGGAATCAAGTATAATCCTTTGCTTCTGCTCTTTGCAACTCTCCTCTCTTTGGCTAAAGCAGATTGTGTCATTGTAGCTCTTCAAAGTGAACCATTTGGATTTCTAATAATCTTCACAATGAAACATCAATGTAGCCACTTAGCTTCCCATCTCTCAAGTGAATTCATTCGCTTTAATAATTGCCTAGAAAAGCCATTTTCATCCTCCTCTGTGATGATAATCCCAAAAGTCCCTTTGTGGCCTCTTGAAGGCTGATTCATACTAGAGGGATAGATTCCTCCTTTTCATCGATAGAAGACTTTGCCATGTCTTTTGGTCCACATCCCCTGTCAAGTAAACAAACATAACCCATACTTCTTGATCTCTCTTCATAACAACTTTTCCATTAGCAATCATACATGTGGCAATTTGCGACACATGGACAATGTCTTCCTCAAGCTGTACAAAGCAGCCATGATCCATGACACATAAACCCCACCTCAGTAAACATTGAACAGCTCAAGTTTTTGTGGTTGATGGCCTTTTGGAAGAGCAAGGGTTTCTATCATCTGGATCCCTCTTGCTCTGGTCTCTGGGTTCACCGTCGTCGTCACTGCCAGCATATCCATTGGATCTATCCCTGCGGTCATCATGCTCTTTGTGAGTCTTCGATCACCATCCCTTTGATTATGATCCCTTTTATATTCATCCTCTCTGTCATGGTCTCTTCGCCTTTCATACCCTCTCTCATGTCTAACCCGATCTCCATCATCATGTCTTCTGCGACTTCTGCCATCATGTCAATTGGGTGTTAATTTGGGTACTGGTATTGTCCACATGGGCTTTTCTCATGCCAGTGTTTGGAAAAGGGCTACTAGGCGAACCAAATAAAAATTACTCAAGCCCCCATGAAATTACAACAGATTGCAGACAAAGAGCATGCTCCTTCCAGAATATCAGTGGTTTGTTGAGCTTAAGGGCATCTTAAACATCCTAAACTCATGTCTTTGCCCAAAGCACATACACATCTCAAGGCCGCCATAGTATACCTCTCATATATCTTTGGTAAAATGACACCGATTGCAATTGCTGAAATCCTGCGTATGTCTACCAAGTATTCAACCTCTCATAGAGAGCTCAGGCAAAAACAGACAATGTATGCTAGATAAGTGCATGACTGACCCAAAGATTATCAACTGTTACATATAATAACGGATTAAAATAGGCTCATTGCCCTCTTTTTGGTTGATAGGTGAGTCGAGTTCACTATACATTGGGCAAAAAACTGCAAACCTGCACACTACCTTCTTCTGAGGAAGGGCCCCAAATTATGCGGTTGGCCCCTCCAAAGGGACCAAACTGTCACATTGCACATACTGGAGCGAAGAATCCACATCCAGATCCTGCACAAAAAGCAATACAAGTCGCTAATGCGGCTCTTCCATTGCACATTCAAAAACATCGCTGAAGTAAAATCTGCGGCACAACAACCATTGAAGGAGCAACAAAAGAATCCCATGGGTTTCAGAGATCAGACAAGAGTAATTTTCCTTAAGTTATCACAATTCTTACTCAACAAGAAACCTCTCTGTTAAATTGATAACAAGCATTCATTTGACATTACCAGCTCGTACCTCTTCGGATCACAAACCTGTTAAAGATGATAATTCCACGTCATCATGGAGATCTCAATAGGCACCGAGAATCCTGTTAATGTAACTGCAATCTAATGAATCGATAGCAATTCAACTTTCGCATCTCTGCATCTCTTTCTCTCTCTTCCTCTCGACTGTGTGAGACGCCATTTCTCTGTGTGTTCACAATGTAGCACAACACATGTATGCACAGATTACTTCAGAGGGGGGCTGCTCCACCCTCAATCTTCCATGGTACGAGTGCCAGCTATGGCACCCTCATGCACTTTCTTCACGATCATTGGCTCTTGTATGTGCGCCCGCTGACTTTTTGGCACCACACAGACGTGATGACACTGATGTCTGCTGCTGCATACACCCCTGTTGCAGCCATGAAAACCCCTCTTGGTGCTGCTTATCATGATTCATGTGCTGCACAATCAGCACTCAACGCTCATGGAGGCCAGATAGTAGATGATGCAAACAAGGAGGATGCTACCATCTTGCAGAGCGTCAATGCCACTTATTCATTCAAACACAGTCGTGGAATCTCTCGTCAAGTATCGCCTTTGGAACCTCTTGATGATGGAAGCCTCACATACTTCCAAGATTTCCAGCCTCTCGCCAAACCTTGCACTGCAGGGACATCACCTCTGTTCTCTTTCTGCCATGAGGTAGGCGATGATGAAAACGAAGATGAAGCAGCCATCATTAAGGAATACCTTGCTGGCCTTGACGAAGATCTCTGGTTTTCCAGCACCCTTTAAAGCCACAGCTTTCTCCACTCTCCCTGGCACAGCACTTAATATCTAACTACAAGCTCTCTCTCCAGACGACCTCTGGCGATGTCACCCTCTAAATTTTCTCTCTGATGCAGACTACAAGAGGTTTATGTGCTCTCAACAAACTCTGGCTTTTTGCATGGCCATGGAGACAACTGTTTTAGACCTATCCGCAATGGTCGCAATCCTCTCCAAGTCTCATACTTTAAATCTTCATGAAGCATTCCTTCTTGATGGAGCAGGAAAAATAACAAACCCAAGGGTACACTGATGACCTCCTCCACAACCTTGCAACATGTCGCAAACATGGCTACAAAACGCTTTGCTGTACAGAAGACATACATATAAAACCAATAAAAGTGCAACGTCCTCTTCCAGGCAAAAAGAAAGCCAGTGGGAGTCTCCGGCTAACACTTTCCTGTACAAAAGCCATACATATACAACCAATTAAAGTGTAGCGTCTTCTTCCACAACTCGCCCCTTGGTATGGAGCATAAAAGAAAGCTAGTGCAAGCCTCCGGCTATGGCGATTGCTGTAGACCTCTCTGTCCCTCACCTTCCTCATGCGCATGAAAAAATTTGGGTATGATCCACCCTCTGGAGGGTAGTTAAACCTTAACACTAGGTGTTGATCTAAAGCCACCTAGCTCTTTTCTCGTCCTTTTCGAGGGAGATGCAAACCGGCTCTCCTTCAATAGAACACAGAGCTACACAAGCTGACAGCAGAGAATATGAATGCAGTGCACGGAGTTCACCGTTTGTATGTGGGCTTAATATGTGTGTCAGAGAATTTTTAACGTTCTTGAACTCGAGACTTGGAGAGAGAGAGAGAGAGAGAGAGAGAGAGGAACAAAAGAAGTTTTAATGCCATAGGAAAATGCCCAAGGGACCTTTGAGATTAGTATGATGATTCTTGATCATTTCTCCAGAGAAGAAGAAGAAGAAAAGGTCTGCAGGTCTTGAACTCGAGGCCTGGAGAGAGAGAGAGAGAGAGAGAGAGAGAGAGAGAGAGAGGAACAAAAGAAGTTTTAATGCCATAGGAAAATTCTCAAGGGACCTTTGAGATTCTTATGATGATTCTTGATCATTTCTCCAGACAAGAAGAAGGAGAAAAGTTTAAACGTCAATCCTTATCCACCAATGAACTCAAGACTTGTTATTCAAGGGGGGGGAGAGAGAGAGAGAGAGAGAGAGAGAGAGAGAGAGAACCATTACTCCATTTTTTGGCCTTTTATTTTTAAAGGAAAATTAATTTAACAATCGTGATCTATTTGAAGCTCATCTAGAACAATGTATAAGAGACCCACACACACACACACACACACACTATGAGGAGAAGTAAGTTCTAATGTCGTAGTAACGTTCCCAAGGGACCTGTTAAATATGTATAGCCAATTTTGAATGCAAGACCTCTTTCGTGTGTTTATATCGGGGTTGGAACAGTGTGGTATGCTTGGGGCTTTTGGGTAAGTCTCGGAGGTATTCACTGAGTCAAGAATTGATTGGTGACAAAAGTACCTGTATGTGAATCTATGAGCAACCATACGCAAAGAGTCCATCTTTTTTAGGGCTCGTTTATCGGCATCTTTTGTTCTCATTTCCAAAGACACCTCCAAAGGAAAGAGATGGGGCCTATCCTCAAGTTTAACCTCCTCAAAGTAGAACATTAGAGTACAATCAGGTGACAATACTACATCTCCACATGTGCCCAACATATCCATCATCAATTGTGATGCTCTATCAAAGACCCTAGTCAAGAGACCCTCCGGACGAAGCCAGCTTGAGCCCACCAAAAAACAAATTGAAGAACCGTTCAGAACTGTTCAATACTTGATTCAAAGCATCAAAAGTTAGTAGTACGAGAAGACTAACATTCTATAAACATGGTCTCCTTTTTTACTGCCATATGAGGCTCTAGTTAGATTGTCTGCATCTAGAAGAGACAACCACAACAACTTGTTTTGTTTTGGAGCATCCAAAACAGCAAACAAGTGATCTTGTCCAATGTCTCCCAACTTCTAGGGCTCCATTTCAACGACAAAACTTTTGCTAGCCAATCCGAACCCAAGTGTGGGTCCTGTTAGGAAATAAGACGTAGCTAAATAGATAATTGAGTAGATTATTTAATGGAGAGAGACATATTTACATACACAAGATTATAGAGTAGAGAGAGAGAGAGAGTACACACGATATATGTGGTTCACCCAATGTGGGCTACGTCCATGGGAAAACAACCACTCAATGGCTTTAGTACTTCAAAACAAGAAGTAGTTCACAAAAGGGATTATACCCTTAATGGAGCTCCCGCCTTGCTTCACTCTCACCACCTCACACTCACCGTGTTGCATCAACTTCACACTCTAAAATGTGTGTAGAAATGGCCTCCTTTTATAGGCCAAAGGGCTGCCCTCTCTCATTGGTTGCGTAGCCGTCCTTGTGTGAATAAGTCCAAATCGGACCCTCCAATCCGCCCATGTGTGGCCGCCCTTGTAGAAAAATCCGCTTTTGAATTCGGCCACCGGCCAACCGACCGGTTGTTTTCCGACCACTTTCCGGCCGCCGTTCCGCCATAATATTCCGACGAGAGAAAAAAAAGTCTCCCCGAGGCCCCTAAATTTGCCCCTGATTTTTGGCCGTGAAAATTTGGTTTCCGGCGAGTGATTTTCCTTCACGCACGATGACTTCTTCTCATACATACTCGCTCTACTTTAAAAAAATCCATTATCCCCGGATATTCTTCCCTCTTCCATGTTAGCTACCCCTACGCGTCCACAAGCCCTGTCCTGCCTAGCCTGGACTCTACGTACGCAGGCGCCCAACCCCTATGCCTCTACCTTTGCCTTTCTTGCTTCCACCCCCAACCTCTGCCTCCGCTATGGATAGCTTCCAGCAACGAGCAACATTGTGGGCTCCTCACGATCACCTCCCGTTCCCTCTCTTGAAATCCCCCGACTTTCTCTTTCGACTATTCCTGCAACACCTCACACATAGAGAGAGAGAGAGAGAGAGAGAGAGAGAGAGATTTGTCGGACCGCACCTTATAACTTCTCATGCAAAAAGGTGGCTTCATGGACTACCATGCAGCACAGAGAGAGAGAGAGAGAGAGAGAGAGAGAGAGAGAGAGAGAGAGAGAGATTTGTCGGACCGCACCTTATAACTTCTCATGCAAAAAGGTGGCTTCATGGACTACCATGCAGCCTAAAGTCGACATTGGCAATGATTGCTTACAATTTAGAGGGAGGAGAAAAAGGAGAGAGAGTATCTCCATGAGATTCATCCCAATGTTTTTTTTTACAAAATCGTGACGCCTACTGGGGACCTTACAAATGTGTGCTTTTACCAGATAAAATTACAAGGGTAAATCAGGCTCCATACTTAACAATCTCCCACTTGGAGACTGATCTCCAAACCAAACCTGTGACTGCTTTCCATTCTGGCTTCTTATCCTTGAATGCCGATTGAAGATGAGCAAAAGCTCAACTTCTCCTTGTTGACCACCTTTGTAAACATGTCTGTAGGATTTTCACTTGTATGCACCTTTCCTAGCTTTAGTTGTCCCTCTTCCAAAAGAGTGCGTATGAAGTGATATCTCACTTCAATGTGCTTTGTCCTTGAATGAAAGGCTGAGTTCTTCGCAAGATGGATAGCGCTTTGGCTATCACTGTACAAGACACAATTGTCTTGTTTGAATCCAAGCTCTTCTATGAATCTGTGAGGCCACATAATTCTTTGCTTGCCTCCGTCATTGCTACATACTTTGCTTCCGTGGTAGAAAGTGAGACCACTTTCTGTAGCTTTGAAGCCCAGCTTACTGCTGTGCCTCCAACCGTGAACACATAGCCAGTAGTGCTCCTTCGAGTATCTTTGTCACCTGCCATATCTGCATCAGCATACCCTTCTAGAAAAATATCAGTTCCTCCAAAATACAGAGCATTTGTTGTTGTCCCTTTTAGATACCTAAGTATCCACTTCACAGCTTGATAGTGCTCTTTACCTGGGTTGTCCATGAACCTACTTACAACTCCCACTGCATGTGCAATGTCTTGCCTTGTCCAGACCATAGCATACATTAGAGAACCTACCGCTGCAGCATATGGAACTTTAGACATATAGGCTATCTCCTCTTGTGTCTTTGAGCACATATCCTTCGTTAGTTTAAAATGACCAGCCAAAGGTGTAGAAACCGGTTTTGCATTTTGCATTGCAAACCTTTTTAGTACCTTCTTGATTTAATCTTCTTGAGATAGCTTTATTGTCTTCTTCGTCCTGTCCCTTGATATTTTCATACCAAGTATCCTCTTTGCAGAACCTAAATCTTTCATTGAAAAAGATTTAGACAGCTCCTCTTTTAGGTCTTTGATGTCCTGCATGCTAGCACTTGCAATCAACATGTCATCAACATACAGCATTAGGATGATGAATTTCCCATCTCCCAAATTCTTCATGTAGACGCAGTGATCCGAGTTGCATCTTGTGAATCCATGATCCAACATCCATCGATCAAACTTCAAGTACCATTGTCTTGATGCTTGCTTTAAACCATACAAGCTCTTCTTTACCATTTTCTCCTTACCTTTTACTTCATATCCCTTTGGTTGAAGCATGTAGATTTCCTCCTCTAAGTCACCGTGAGGGAATTCCGTATTTACATCCATTTGCTCGAGATTTAGATCATGAGCAGCCACAAGGCTTAAGACAAGCCTAATTGAGTTCATTTTTACAACAGGAGAAAATATTTCATTGAAGTCAATACCTTTCTTTTGAGAAAACCCTTTTACCACAAGCCTAGACTTGTACCTTTTCTTCCCACCTTCTTCTTCCTTCAGCTTGTACACCCATTTGTTTTGAAGTGCCCCCTTACCTTTAGGCAACTCAACCAACTCCCATGTTTGGTTACGATGTAGTGAGTCCATCTCCACTTGCATGCTCTTCGTCCATTCTTCTTTGGATTCATGTTGCATAGCTTCTTCGTATGATTCTGGCTCTCCAGAATCTGACATCAAGAGATGGTTGAAGGAAGGAACAAACCTTTCTGGAGGTCTACTTGCTCTTGTAGATCTTCGGGGAATAGGTTGAGGCTCCTCATTTGGTTGACGTTGTTGCACATTGTCACCGTTTGCAGTCCTTGAGTCTTCACTATCCTCAGGCTCCATATACTCATCACCTGTTTCTTTTGTTTGTTTTCTTTCCAAGTAATCTTTGTACATATTTTGTTCATTAAAAATTACATCCCTACTCCTTAATATTTTACCATCTTCAGGATTCCATAGGCGATACCCAAAGTCACCTTCTCCATAGCCAATGAAGAAACACTTTTTGGACTTTGCATCTAGCTTTGATCTTAGGCTTCTATCTATGTGCATGAAAGCCTCACACCCAAACACTTTGAGAAATGCATAATTCACCGGTTTACCTGTCCGTGCCTCTTCTGGAACTCCCCCATCCAATGCCGTTGAGGGTGACCGATTGATTAAGTACACAGACGTACTTACAGCTTCCGCCCAAAGCTCAAGCGGTAGGCCAGCATGTAGCCTCATGCTTCGTCCTCGCTCCATAATTGTCATGTTCATCCTTTCTGAAATCCCATTTTGTTGAGGTGTCCTTGGGGTTGTCCTTTGCCTCCGAATGCCATTGCTAGCACAAAAGCTTTCAAAATCTTGGCTGCAATATTCACCTCCATTGTCGGATCTGAAGCATTTAACCTTGGTACCTGTTTCATTCTCCACAAAGGCTTTCCACCTTTGAAATATGGAAAATACATTGGATTTATTCTTGATGACATAAACCCATGTTTTTCTAGTCGCATCGTCTATGAATGTTACATAGTACAATAAGCCACTAAGTGATGGTGTACTTGCAGGACCCCAAACATCATAATGAACCAACTCAAGTTTTTTTATTTTTTCTTTCATTTCTTGATTTTTGAAATTTTACCCTCTTTTGTTTACCATAAACACAATCTTCACAGAACTCTAAGTCCACTTCTTTCAAACCTGGTAGAAGCTTCTTTGTTTGAAGGATTTGCATTCCTTTGGCACTCATATGTCCAAGTCTGTAGTGCCACACCGCACTATCAACTTCTGTAGTTGCTACACAAGTTGAAGGTTGCGTGCTAACAGTACACAAGTAAAGTGTACCGACTTTTTCTCCCTTGGCAACCACCAAAGATCCCTTTGAGATCTTCCACCGTTTGTTTCCGAATGTAATGTTGTGACCTTCATCGTCCAATTGTCCTGTAGAGATCAAATTTTTGCGAAGAGAAGGAACATGCCTAACATCTTTAAGCTTCCATTCATTTTCGTTAGCAGTTTTGATAGAAACTGTACCTTTGCCGACAATCTCACAAGATTCATCATCTCCCAAGTATACATACCCAAAATTACCTTTGGTGTAGTCTTGGAAATGTTGCTTGTGTGGTGTCGCATGGAATGAAGCCCCGGAATCTACTATCCAGGAATTAGACACATTGTGTAATGAGAGAATTAGAGCATCTTGCTCTACTTTACTTGCCACATTGGCCTCCGATGTTGGCTTGTTGTCTTGAGACTCTGTCTCCTTCTTCTTCTTAGACCATCAATCCTTCTTGACGTGGCCCTTCTTGCCGCAGTTCCAACATTCAAGAACTGACTTTGTGCGTGACTTGCTCCGCCTTGAGTGATCACGACCCTTTTGGTTTTTGAACCTCTCCTTAGGCCTTCCTCTTGTTTCCACTGACAGTGCAACACTTGATGATTCTCCTGTGCTTCTCCTTCGTATTTCCTCGCTTACGAGAACACCCACAACATCATCAAACTTAAGAGTATTTGTGCCAGAAATAGAATTACTTACAGCCATCACAAGGCTGTCCCAACTATCCGGTAGAGATGATAGTATAAGGAGAGCTCGCACTTCGTCATCGAAATTGATTTGCATCAATCAAGTTGACTTATGTTTGTGTTAAAGTCATTTAGGTGTTCTGCAACTGAACCATTCTCTGCCATCTTTAGATTGAACAAGCGCTTCATAAGAAATACCTTATTGGATGCCGATGGTTTCTCGTAGAAGTCATCAAGTGACTTCATCAAGTCCTCCGTGGTCTTCATCTCCGAAACATTGAAGGTCACCATTGACGCCAAGCTTAACCGGATTGTTCCCAGTGCCTTTCGATCAAGAACAATCCATGCTTCATCTACCATCGTTGCGGGCTTCTTTGCAAGACCGCCTAGTGGCAAATAGAGGTCCTTCTGGTAGAGATAGTCTTCAATATGCATCTTCCAATGTTGGTAGTTTTTGCCGTTGAACTTCTCAATCTTGAGCTTCCCTTCCTCCGCCATAACTCCCACTCAATTCAAGGAATCCTTTCCTTGAGATAACTTAGCTACGAGCAAACCTTGCTCTGATACCAGTTGTTAGGAAATAAGACGTAGCTAAATAGATAATTGAGTAGATTATTTAATGGAGAGAGACAGATTTACATACACGAGATTATAGAGTAGAGAGAGAGAGAGAGAGTACACACGACATACGTGGTTCACCCAATGTGGGCTACGTCCACGGGAAAGCAGCCACTCAATGGCTTTAGTACTTCAAAACAAGAAGTAGTTTACAAAGGGATTATACCCTGAATGGAGCTCCCGCCTTGCTTCACTCTCACCACCTCACACTCACCTTTTTGCATCAAATTCACACTCTAAAATGTGTGTAAAAATGGCCTCCTTTTATAGGCCAAAAGGGTTGCCCTCTCTCATGAGAGGCAGCCATGTGTAGCCGTCCTTGTGTGAATAAGTCCAAATCGGACCCTCCAATCCGCCCATGTGTGGCCGCCCTTGTAGAAAAATCCGCTTTTGAATTCCGCCACCGGAAACCGGTCATTGACTACCGGCCACCGGCCAACCGACCGGTTGTTTTCCAACCACTTTCCGGCCGTCGTCCGGCCATAATATTCTGGCAGAAAGGAATATTCCGGTGAGGGGAAAAAAAAGTCTCAGGGGCTTCCGCCCCCGAGGCCCCTAAAGTTGCCCCTGATTTTTGGTCGTGAAAATTTTGGTTTCCGGCGAGTGATTTTCCTTCACGCACGATGGCTTCTCCTCATAATGGGGCCTTACAAATGTGCGCTTTTACCACAGAAAATTACAAGGGTAAATCAGGCTCCATACTTAACAGGTCCAAAATGTTAAGAAGCTTTAAACACCAAAAGACAATGACCTAAAAAATATGTCATTTAAACCATACCTCTCTCACAACAAAACTTGCAAACAAGAAAAAATACCTTCTCAATCTTATTATAATACCTTGTTGTGAGATCAGGATAGATTTTATCCTGGTCTTTCTTTAAATCCTCATTAGACAAACTCTCACGAGAAAGTTGATCCACCCTTGTGTCATATTCCTTGGTCATTTGCAATTATCACAAGAAGACTAGAAGTAAATAATAAACATTCCATGAAAAATTGCATGCCTTCCAGTAGGTTCTACCGATTTTGGAAAAGAAACAATAGGTAGAATCTGTGCAGATTCTGAAAGTCGTCTATCAGTTTAATGTGAAGCTTGCATGTGGCACCATTCTTGTTGCATGTGTAGCCTAGAGCTGCAGAACTACAAGGGGTTCGCACTCTCTCTCTCTCTCTCACACACACACACACACACACACACACACACACACACACACACACACACACACACACACACACACACACACACACACACACACACACATACACACACACACACATAGATTTTGTCGGCAGCTCTGCATGTATCCGCTCTGGGCTCTCTCTCTCTCTCTCTCTCTCTCGGTAAACACATGCACCAGTTCTGCTCTTTTTAATAGCGGATAGTATTGCTCCCCTGCTTGTTGCCTCTCTCCAAATGCAATCCCCTAAGCTTTCGATGTATAGACACTGATGAGGATGAAAGCATTCACGATGAGATCGCTGGTCATGGGCTGCTAGAGAACCATGTCTTGTTGGATGGTGGCTTGGTCAATAATTAAGCAAATAGGGCAGATGGGGAGATGACTCATGAGGGAGGAGTACCATGACGAGGGGAGGGGCTAGGAAGGAGGAAATGGAGCAAGGAGGGGAAAGGAGGAGGGCAAGCAAGAGAGGGGAAGAGCATGGCTGCGAGGAGATTGAAGGGGAGAGCCGTGGCTGGAAGGAGGGAGGACGACACAGGTGAAAGGAGGGCGAGGGGATAGGGAATATTCCAATGAAACAGGGGATTTTATTTAAAGAGGAGCGAGTAGGCCTAGTAGATATGTAGTCATTATGAAAGATATAGAATTGCATGGAATTCAATACAAAAGAGATAGAAAGAATTGCACTTACGTCATAGACAAGTCGTGCAAGATATTACATGTTAGTGGATACCAGGGTTCTTGCCCCTTAGAATAGTATTTTCTAACATCAGCAAAATCAAATTTTGATCCTTTTTGGGTAGAGATTTTAGGTAAACATCACGATCGACAACACGAATGTGAGACAAATTTACACTCTCATCTCGAAGATGTGTAGTAACAAGAGAATGGGAATTCATACTCGAAACACCCAAAAAAGGAACTTAGAACTTTGAATTGACTTGAATATAAAAATAAATTTTTAGTAATCCTAAAAGTTATAAAGTACACTTACAAGTTCATTCTTTGAAGTCTCCTGAGTAAAGCTATCTCAGGAACTTTGGTGGGATCAATAATCGTACAAAGAACTCTGTAGTGCTTTTCTTTTGATGTAGAAATTTTTTCTTTTATTGATTGAGTCCATGCCACTGTTCTGTGGTTTCCCTCCCAAACATAGAACACATGCCCCACAAAACCTGACAACCTAGATGTATTCTGTAACTCTATCTCAAACTCGTCGTTGACCTCTACCCAAAGTGGATCCCACTCCTTTGTCACCTCATCTAAATCAAATCATATGATAAAATGGATAATAACTTCAAAAACAAAAAATATTGAAAGACAAAATATAAATTCTTTTCTCACCTGTGACCATTCTTTCCTCTCTCTGACATGTCCACAAGGAAACAATGAAAGATCCTTTTTCTTGAATGTAGCCCTCTTTTGCAAAGCCAGATTTCAAACCACTTAAGTCGTCCCTCAAGCCTCGAACTCTAGCATATGGATAGAGACAGTAAAGTTGAATAAGAGGACACTCAAAGCAGCTGAAGAGTCTAATAGAAGCCAAAATATATGCACCTTTATGTGTAAATGCATTGGATTCATCTTTTGACCCAATGGCTGCAAAAATTTTATCCCTTATCTCCCAGGGCACAATCTGCACGTTACTTTCTTCAGTTGCCAAAATGGGGTCCACATCATGTAAAGAGCCTTGTCCCTTATCAGGAGACAATACATCCTCTTCGAGAAGATCCTATTGTGCTCCCATTTCTGACTCCGAAACATAGCTGATTTAGTATGTGGAGTCATATGTTCCAATTGACAAGGAGTCGAGCACCCTCCTACCAAAATGACCTCTAGATCTTGGGCTGGCCAAAAAATTGTACACAAACAAAGAAATTATCACAAGCAATATACTAATCATGTTTAAAGACTTATTGAGCTTTAAAAAAATTGGCAAGAATCTCATTTATATAATAAAAAAAATTTCAAAGAAAACATGACAGTCCAAAAGACAATGTGATCAATAAGTCACGAAGTTTCCAACCAATGCTAAATAAGATTAACAAAAGCTGCCCTAAAATCAACGCAAATAAGAAAAATTTATAATGTTTTATAAGGTCTCAGGTGATCTGCATCGGTGCAAAACCCTCAGCAACATTACAGCACCATTTCCATGAAAACATCTGCCAATGTGCTTTAAATTTTTAAGCAATGTGATCAATAAGGTCTCAGGTGATCTGCATCGGTGCAAAACCCTCAGCAACATTACAGCACCATTTCCATAATGTTTTATAAGGTCTCAGGTGATCTGCATCGGTGCAAAACCCTCAGCAACATTACAGCACCATTTCCATGAAAACATCTGCCAATGTGCTTTAAATTTTTAAGCAATGTGATCAATAAGTCTAAGGAGTTGCCTATCAATGCTAACCAAGACCAACCCAGGCCTCAAGGGTCGGAAAAGTAGGGCAACATAAATTAATTTTTATTATGTCTCAAGGGATCTGTGGCGGCACAAATCCCTCAAAGGACATGTAAGCATTACATGTCCTCAAAAGGAATTTCAGATTTACGTTGGAGCGAAAAATAAACAGGGAAAAAATGCAGAGTGTGTAGGTTCTGTTGTCATCATATCAAACCCAAATTTTTTGCCCAAATAGATCTACGCCGGTGCAGATGGGTTTAGCTAGCATTTCTTTAAAAACATTATTACCTTTTGGCCTTAAATGCAAACCATTGCACATGTTTCCAATTATTGAATTTTGGCTCTGACAGGCATTACATGTCCTCAAAGGGGTCAGATTTCCGTTGGAGCGCAAAATAAGCAGGGAAAAAATGCACAAAAATGCATGCCCAAATAGACCTACATCGGCATAGATGGGTTCAAGGTTAATACATTCTATGTATACAATGTTTCATTTTAGAGGTTAATTAGCATTTCAAAGGTTAATTTGTTTTCTCGGAGGAGCTGAACATTGCCCGGACCTCTTGAGGCTTTGTTATTTGTTGTAACACAATTGATTTTGGCATATTTAATCACCATTTAATTCAGCGCTTGAGGCACATCAATCTTACTGAAGGGATCTGCGCCGGCGTAGATGTGTTCAACTTTGTTGAAAAGAGGCCTATTCACGCAACAATGATATAATAAATATAATAGTGGGCGTACCTCTCATGCTGAATCCAACCTTGATGAGAAGGAGTACGAGGACGACGAGGAGACGACCTTGGTGTTGTGCAACTAGAGGCTCGTGGTGCAAGGTGGTATGCCATAGCTTTCTCCTTCTACAACCTCAGATTCACATTACCCATTGGTTTCTTTACAACTCTCAGTGCTTTTCCAAAAGTGATTTTAAGGTTTTAATAGCAAGGGGATGATTAAAGGGACAAACCAACTTGACAAATCTCTTTAAATAATAAATTAAAACTCGACACTTTGGAGTATCGAGAAGCAGGAAATATCATGAGTAAAATCTCTTGTGCTAAATATGGGCCTTAAAAAATATTCTTTAAGTCTATATTAAAGCTTCATTATGCAGCATTGATGGGCGACGATCTGTATTAATTTCTCTCACAAGCAAAAAATATTCTTGGGTAGTTAAAAATATTCATACGGGGCCTTTTCAAAAGTTTGTTTGCATGACAATGTCTAGACACATTTCTGTTTATGGACCTTCCAAAACACAGAAGCTTGTATCATGTTAGATAAAAGGCATTTTGAGCTTTTTGAGAGCTAATATCAAAAGCCACTTTGCACTCGAGGAAGCAATTTTTACTCTGCATCCTTTGACATTATCATGTGAAGTTGGAAGAGATTCCAATAAGCACAAGGGGAGAGGGTACCTCTGAAGCTCCTATTCGATTAGATTCAAAAATGGATGAAGCCTTTAAACCCATCACTAGTGCGATTGAAATGATACAAGCATTGCCTAAACCCATCTATTGAAAACACGTATAAAGACAGAGCATTATTTTGGATGTGCCTGAAACTGAAATCTATGAGTACATATACGTAGCTTATGTTGCCACGATTCTAATCAATACATCCGCAAAATAGCTCGTAGATGCGTGAGCACGTTTGCTCCGTTTCGTGAGGTATGCTTGGCATTGTAGCTCTCACCGAGCCTAGCACGATGGGGTTGTTGGTTCTCCAATGCGATGAGCGAGCGGGAAATAGCACCAAAATGAAGCTCACACTCTCTCTCTTCCTCTCTCACACGACGACAGCTTAAAACTTGATTATGATAAAGTTCTCTTACAAAATGGCCTAGGTATATACTAAGGCTACCATAGGTTAAACCTAAAATAGAGTTCAAGGGGTCAAATGGATTTGTATTTAATTTGGAAGTGCCATTGCACCTCGGCTTCTGCAACTAGACTACCTACTTATTACAAATGATGTTTATAACCATAATCCTTAGCATTTCATAAGTCTCAAAAAATAAGGCTTTGTTGAGTTATGTCGTGTTGTTGACCCAGCGGTCAACAACAAAGTAGTTTGTTTCAGTCACTTAGTCATATTAGAGAGATTTTCAAATTGAGTGAGCTGCCTACTTATTATGATAAATATGTTGGTTATGAGCTTCCAGCTCCTGGTAATTCATCAGGGATGGCTGGGATGGAACGACAACATGATAGTCACTTGTGGACAGAGTATGTCACTTATAGTTCAGATTCATTTATGGGTGCTGTGAAATTTAGTAGATGTTCTGGACATCTCATATATATAAAATGTTGACTACCCATACTATAGTGGGCTCAAGAACTGTAACAAAGTTCACTACAAAGGTCAATTAGTAAAATATCCACCATGTGGGCTAGTATCTCAAGAATATGGATCTTTAAGTTGTATGCATTGCTCTCAGGATCCATAGCGTGTCGCCATTTGTTCTGCTATTATCTACTATTGTTTTCCAAGAGATAAATTGTATGCCACCATATGTGTTCTTCATTTGGGGGAACACAAACATCCTTGTAGAGAAGGAAAAAGTAGAGCATCAGAGGTTGAAATTGGTGCATTGTTGAAGAAACATGCTACCCTAGAACCATTCACAATTGCAAAGCAGTTGAAGTGCATGACAACACATGACATTATTATGGATAAAGTAGTTGTTGAAGGTGAGCCTATCTTAGCTACCATGGGTGATGATGAATTTGCGGCCTTTTTGGATACAATCACGCCATTATCCAATAAACAAATAATTGAAAGAACTTTGGAGATTGCAAAGAAATCAAAGAACATTTTTGCTAAAGGTTTGGAGGTTGTTCTTGACCTTAAGAGTACACACATATTTTTTTACATACAAAGTGTGCTTATTCCATGACAACTTGGGAGAGATCAACAACCACATGTTTTCAAAATGTCTGTGAAAGGTCCTAGTATGAGGCCAGGCAATAACCTTGAAAATATGTGGACCCACTTTGATCATGTTCATCGTGTAAATGGATGGCCAACCATGTTAGCACATGTCTATGACCCGTTTGAGCAAGAGTTAAAGACCATTTCTACTTGTGAGTTCACAGTAGAGAACAAGGTTGCTCAAATTGAATTCAAGAAAATGCTTAATAAGGTTATCAAGGATGTAGGTTTTGAAAAGCCAGAGTTCAGAGTCTTTATGGATAATGAAGCCAATGCTAATTGGATTGCAGTTCGCACATTTTATTTTCGAGGTTCCAAAAAAGTCACACTTGGGAAAGAAAGATCTTGTGCTTTTCATTGGGAGCAGTCCATGATACGACACACAACAAAGTGTATTTTTCCATCTCAAGAAGAGGACAAAATCATATGCCGCAAGTGGAAATGTGATCCTTCAGAGAATCAAGTTGACATTTGCAAGGGAGAGCTACATCACTTTTGGAACGTTGGTCATGCTACTCATGATGAGATTCCCTATTTAGAAACATGGTTAGCTTGGTGGGATGTAAGAGTGTCACATTGGGGGGGAAGATTTGTGTCCCAAGATGAATCCAAATTTTTTTATCCATAATATAAATCTTTCACAAACAAAGGATGCAAGCATGAGAGCATATGTCGGCTATAAGGAAAATCTTAACTTGTATGAGGCAACTGGTGTGGACATGTCTATGGAAGTACTGCAAACTGTAAAAAATGCATATCTTAAAGATGTCCGTACATTTGTGGGACCAAATTTAGAAAACTTGGCAGAGTGCTTTATGCATCGTGCTTTTGGTGCATCAACTGCAAAGAAACTTGCTGATTATGCTAATGTTTCAATTGGAGGAAATGGGTTTCAATAGTCCTAAAATGAATAGAAATCCCATAAGAGAGAAGAGATTAGAAAAAAGAGACCTATCTTTGTTGATGCTGAAGTGCAACTTGATAAGAACAGTCACATGCCTAAATTTGAGATTGGTGTATCTCGACTGCAAAGAGATGAAGCTTGTGTTGGAACCATTTCTTGGCCTGAGATGAGAATAGCCAAGAGTATGTGTGCATTAAGACGAACAGAGCCGGGGTCTAAGGTCACATGCTTTGGAGTTGTTGGTGATTAGAGAAATCAATGTGGTTGGTTCATACATGAGAATTATTTAGATGTAAAGAATGGAGTACCAACCCATTGCTTTTGGGGACGTAGGAAATACCCTAGCTCAAACTCAAATCTAGGTGGAGTTAGAGAAGGATTTGTTTGGTTTTGCAATACCAGTAACATGCATACATGGAATGTCCATGAGATGGTTGTGGGACCTCATGGAGCAACTCCCAGAGTATGGCCCGTGGGCAGAGGGAACAACATTGACTTTGCAAGAAGCGAAGCATCTACAAGCTTGTGGATTTGTGCTTCGTGACACATCAGAGGGTTTAAAAAATGGCAAGGACACTCATGCTCCAAGAAGAGTACCTAGTGCTTTTCCCGCAAAATATCGAGAGGGAAAAGTTGTTTAGTGGAGATCTAAGTTGACCAAAGAGTTCCAATGCAGGATTGACTTGGGAAGGACCATGTCAGTAGAACTGGTGAAAGAAGTAATAATTGTATGTAATGAACCATATATATACTACATTAATATGGAGGGGTCATTGGCAAAGGGGGTAACTTACTTGTTCACGCTATCTAATTTTTCGTGGTGTACATGCAAGGATTTTTAGAAGTGAGAAAGTAAGAAACTTGGATATATACCATGCAAGCATTTATATTATGTGTTTCTTCAGGTGCTTGGGTGGGATGAAAGAGCCCATGAGTTTATCCACCAAGTAGCTTTGACCAAAGTGGAAATATTTCAGGCTTTGGGAGGAATGCGAGTAAATATCCAAGGCTAGAGAATCATAGATGTTTTGCAATTTTGATGCTAATCGATGCAAGCTTCAATTTTTTTGAAATGGCCCATGAGTTTATCTACTAGGCAACTTTGTCCTAAGTGGAACTCGTTTAGGCTCTTTGGGGGACCCACGAGTAAATATCCACCGCCAGATAATCATAGGGGTGTTGCAATTTTGATGTTGATCAATGCAAGCTATTTTACGATAGTATTCAAAGTTGTTTACTTTTGTCAAGGTGTCATATTAACAAAACATAGTGTGAACTTTTTCAGAAATATTTTTTTGTATAAGGATGCTGTAATTATCGTAGATTTTGAGTGGTTCCTCGATTTTTCGCGTTTTGGGGTGATCAGATGTTTGAATGCGCTCAACATTGCCTAAGTCAACTCATTAATATCTTAATAGCAGAATGTAGTGTGAGTTGTCTAGTACAACTTAGTGTGAACTTTTTCATATATTTTTTTTCTAAAGGGCTTTGTAATTATTATTAATTTTGTTTTTGGGGTGATCAAATATATAAATGTGCACAACATTGCCTAAGATAACTCATTTGTTATCATAATAGAAAAATGTAATTTGAATTTTTTTACACACAATTTTTGTCAAAAAATTGTTTGCTTCGAGATATTTGCTCAAATTTAGGGATGATCTATGTTAGAAGAAAAGCTCCTTCCCTAGAGCTCATCTTTGTTGCAACATGACTTCTCCATAATCCAATGCACCGAATCCTTGTATCTTAGTTGCTCACTTGCATACAAAATTTCTTCTTGCCATTGCCTTCTACCAAAATTGTCCTTGTATGCAGTAGTCTCAACATGCTCCATAGGTTGATTTGGAATCTATTCCATCTTTGTGGATTTACTTTCTTGGTGGTATGCATCCATCACCATAGCATGCTTGCTTCTTTTGGACTTGAAGTATTTCTTCCTTCTTCCATGCCAAGCTCTTGAGGCTTGCTTGACTCCATGTAGAATCTTTCCTTGCTCCATATGAAATTCTTTGAACTTGCAACCATTCATCCTTGTGGTTGCTTCTCTTTCTTTATCTTTCTTTCCAAGTGCCTTGTAGTTGCGAGTGTAGTTGCAACAACACTCCTTCGTGGTTGCTTCACTTCTTCTTCACGTTGCCTATTGAGGAGGGCATAGTGGACCTCCTTTGGCCACACTTAATGAGTTGAAAGAGGGACTCATCTTGTGGATGAAAGTGTTGAAATAAATCCATCCAACTTGAAGAGATTTCCATACTTCTTCCCTCTAGCTATCACCTTGTAGTGATTCCTCGGATCTTTGATAAGGTATTGTTGGCCTTCAAACTCCACTTTGAGATCTTTCTCTATCAAAGCTCCAAATGAAAGTAGATTCTTGGCAAGAGATGGTACCTAGAGAACATTTCCAAGGGTCTTCTTCATTCTTGTGCCCAATTGAATGGGTACGTCTCCTTTCCCTGCAATAGTATTAGGAGTATTTGTTCCATTATGGGTAGCATCTAATTTAGAAAAATATTCAGCATGTGAGTTCATGTGTGAGCTTGCCCCACTATCAATCCACCATGGTTCTTCTTCACTATGAGATGCCAGCTCTTCCAAAGATATCAATGATGTATCCTCATGGAAGAGCATTGAAGCAATGTGAGCTTTCTTCTCCATCTTCTCCATCCATGTAGTTGGCGGATTTTTCCTTCCACCAATCTGCTTGGTTGCTCGTGCAATCCTTATCAAGATTCCCATACCTTGAGCATGTGAAGCATTGTATGGAATGGTAGTTAACTCTACCTCCTCCTCTTGTTCTACCTCTAAATGAATGGCTTCCTCTATGGTATGAAAATGCGTTACCACCATAAGGTGGTTGATCTTTTATGTTGTTTTTGTTGATGTTGTGCAAATATCATTTTTCTTTCTCTTTGTGTGGTGGATCTTTCTCTTCCTCTTGTTGTAAAGTGAGCCCTATCATTGGTGCTTGGAGTTGTTGCTCCTCTTCCATCATGTATTGTCCTTCTGGCTAATTGCCTATGGTCTTCATCTCTAAGAATTTGTTGCATCTCATCAAGTGATGGCTTCTCCCTCAAGATAATGAGCCTTTGAACTAGACCCTAATACCATTTCTCAATCCATGAATGATGATTGTGGAGAGTTCATTGTCCAACATTTTGTCTCCAATAGGTACTACTTGTTGATGGAGATTCTTCACCCTCTTCATGAAGTTTGTAGCATCCTCGCCTTGATTCCAATCCTTCTTGGTAGTCTTCACATCCATTAGATGGCTGAGAATGTCACCTTTGACACTCAAACAATAAACATAGCCTTCTTGTACCATTTCTCCATCTCATCTTGAGAATGATCTTCTACATTGGGTTTCTCCATAGAAACAATCTCACAACATTCTTGGAAGAAAACTAGGAACTCCATTTGAACCTTCCAAGTTGCATAGTTTTTTCCATTGAGCTTTTTAGTTCCCTCCAAGTGTAGATTGTGTAGTGCCATCTTATCCTTCTCCCAAGTGATGTGACAAAGGCATATTTTTACACTCACTCAAACTCTCTCTACCTAGGCACTGAACCTGATCTATTATGATGTTAAGTTCTCATACCATGTGAAAAATATAAGGAGGAAGAGAGAGGGAGGAGATGAACACAATACATATATGAGAGAGACAATGATATAATGTAATGGAAATCTGAGTACTTAAAGTACACAAACATGTACTTTAAGGTACGTGTTATTATCTACAATATTTTGGAGTACCTTGACATGTACTGTAAAATTAATGGCTTATCCCCATACCCAAGATGGAGGATAAAATCCCAAGTACAATGAGTGTTTTTTCCCACTAACAACACTCGATACAAGATTCATCAAATGCCTGACAATGTCTCTCACTATGTTCTCTCTTCTTCTTCCTAATGCTAAGTTGTAACTGTGCTTCCCAGTAGCATCACTTCACCACCTTGCTAAGCTCACTATCTAATGTGTAGTGGCATACTTGCTCTATCCCAATATAATCTTGGAACTAGGCACCAATACTACGCTCTAAGCACTAGGGTACTCCCACGTACAATCGTATACAAAGGGACATGTACAATCTTCTCTGCTGCACTATTTATAGCTATTGTAGATGACTCCTCCAAGTGACTTTTGAGGATTCTTTTGGTAGGAAGATGCTCCATGAAGAGGGGAACATTTACTCTTGAAACTTAATCAAGAGATCATGTCTATATCTCTTGGTAGGTAGCTCCCAAGTTTGTGTGTTAGCTTCTTTGTGCAGTCTGCAGCTCTGCAGGCAACCAACTAATTAGCACCTTCACCAAAAATGGTAGTAGTGGATGAGGCTAAAATCTCAAACTAAGCTATAGTCCACAGTTTCTCTTTGTATTGCTCCATGATATCACTACTATAGGTTGGATGCTATTACACCTAAAAATCTGCCTACAGACCTCCTGAAATTTCTCCTACCTTTTAGGTACTTTTCAATTCTATTCTAACAGGTTGTTTTAGACTCCTCCACCGTGTATAGCTGATGATGTAGAGGTCCATGAACATCCAAAATGATGTCAAAGAACCATTCTAAGGTACCATGCCATCATTCTACGATGTTGACATTATTGACTGTTTGTTTCCACCTTATTGAAAAGGATGTGTTGGACTTGAAACTTTAACACCTTCCTCAAGTCCATAAGCATCTCAAATGAGAAAGTTAAAAAACCTGAAATGAAACATGAGTTAAGGAAACCAAGTGTGTAATGCTAAAATTGAAGACTTTCCAAAGAAGCCTTTCCTTATTCATGAAACTTGGATGAGGAGGCCTCCCTTATTGTTCAACTCCTTTCCTTAAGGGAAGCTCCATCATGCCAAGTGTTGATGCTTCCCTAAAGCATATCTTTGTTGCAACCATGACTTCTCCATAAGCCAATGCATTGAATCCTTGTTTATTTAGTTGATCACTTGCATACAAAATTTCTTCTTGCCATTTCTTTCTACCTCAATTGTCCTTGTATGTAGTAGTCTCAACACGCTCCATAGTAGAGCTAAGAAGAGCAAAATCACATTGCTGAAAGGATGACTTGGAAATCCATTCCATCTTTGTGGGTCGCCTTGATTAGTGGTATGCATCCATCACCATAACATGCTTGCTTCCTTTGGATTTGAAATATTTCTTCCTTCTTCCATGCGAAGCTCTTGAGGCTTTCTTGACTCCATGTAGAATCTTTCCTTGCTTGCATATGAAATGTTTTGAACTTGCAACCATGCATCCTTGTGGTTGCTTCTCTTTCTTTAGCTTTCTTTCCAAGTGCCTTGTAGTTGCAAGTGTAGTTGCAACAACACTCCTTTGTGGTTGCTTCACTTCTTCCTCGGGCTGCCTATTGAGGAGGGCATAGTGGACCTCCTTCGGCCACACTTAATGAGTTGAAAGAGGGACTGATCTTGTGGATGACAATGTTGAAATAAATGCATCCAACTTGAAGATCTTTCCATACTTCTTCCCTTTAGCTATCACCTTGTAGTGATTCCTTGGGTCTTTGATAAGGTATCATTGGCCTTCAAACTCCACTTTGAGATCTTTCTCTATCAAAGCCCCAAATGAAAGTAGATTCTTGGCATGAGATGGTACCTAGAGAACATTTCGAAGGGTATTCTTCATTCATGTGCCCAATTGAATGGGCATGTCTCCTTTCCCTACAATAGTATTAGGAGTACTATCTGTTGTGTATTTGTTCCATTATGAGTAGCATCTAAGTTAGAAAAATATTCCACATGTGAGGTCATCTGTAAGCTTGCCCCACTATCAATCCACCATGGTTCTTCTTCACTATGAGATGCCAGCTCTTCCAAAGATAGCAATGATGTATCCTCATGAAAGAGCATGTAAGCAATGTGAGCTTTCTTCTCCATCTTCTCCATCTATGTAGTTGACTGATTTTTCCTTCCACCAATGTGCTCGGTCGCTCCTTTAATCCTTAGCAAGATGCCCATACCTTGAGCATTTGAAGCATTGTATGGAATGGTAGTTACTTCTACCTCCTCCTCTTGCTCTATATCTAAATGAATGGCTTCCTCTAGGATATGCAAATGGGTTACCGCCATAAGGTGGTTGATCTTTTTTGTTGATGTTGTGCAGATATCATTTTTCTTCCTCTTTGTGTGTTGGATCGTTCTCTTCCTCTTGTTGTAAAGTGAGCCCTATCATTGGTGCTTGGAGTTGTTGCTCCTCTTCCATCATGTATTGTCTTTATGGCTGATTGCCTTTGGTCTTCATCTCTAAGAATTTGTTGCATCTCATCAAGGGATGTCTTTTCACTCAAAATAATGAGCCTTTGAACTAGGCCCTCATATCCATTTCTCAATCCATGAAGAGTTCATTGTCCAACATTTTGTCTCCAACAACTAATACTTGTTGATGAGATTCTTCACCCTCTTCATGAAGTTTGTAGCATCCTCTCCTTGATTCCAAGCATTCTTGGGAGTCTTCACATCAATTAGGCTGAGAATTCCATCTTTGACACTCAACCAACAAACATAGCCTTCTTGTCCCATTTCTCCATCTCATCTTGAGTATGATCTTCTCCATTGGGTTTCTCCATAAAAACCATCTCCCAACCCTCTTGGAAGAAAATTAGGGACTCCATCTTCACCTTCCAAGTTGCATAGTTGTTGCCATTGAGCTTTTTAGCTCCCTCCAAGTGTAGATTGTGTGGTGCCATCTTATCCTTCTCCCAAGTGATGTGACAAAGGCTTATTTTACACTCACTTAAACTCTCTCTACATAGGCACTTGAACTTGCTCTGATATCATGTTAAGTTCTAATACCATGTGAAAAATAGAAGCGTGAAGAAAGAGGGAAGAGATGAACACAATACATATATGAGAGAGACAATGATATAATGTAATGGAAATCTGAGTACTTAAAGTACACAAACAAGTACTTTAAGGTACTTGTTATTATCTACAATACTTTGGAGTACCTTGACATGTACTGTAAAATCAATGTCCGATCCGCAAACCCAAGATGGAGGATAAAGTTCCAACTACAATAAGTGTGTTTTCCCACTAACAACACTCGATACAAGCTTCATCAAATGTCTCACAATGTCTCTCACTTTGTTCTCTCTTCTTCTTCCTAATGCTAAGTTGTAAGTGTGCTTCCCGGTAGCATCACTTCACCACTTTGCTAAGCTCACTATCTAATGTGTAGTGGCATCCTTGCTCTAACCCAATATTATCTTGTAACTAAGCATCAATACTAGGCTCTAAGCACTAGGGTACTCCCACGTACAATTGTGTACAATGGGACATGTGAAACCTTCTCTGCTGCACTATTTATAGCTATTGTAGATGACTCCTCCAAGTGACTTTCGGGGATTCTTTTAGTAGGAAGATGCTCCATGAAGAGGGGGACATTTCCTCTTTAAAGTTCATCAAGAGATCATGTCTATATCTCTTGGTAGGCAGCTCCCAGGTTAGTGTGTTAGCTTGTTTGTGAAGTCTGCAGCTTTGCAGGCAACCAACCAATTGGCGCCTTCATAAAAAATGGTAGTAGTGGAATTAGGCTAAACCCTTAGACTAAGCTGTAGTCCATATTTAGTAGACAATTTCTCTTTGTATTGCTCCATGATATCACTACTATAGGTGACTGCTATCACACCTAAAAATCTTCCTACAGACCTTCTGAAATTGCTCCTACCTTTTAGGTACTTTTCAATTTTCTTCTAAGAGGTTGTTGTAGACTCCTCCAATGTGTATAGCTGAGGATGTAGAGGTCCATGAACATCCAAATGATGTCACATAACCATGCTAAGGTACCATGTCGACATTATTGACCCTTTGTTTCTACCTTATTGAAAAGGATGTGTTGGACTTGAAATTGTAACACCTTCCCTCAAGTCCATAACCATCTCTGATGAGAAAGCTAAAAAACATGAAACCAAACATGAGGTGAAGAAACCAAATCTGTAATGCTGAAATTAGAGAATTTTTGAAGAAGCCTTCCCTTATTCATGAAACTTGGATGAGGAGCCTTCCCTTATGGTTCAACTCCTTTTAAGGGAAGCTCCATCATGCCAAGTGGTTATCTATGCTAGAAGAAAAGATCCTTCCCTAGAGCTTATCTTTGCTGCAACCATGACTTCTCCATAAGCCAATACACTGAATCCTTGTATCGTTAGTTGATCACTTGCATACAAAAGTTCTTCTTGCCATTTCTTTCTACCTCAATTGTCATGGTATGTAGTAGTCTCAACTTGCTCCATAGTAGAGCTAAGAAGAGAAAAATCATATTGTTGAAAGGATGACTTGGAAATCCATTCCATCTTTGTGGATCTTCTTGATTAGTGGTGTGCATCCATCACCATAGCATGCTTTCTTTCTTTGGACTTGAAATATTTCTTCCATCTTCCATGCCAAGCTCTTGAGGCTTGCTTGACTCCATGTAGAATGTTTCCTTTCTTGCATATGAAATGCTTGGAACATGCAACCATGAATCCTTGTGGTTGCTGCTCTTTCTTCAACTTTCTTTCCAAATGCCTTGTAGTTTCAATAACACTCGTTTGTGGTTGCTTCCCTTCTTCCTTGGGATGTCTATTGAGGAGTGCATAGTGGACCTCCTTTGGCCACACTTAATGAGTTGAAAGAGGGACTCATCTTTGCTCATCTAATGGCTAAAAGTACTAAAATAAATCCATCTTGCTGGAAGAGCTTTCCATACTTCTTCTCTCTAGCTATCACATTGTAGTGATTCCTTGGGTCTTTGATGATGCATTGTTGGCTTTCAAATTCCACATTGAGACCTTTCTCTATCAAAGATGAAACTGAAAGTAGGTTCTTGGTAACACATGGTACGAAGAGAAAATTTCCAAGGGTCTCATTCATTCCTATGTCCATATGAATGTGTATGTCTCCTTTCCTTGTAATAGTATTAGGAGTACTATCTGCTATGTATATTACTCCATTATGAGTAGCATCTAAGCTAGAAAAATATTCAGTATGTGAGGTCATGTGTAAGCTTGCCCCACTATCAATCCACCATGGTTTTTCTTCACTATGAGCTGTCAGATCATGTCTATATCTCTTGGTAGGTAGATCCCAAGTTGGTGTGTTAGCTTCTCTGTGCAGTTTGCAGCTCTGCAGGCAACCGACTAATTGGCACCTTCACCAAAAATGGTAGTAGTGGAATTAGGCTAAACCGTTGACTTACCTGTAGTCCATATTTAGTAGAACAAATTCTCTTTGTATTGCTCCATGATATCACTACTGTAGGTGGCTGATATCACACCTACGTACAGACCTCTTGAAATTGCTCCTACCTTTTAGGTACTTTTCAGTTGTCTTCTAAGAGGTTGTTGTAGACTCCTCCAACGTGTATAGCTGATGATGTAGAGGTCCATGACCACCCAAAATTATGTCAAAGAACCATGCTAAGGTATAATGCCATCATTCTACCATGTCAACATTATTGACCCTTTGTTTCTACCTTATTGAAAAGGATGTGTTGGACCTGAAACTTTAACACCTTCCCTCAAGTCCATAAGCATCTCTAATGAGAAAGCGAAAAAACATGAAACCAAACATGAGGTGAAGAAACCAAATTTGTAATGCTCAAATTGAAGACTTTATGAAGAAGCCTTACCTTATTCATAAAACTTGGATTAGGAGCCTTCCCTTATTGTTCAACTGCTTCCCTTAAGGGAAGCTCCATCATGCCAAGTGTTGATCTATGCTAGAAGAAAAGCTCCTTCATTAGAGCTTATCTTTGCTGCAACCATGACTTCTCCATAAGCCAATGTACTGAATCCTTGTATCTTTAGTTGATCACTTGCATACAAAAGTTCTTCTTGCCATTTCTTTCTACCTCAATTGTCCTTGTATGTAGTAGTCTCAACTTGCTCCATAGTAGAGCTAAGAAGAGAAAAATCATATTGCTAAAAGGATGACTTGGAAATCCATTCCATCTTTGTGGATTTTCTTGATTAGTGGTGTGCATCCATCACCACAGCATGATTTCTTTCTTTGGACTTGAAATATTTCTTCCACCTTCCATGCCAAGCTCTTGAGGCTTGCTTGACTCCATGTAGAATGTTTCCTTTCTTGCATATAAAATGCTTGGAACATGCAACCATGAATCCTTGTGGTTACTGCTCTTTCTTCAACTTTCTTTCCAAATGCCTTGTAGTTTCAATAACACTCGTTTGTGGTTGCTTCACTTCTTCCTTGGGATGTCTATTGAGGAGTGCATAGTGGACCTCCTTTGGCCACACTTAATGAGTTGAAAGAGGGACTCATCTTTGCTCATCTAATGGCTAAAAGTACTAAAAGAAATCCATCTAACTTGAAGAGATTTCCATACTTCTTCCCTCTAGCTATCACCTTGTAGTGATTCCTTGGGTCTTTGATAATGCATTGTTGGCCTTCAAACTCCACTTTGAGACCTTTCTCTATCAAAGATGCAAGTGAAAGTAGGTTCTTGGTAAGAGATGGTACCAAGAGAACATTTCCAAGGGTCTTCTTCATTCCTGTGCCCATATGAATGGGTATGTCTCCTTTCCTGCAATACTATTAGGAGTACTATATGCTGTGTATATTGCTCCATTAGAGTAGCATCTAAGTTAGAAAAATATTCAGCATGTGAGGTCATGCTCGAGCATGCCCCAATATCAATCCACCATGGTTCTTCTTCACTATGAGCTGTCAGCTCTTCCAAAAATAGCAATGGTATATCCTCATTGATGACATGTGCACCTCCTTCTCCATCTTCTCATTCCATATAGTTGGCTGATTTTCCCTTCAATTAGCTTGGTTGCTCCTGCAATCCTTAGCAAGATGACCATACCGTGAGCATTTGAAGCATTGTATGGAATGGTTGTTATGTCTACCTCCTTCTCTTGCTCTACCTCTAAATGAATGGGTTCCTCTACCATATTCAAATGGGTTACCTCCATAAGGTGGTTGATCTTGTTTGTTGTTTTTCTTGATGTTGGGCTGATATCTTGGTCTTCTTGTTTGTGTGGTAGATCTTCCTCTTCCTCTTGTTGTAAAGAGAGCCCTATCATTGGTGCTTGGAGGTGGTGCTCTTCCTCCATCATGTATTTTCCTTATGGGGCTGATAGCCTTTGGTCTTCATCTCTAAGACATTGTTCCATCTCATCAAGTGATGGCTTCTCCCTAAAGATAATGAGCCCTTGAAATAGGCCCTTATATCAATCTCTCAATCCATGAATGATTATTGTGGATATTTCATTGTTTGATATTTGTTCTCCATTAGCTTCTACCTGTTAATGCAAATCCTTCACCCTCTTCATGAAGTTTGGAGCATTGTCTCCTTGATTCCTTTTGGTGTTTGTAAGCTCACCTCTCAAGGCCACTTGCCTTGAGGTGCTCGTGGACTCATAGATGCTCTTCAATGTGTCCCAAGCCTTCTTGGGAGTCTTCACATCCATTAGATGGCTAAGAATGTCATCTTTGACACTCAAACAACAAACATAGCCTTCTTGTCCAATTTCTCCCTCTCCGCTTGAGTATGATCTTGTACACTGGGTCTCTCTATAGAAACCATCTCCCAACGTTCTTGGAAGAAGAGTAGGGACTCCATCTTCACCTTCCAAGTTGCATAGTTGTTGCCATTTAGATTTTCAGCTCCCTCCAAGTGTAGATTGTGTAGACTTGTTGCAAATGTGTAGACTTGGTGCCATCTTGAAGTTCTCCCAAGTGATGTGACGAAGGGGGATTTTTACACTCACTCAACCTCTCTCTACCTAGGCACTTGAACCTGCATATATGAGAGAGGGACAATGTTAAAATGTAATGGAAAACTTTATTTATCAGAGGACTACCAGGAGATACAATATGAGTACTTAAAGTACACAAAAAAGTACTTTAAGGTACTTGTTACTATCTAGAGAAGGTACTCTGGAGTAACTTGACGAGTAGTGTAAAGTACCCTATGAAGTGAATTACAGGTACTTTTGAGAGACTCAATGGATGATCTCCAAACCCAATATGGAGGCTAAAATCCCAAGGAAAATGAGTGTTTTCTTTTACTAACAACACTTTATACAAGATTCATCTAATGCCTCACAATGTCTCTCTCTTTGTTCTCTGTTCTTCTTCCTAATGCTAAGGTGTCAGTGTGCTTCCCAGTAGCATCACTTCACCACCTTGCTAATATTACTATCTAATGTGTAGTGGCATCCTTGCTTTATCCCAATATTATCTTGGAACTGGGAACCAATACTAGGCTCTAAGCATTAGGGTACTCCTACGTACAAGTGTGTACAAAGGGACAGATGCAAGCTTCTCTGGTGCACTATTTATAGCTACTTTAGATGACTCCTCCAAGTGAATTTTGGGGATTCATTTTGGTAGGAATATGATCCAACATTTCCTCTTTACACTTGATCAAGAGATCACGGCTATATCTCTTCGTAGGTAGCTCCCAAGTTGGCGTGTTAGCTTCTCATTGTAGTTGGCATCTCTATGAAGGCAATCAACTTGGCACCTTTACCAAAAATGGTAGGAGTGGAATTAGGCTAAACCCTCTAACCAATTTGTCTTCCATATTGAGTAGAACAATTTCTCTTTGTATTGCTCCATGATATCACTACTATAGGTGACTGCTATCACCCCTAAAAATATGCCTACACACCTCCTGAAATTGCTCCTACCTTTTAAGGTCTTCTGAGTAGCTGTTCTACAGTCCTCTAAAGTGTATAGCTAATGATGTAGAGGTCCATGAACATCCAAAATAATTTCACCATGCCATTATTCTACCATGTGAACATTAATGACCCTTTGTTTCTCCCTTATTGAAAAGGATGTGTTGGGCTTAAAACTTTAACACCTTCCCTCAAGTCCATAAGCATCTCTAATGAGAAGGCTAAAAAACCTAAAACCAAACATGAGTTGAAGAAACCAAAATTTTAATGCTAAAATTGAATCCCTTATTTATGAAACTTGCACAAGGAGCCTTCCCTTATTGTTCAGCTCCTTCCCTCAAGGGAAGCTCCATTATGCCAAGTGTTGATATATGTTCAAAGAAAAGCTCCTTCCCTAGAGCTCATCTTTGCTGCAACCATGAATTCTTGATAAGCCAATGCATTGAATCCTTGCATATTCAATTGATCACTTGCATACAAAATTTCTTCTTGCCATTACCTTCTACCACAATTGTCCTTGTATGTAGTAATCTCAACATGCTCCTTAGTAGAGCTAAGAAGAGCAAAATCACATTGCTCAAAGGCTAATTTGGGAATCCATTCCATCTTTGTGGATCTCCTTGCTTGGTGGTATGCATCCATCACCATTGCATGCTTGCTTCCTTTGGACTTGAAATATTTCTTCCTTCTTCCATGCCAAGCTCTTGAGGCTTGCTTGACTCCATGTAGAATCTTTCCTTGCTTGCATATGAAATGATTTGAACTTGCAACCATGCATCCTTGTGGTTGCTACTCTTTCTTCAGCCTTCTTTCGAAGTTCCTTGTAGTTGAAAAAACACTTCTTTGTGGTTTCTTCACTTCTTCCTTAGGCTGCCTATTGAGGAGGGCATAGTAGACCTCCTTTGACCACACTTAATGAGTTTAAAGAGGAGCTGATCGTTTGGATTGAATTGTTGAAATAAATCCATACAACTTGAAGAGATTTCCATAATGTTTCCATGCCCCTTTCTCTTTCATTTCTCAAAAAATGCAACATGGGTGATCGAACTGAGTCACGCAGAGAGTTGGCTTAATTGTACCTCATCTAACTAACCACTCAAGTTGGTCGCCTTGTTCATTGCTTGCAAGCTAGAGTTATTTGCAAAAAAAAAGCTTCAACCCTCTAGTCATGCTCCTCAGCCTACCTGCACTACATATCACTCCTTCACCTCAGCCTACGTGCATGTCCTCGTCTCCTTCTCGTGCTCCTGCTTCTGCTGCGCATCACCGTCACCATCTCCCTCTTGCAGCTCAGCTTGATGTGTGCGTCGCTGTATCTTGCAAGATTCCTCGTAATGGGAACTTTTGGAAAATCAAGACCATTCCCAATAATTTTGTTTTTGTGGTCACATAGCGTGTTTCTTTCCGCACTATTAAGTTGTCTACTAGAGTAAGAGATGGGAAAATCCTTATTGTTCTCTCTAGGCTGGGCTTAGATGCAACCAATTGCATATGTCAATGCATCAACGTGGACATAAAATATCTTGCATTGGTCAAGCCAAATGGCATCACTCTATAATAAAATATGCCCCATTTTGTTGCAAAGACCATCTTGTGTTGATCCTCTAGCTTTATAGCAAGCTGATTATAGCCTAAAAATATCTAGAAAGATATACGCTTCCTTGTTTGCAATTCTCTCAATCACATGATTTGTGATAGGTAAGGGATAGTTCTCTTATTGTGGTAGTGTTTACCTGTATGATATTTACACAAACTCATAGTTTGATATTTTTCTTGAGCACTACCACAATTGGTGACACCCAATCTGTATGTTTGATCTCATAGATAAACTCCGCTTCCTTAAGCTTATGTATCTCCTCCTTGATTTCTTTTGCAAATGTTTCACTGTAAGTATTGGGACATTGTTTGCGAGGTTTTGCATAACTCTTAAGGGGTATCATACGCTGGAAAATGCTAGGATTAATTCCCTTGAGATCCTTATAAGACCATGAAACACATCACTATATTTTTTGAGAGTAGCTATTTAAAGCTGCTCCTTCGTCTCAATGAGGTATGCGGCTATATAAGCCTGGTATATCTTATGATGGGCTTGAGAATGCCAAGAGGATTGATCTTGCTAACTAAGAAAAGACCGGTTCCTTGAGTTCCCTTACTGAACCATGATTCTTCTGTCTTGTATGATGTATTTTTTAATAGTGAGAGGGTGTGCCAAATTTCTCCGCATCAGATCCCTCTTCACTTTCCATCACTGTTGCCCAAACTTCCTTTAAGGTCTAGTTTAGCTTTTCATATTCATGTTTTTGCTTAGTTTTTGACATTTTTTATGATGTTTTAACTGTGTTCACGGGTTTCCTTTTGCTTTGTTTGTTTGGATTTGTGTTTATAAAAGCTGGTTTCAATGGTTTCCTTGTGATCTTGTCCTTGACATAGTCATTTTCTCCCATTAGCATCAAATATTGTCTTTTGCTCAACAATCAAGGCATTGGTTTCTCTTGCCTGTTTCATTATTTTTGCACTCGTTTTGCTCAATATTGGCGCTATCTTCTTGATTTTTGATTTGGAAAATCATAGAAAAGTACCTTGTGTTGTTTAGTTATATCCTCATTTTTAGAGCTACCCAATAGCTCATCCTCAGCGTCATTCTCAACTCGTCATCCCCTGAATCTTGGAACACATCATCACTTTCATCGCTGATATCCCAAATGGAAACCTCATCCACTATTCATTTGTAATCAATTTTCTATTTCATTTTCGGCGTATTAGTTTCTACCTCGGGGGGTGCACTATGTAATCATGTTAATGTATAACATGAGTTCGAAAGGAGGGGTTTTAAAATGCAAAAAATTAGGCAATTTAACAGACATACATTAAAATAAGGGGTTTTTATATTCAATTTTGGAAATAATTCCTAAAATAAAAGTTCATTTTATTCATTCAGACATGTTAAAAGAGGGATTCTTTTAATACCCCACGAATGCATGTTATATAGGGGAGTATTGAATGGTGAACCATCGAGGTTTCTACTTCCTGTTTCTAAGATAGCTTTTACATTCGGGATGGCATTATATCAAAATTTTCCTTGTCACAAAATTTTGTGGGTGTTAGCTCATTCATGCATACATCTAGAGTCTCTAGTATTTGGTCCCATCCAAAGGGTTTGAACAAGTCATTAGGAAATGGCTCCTGAACATAGCTCTTATCCTCTGCTGACCTCTCTAGGATGCAATCTTCCTTTATCAAGCTTCCACATTTAGATACTCCACATATCCAAAAATGTGTTTGCTTTGTCAACCATGCAAGTAGTTGTTTGTCAAAAATTGTAGTTACGTCAAAGTCTTTCATCCAGATTCCATTAACGTCTCTATAACTATGGTCCTTGATATTGACCCTTGCGTTGTTACGTCCTTATGACTCAAGTAGAGGTGGTCATAGCCCCAATCTTTCATCATTTTAAGTTGATGCGGTCACCCAAAATAACGTCAAAGTTGATGCTTTTACCAAAGTCCACTATGGAAAAACTATGCTCATATGGGGTCCCATAAGACGATACAATTATCTTCTCCAACATACCCCAAGGTCTTTCTACAAATCCATCTGCAAGTTGCAATTTCATTCGTGTCTTTTTGAGAGCTGGTCTTCCCCAATTTTCCCAAATTTCTTTGGTAGTTATGGCTACTCTAGCCCCACTATCAAGTATGGCTATTGCTTTGACTCCCTTGTGCTCTAGTGGTAAGGTGGTGTTTCCTTCGTTGCCTTCCCAATAATCACCCACCTTATTTGTCGGCACACATTTTTCTTTTGGTTTCTCCGGTTGAGTTTTATCCATGTTTTCATTTATAGGAATATCTTGATAAGGGACTTTTAGGCCCATCCTTTCCAATTTTTTGCCCATTTGGCCTGCAAGAGTTCTGTGAGAGTAATGGTACATCTTATAGGAGATGACATTAGTTCATATAGGCTCTTTGTATCCATCATCTATGGAATTGGATTCGATTGAGATGGCATGACCTTAACCTTAAATTTCATGCTCCCCTGTTGACCACTGGGTCAACAACACGACATAACTCAATTTTTGTACCAAAGTCTTATTCTTTGCAAGTTATGCTACGGATTATGGTTAAAAACACCATTTGTAATGAGTAGCTAGTCTAGTTGCAAAAATCGGGGTGCAATGGCACTTCTAGATTGTACATACAAAACCATTCTACCCCTAGAACTCTATTTTAGGTTTAACCTATGGTAGCCTTAGTATATAAGGTACCTAGGTCATTTTGTAAAAATAACTTTTTTTATCATAATCTAAGTTTTAAGCTGTTATTACTGATTGTGTGTGAGAGAGAAAGAGAGAGTGTGAACTTCATCCTGGTGCTACTCCCGGCTTGTTCATCGCATTGGAGATCTGACTGCACCATCACACTAGCCTCAGCAAGAGCTACGCGACAACACCAAGCATTCCTCGCAGAATGGAGCGAACGTGCTTGCGCATCTATGAGCTATTTACGGATGTAAGTGTATCAAACGATGTCTGTTTTTTGCTTGCAAGTAGTCATTAGAATCTTGGTGACATAAACTACACATAGGTACTTATAAACTTCAGTTTTGGACACTTTAAAAATTTGGCTCTGTCTTCATACGCGTTTTTTGCATATGGGTTTAGAGTTAGGATTTTGAGTGTAGAGGCTTTAGGATAGGTGTATCCTAGTGAGGGGATGGTGTTCCTTAAGTTTTGTATGATTCTGGTATGGTTTAGTGAGTTTCTTTCCGTTTGTGTGTATGTGGGTTGAGTGGTGTAGTTGAGAGCAGTGAGATTCTAGATTGTGGTCTAGTTAGCCTTCTAGACCGTTGTATGCGTGGGATGGTCTCAGCCTGACAAGCTAAAGATATTACCTCCATGTGCCTATCGTGTCATTTGTGTCCTTGATTGACATTATGTTGATCTAGGTTGTGTTGCATGCACTTTATGGGTGGTGTGATTCGCTCCCCCAACATTGGTGCCGCTGTCGGAGATACAAGGACTTAGGTAGGTATTTGTACTACACTCGTGTCATGGTTGCTTGCTTTAGTTTCAGCTAAATAAAGAATTTTTCTTAAGTGGATATGAAAGAGGTTATTTTGAAATCAAGTGGATAGCCAGGAAGCATGTGTCTTGCCGAGGGTTTGCGACTAGGTAGATTAGTTAGGATTTGTAGTATTAGTTATAGACTAGAGTAGTTGTTGGTGGTCGTGATTTGTTAGGTGATAAAAGTGTTTGCTAGTCCGTGTGTGGCATTGAAGCGTTTTTTCTACTCATAGATGCAAAACGATGTGTAGGAGTATCTTTAGGTAGGACATGCTGATTTTGATCTAGAGCTATTCATCACTGGATTATTTGCTAAAGTGCTTGTTTGCATTCATAATCTTTGAAAATATAATTTTGAGGGTAAAGATGCAATAAACAGCTCTCTGTGGACATTTTTGCACAATTGATTGATGTTGTGCATATAAGAGAGCACGTGCAAGGGTTTTGTGAACAAAAATTGTAATTCTGTAAACTTGGACATCATACGTGTATGATGTCTCAAGGGAAAAATTTGACTATACCAGAGTGTTCAAAGGGGGGTTTTACCCTAAGTACACAGGTTTTACCCTAAGTACACATTGAGACTAGAGTTTTGACCAAACCTTGACACCCAAAAGACAAAAGACGGAGTGTCAAAAATGGAAAAAAAGAGAAGCTTGTGATTCTGAACATATTTTTGCATGAAAATTGGTAACAATGCTTGAAAACCAGTGCTAAAGACTTAGGGATGCTTGTGAATGAATTATGTCCAAAAAATCATCAACAAACATCATACACATATGATGTATGAGGGGTGATTCTGAAAAGAAACTTTTGACATTATACCCATCTTCTTCTGCATGTTGTGTTGAGCAGATACACCAATTTCATATCATTTGGGCTTATAGATTGAGAGTTAAGGAGATCTTACTCTTTTAGGGTATTTCCTTATCAAATGTGATGATTTTGTGTATTTTTAATGTCCGAAAATTACTGTGAGGACATATTCTTGTTGTACACACCAAGGGCACCTCTAATAGAAATAGAACTAAATTTTAACCACGTGGACATCATACACGTATGATGTCTTAGAGGCCAGAACTGAGGTCAAAAGTAGCAAATGAGTGCACCCTTGTGATCTACAGCATTTAGGATGCATATAGGCAAAATTTCATTAAATTTGAAGCAATTTTGGGCTTGTAAAGACCATAGACAAATCTGACTAAGTGAATGCTTGAAGTGATTATATTGCACAAAAAGTGTTGAAATTCAATTCTGAAAGTTGTTGTGAGTTGCCAATGTAGTGAGGAACCTTTGGAGTGAAATTCACTTCAAATTGACCAGTTAGACATTATATACGTATGATATCTAAAGGGAACTATTAGGAACCAAAATTGAAATATGAGCTTATCAAGGTGTTAAGAACAACAAAACATGCTTACATACCATATTTGGGCCAATTCTGAGCACATAGACATCATACGCGTATGATGTCTTAAGACTAGATCTCATAGTCCAATTTCACTTTTGACCACACAAGGGGTTGGGAAATGATGTGTTAAGCTTGCTTGCAAAATTTCATCTCATTTGGACACATACTTTTTCATGTAAAGAGAGTTTTGCAGATATAAGAAAGTAAAGGTGAAAAAGTAGTGATTTTGAGCAGTTTTGACATCCAAAATTTGTTATAATCACATATTACTTGTTGTATGCATCAAGGAGTACCTTGGGTAGAAGCATAAGTGAAATCTAAGCCAAAAGACATCATACGCGTATGATGTCTTAGGGGCCAGATTTGGGTCAAATCAGACATTTGAGTATACCCTAGAGTCCTAGAGCGTAAAAGAAGACCCTGGCCAAAATTTCATTGAATCTGGAGCAAATTTGGGCTAAAAATTTCCAAAAGAAAAGATTCATGTTGTATTGGCCATAACTTGCTCAGAAAGTGTTCAAATTGAATTTTGAAAGTTGTTGAGAGTTGCTTGAGTGATAAAGAGTGTCTGGAACAAAAGTCACTTCATTTTTCCACAAAAGAGATCATACGTGTATGATGTCTCAAGTGCCAAATTAGAAGTCAAAACTTGCATATGAGCTCACAGAAGTGTTTTCCAGCACAAAATAAGCCTAGAGACCAAGTTTCATTCAATTTGGATCACTTTTGGCTTAGTAAACCTTCTCGAGAAGTTGTAGACAACCAAACAGAAAAAGGAACAATAGACCTGTCTAAAAGTGTTAGATTCACAAATTGAGACTTGGAGTGGTTGGAGTACATCAAGGAGAGTCTATAGTTAAATTTTGGAGCAATTTTGAGCAAGTAAACATCACACGCGTATGAAGTCTCCAGGCACAGATTGGTTGTTTTGGCCATAACTTGAGCTACCGATATCGGATTCAATTTTTAAAAAAATCAAAACAAAGCTCCAAAGTAGCTCTACAAGATTCAATGTCAACCCTGAATAGCAATTAAAGACCCTATGGTTCACTCATTGTTGGTCTGCATCCGAAAAAACGTCGTTTAAGGCCTCAAAATTCATTCGGAAGTTAGGGGTGTCTAAAACCAACAAATTAAGAGAATTGTGAGAAAACAATCGCGATTTTGGACATAGTTTCTACTTTTCCCTAACCAAAACACTCTTTACTTTGGAATAAGCCTTCTTACATCAAGTTAAAGCTATTAAGGCGAGAGATCATATTCTCTTTAGAGTCAAACTCAGCTTATACAAGCTTCGGAATCCCAACGATAGAGGAGCATCTGCCTACAATGGATCTTCCAAACTTGCAATTGATAAAGAACAACCTTGTTGAAAGAGTTTGGATGACAGATCACAAGAGTGAAGGATTGTATAGATATGTTGATGACAATGAGGTCAATCTTTATAGGTGCTCAGAGCCATACCCAGAAGAGTTGACAGATTACAAGCTCTTATATGTCTATACATACGGAGTCGATTATCAATGAATGTCTATAGTTGTTGACAAATATGGAAGAGAATATAGAGATGTAGAAAGCACAAATCCATGGACTGCATTAAAAATGGGTGGATATTTGGTCAATGAAGGACCACAAATATCTCCACCAAACACAAGAATTCCAAAGAGGGAGCCACCTCAATTCCCTTCTAGAGCGATAACAAGAGATGAAGTGATCACAGAGATGGCAGGCATGCCTTCTCAAGGACCAATCCCCAACAGAATGACTAATCCCTTTGAAGAAGAACCTAGGTATAGTAGAAGACTTGAAGCGAGAGAAGGATTGGGAGAGTCTATGGTTAGACTTGTAGATAATTGACAAGTTAGACCATCCCAGATCCAAAAATGGGTAAACAGGAAATATGTCGGAGATAAAGATCTGAGAGATCATGTAGCAGCTTTCAAAAGAGTAATTAAAGCAGAGGAAGTTTTGGATTTTGCAACATAGTTTGTTGTATTTGTACTAATTCTAGAAGGTGACGTGGCTACATGGTTCGACTCAGTAGCAAGACGTGATTTTGAGACTCTTGATGAGCTATTTGAGAAATTCATTGAAGAATTCTCGCAAAAAGGCATAGCTTACAATATGGTCTCGCAAATTCACAGATTCAAGCAAAAAGAGGGTGAATCAGTATGCAAAGCAACATTACGGCTCAAGAGATATGTCAAGTTCTGTCCAAGAGCTGAACTTCCTATGCAAGCATGGTTAATGCTAATCTTTTTCCAGGGCATGAGACATGTGGGTCTTCAGAAGGATCTGCATATGATAAGGAGCATGAAACTGAATGAATTGATTAAAGAAGCTCTATATTTGGTGGATAATATGAGAAATGTAAAGAAAAGGATTGTGATAGTCAAGAGGATGACACGTCCTCTCAGCACAATGATTCACAGATAAGTGAGTCCATTGCAAAACCAACGGCACCTATCAATCAAGAAACATTTATTAACAAAATGGTCAAGAGATTAGATCCTCTTGTAAATGCTGATCCAAGGGAGCTTAATTGGTGCGAATTTGAGAGAAAATGGACAAACCATACGAGGAAAGAGTGTTACTATGGCATGGAATATTCTAGGGAGAGGTATGTACAACCTATTCCAGTAGAACCTACTCCACCCAAATATGTTACGAGGAGTGCGCTAGGTCTAGTAGGAGTTTCAAGACCACATCTTGGTGTAGGACAACAACCTCTACTGCCAGGTGCTAGAAAGTCTATAGAAATGAGATACACATAGATGATGGAAGCATCTGACAAACAATCCCTAGTACCAGCTACAATTTATTATAACAACCAAAGCACACACTACCCTTAGAAGCGATAGAAGATGAGAGAAACACATGGAGTGATGAGGCCAATACAACCTCCACCTCCAGCATATCGATGTGAAGAAAGGAGGTATGAGATGGATGAAAGAACATTGCAGTTCATTTTGAATAGAGACTTAGCTAGGTCAGAGTCTGTTTATAGCCCAAGAGGAATTGCAAGAAGACACCCCTCAACCAGAGATAGATTGTCACAAAAGCTGTGACAAATCACTTGGTCAAACATCATCCTCAGACGGAGATCACTCAAGTAAATGCCTATTGTCTTGACTGTGGTGTCACTCACTTAATCTTGGACTATCCAAAAACCCAAACCGAGTCAAAAAGATCACAACGAATGCCTTAGGAATTGTTCAGCTACCGAGTAGCTCGGAAAATGAAAACATCATACCAATTCAAGTGGTTACAAGAGTGCAAGCTCAAAAGGAAATTGACGCGAGTCTAGAGAAAGGTGAACCAAAGACCCCCGATGCACCTAGTTAGAAAACCAAGAGCAAATGGAATAGTTGGAAAGCTAGAAAGGCTAGGATGAAAGCACATAGGGAATGAGAGCAAAAATCCCTAGCTGAGGAGCTCACCCAAGATAAAGAGATGATAAGACAACATGAGGAAATGGTTGCAACTTCTCTTGCACAGATGTCTCAACCTTTAGAAGAACCATTCATAGACAAGAAATTGAGAAGTGCTAGCTCAGGAGGATTGGTGTTAGTCAAGAAGGTTATTGAACCCCTAGACACCCTCTTGAAAGCCTATGAACTGCGGCTCAAAAACAAAACCCAAGAATAGAGATGGATGACATATCCATATGCAGAACTAGAAAAGGACATGTTTGAAATATGTAAGAAAATGATTCAAACATCCCAAGCTTTACTAGAACCATGTTGGAAAACCTGAGGGTGTGATCCTTGTCCCAGCTGCACTAGTAATCCCACCAAACTAGGAACAAAAACAGCAAGATTCCAATCACAAGCACGGACAAAAGCTCAAGGACCCCACATTAGAGCCAAGGATGTTGAATACCATGAATAACTCTTTTGAGGGATTTTACATAGCCATACCTGAAAACTGTAAAGAAATAGATGGTCTTGACAAATTGTGGAAACAAGTTAGAGAGGTCAATGAAGAAAGTGAGATAAGGAGACGAGTAAACCAGACGGGTGATGGAAGAGGAGTGTCTCTTCCACTAATAGAGGAATTTGAGGCTGGATCTCACATGAATCTTTGGCAAGAAGAACAACTATGACATCATTCTAGGAAGACCATTCATGCGACAATTGAAAATGGTCCAAGACTGGAGTTATGACCATATCTACCTGAGACATATGGAAACAACAACAAGAATAAACTTGAAGGACCATAGTTATAGGGATGTGACAAGAACACATGTGGAGGAGTTTGATTCGGCTATTGTAGCAGGGTCAAAACTTCCAGGATGGCTGTGTAAGCCTAAAGAACTGTGGATATGTGGAGCTTCATAATGTGAACCTTAAAGCGAGAGGAATGCATCCTAGAAAGGGAAATTGAAGATAAGGATTATATCACAAAACCCTTGCTTTAGAGCCACTTGAATGAGAACATATCTTGGCTACTCTCGATGTGTGTGCTATTCAAGACAATCCAACAACAAAGTTTTGTGATGAAAATGGCTACGATGTCATTCCTTACTTTGCAGTGAGTGTCATCCAGGAAAACAAAGACAAAGAAGAAGAAGAGTTCTATGACTCTGTAGAACACTTGCAACTTCAAGAAGATTCCAACACTGGAAAACCAGATAACCCAGTAGGTGACATGAAACTTTAACAAATGCACGGTTTTATTATTGTTTAGATCAAAGACCCAAGAAATGATGTCATCGCTACAAAAATAAAGTGCATCAAAAGTGGATTCCAAAATTATCGATGAAAATGCAACTGCAACAAGCACCCTTCATACATGGCTCCTATACATGAAGAAAAGACTCAGCCAAGAAGAAGCCAACCATGTCAACAAGCTACCAACGCTCTAATCAAGTGTATATCAAAGTCATCCCAAAAACAATAACCCAAGAGCAAGCAAACAGTAACTTACCATAACCAACCAAACCACAAAGGGAAAGTACTAGAATTCAACCTTGCTCAGGATAGTAGTGACAGTGATGATTCTTATGACATCCCCTACCAGCAAATCAGATCATCACAATCACTAGCAGCTTCAGTAACAACCAAGGAAGGCCAAAAGAAAAGAACAACAAGTGAGAGCCTAAAAGTTTGACAAATCTAGATACCAAAGAGCTAGATTGGCCAAAAGTAGGTATGGATCAAGAAGACCAAGATCTTGCATGAAAAATCACAAGATCCAAAACCAAAAGGAAAACAGTCAAAGCTTGTAAGAGCATCTAGGAAAAACACAAAGCTGCAAGCTTCTGCAACTCAGATTTGGGTTTCAAAGAAGTTGACTCAAGCACAAAGAGGTCAGGAGTTCATTTGGATTTTGAAACGGTTAAATTATCAACTCCCAAAGTCTAAATCTCATACTCAACCAAGCCTACAAGGACTTAAGCAAAGACCACTGCTAACTGATACAAAGACAAGGTGGATCCCAAAGAAGTCTCTTCAAACACAAACAAAGCAAGGACAAGTACAGGTTCCCAAATGAGCATTGTCAACAAAACAGCCAGTAATCACAAAGAAGTGGGTCCTAAAGAGAACCAATAAAACTACTATTATTGCACCGCCACTTGAATACTTTCAATTCCTCCTATGGTTACAATACAATTAGAAAAGAGATCACTTCAAGACAGAACCCACTCTGAGGAACAATACCAAATACGACAACCAACCAAAAGGCTAAAATGTATCCCAAAGAAGCATCACAGATAAGTAAGCCTTCAAAAAAAAAAAAACTCTACAACCTTCAATCAAGAAAAATGGCACATGCTTAGAATAGGAAGCCTCGCCAACAAATGCCAATAAAAAAATTGCTTATAACATGATTTTCAGTGCTTTTTAGTGAAAAGTGAGCCCGCTTTCTTGTTTCAGTGGGAAACCCATGGTTCAATTTTAGAAAATTTTGCTTTTTACGCTATTTTTAGCTTTTCATGCCTTTTGGCATTTTTGAAAAGCAACCGTGTACACATATATTCACGCTCTACATTGTTATTTTCTTAACTACGCTTTCATTCATATCATCCATTCAGAGGTAGCACTAGTCACTAGGTGCCTCTGGATGTAGTTCGGCTCATGGCCTAAACTTCATGCTAGGTCGAGCGGCACTGAGGACTCCTCCCTTATGCAAACGTTTTTGCAACTCTGATTTATATTGAAATATTATACAATTTTAAATTTTATACATTTTGTATAGACCCTTGGGGAGGGTATCTCTCACACCGCTGAAATCCATCGCAAAATAACACAAGCTACAGTAGCAACACTTATGTTCTCTACGTACCATGTAACACCATGCATTATTGATGAAGTCAATAATGATAGATTTTTGAAAGAAGATGCTCAATCCAAGAAGAAAATTGGTGGACAAGGTATCCTTAATAGAACTGGAATGCAGGCCAACATACAAGTATCAGTCTTTTGAATAACCCTAATCATGTGTCTGAAAAATTATTCAGCAAGCTATTGGCTCGAATCAAAAATCTCGAGGCTGATATTATCCTATGCAATGTTTTACACAACAACCTCATACGATAGACAACCAAGGTAGAAAACCAAAACCTCTTCAAAGCCTAGCACACTTCGCAATTTTTGTACTAGGTCACCTGCATACTAACTCACATCAATGCTCAAATTGTCTAGAAGAAGGTATTGGGTGATGGAATTGAGGGTGATCAAACCACTCAATGAGACAATGGAAGGACAAGAACCAGATTAGTCCTTGGTTGGGAAAGGCAAAGAGCTCACTTTAGTGAGATAAAAAATAAAAGTAGCTCGATCAAAAATAGGTACTTAAGAACCAACAGGGAAGAAAAGGAAGACAACAAACTTGTTGGCACAACTCTAGGCCAAATTAAAGATGACAACCTCAACTCCAAAGAAGCCATCTACTAACATTGACCAAACAAAGGGTACTTCAACTGAAAAGGCAATAGAGTTGCCCTGACTACTCCACCAAAGTCTATTGTGGAAAATGGCAAGCCTACTGATAAGGGAAAAGATAGTGTACCTGCAAGCACTTATCAGCCTCAGACGGCTATGGTAGTACACAAACTTGTTCAACAATTTGGCCCAGATAAAGCTCAAATCAATTACAAAGGTTGCAAAAGAAAAAAATACAAGGAAATCTGGTCTTGAAGACATTTGAACAATTGTTTGTGCCATATTAGACTCCTTTATTGGTATATGAAGCAAACCAACATGGTAGAGACACAATCATTCATGGTTTCATTCCTACCATTCAAGCCGATTGGAACACAATTGTCAATGCAGTAGGACAAATGGTGGAAGCACAAGGTTTTTCTTCTAGTTTTGGACTGACTACTTTACAAGAGGAGCTACAGAAGAAGGGATTTCATTGATGTGATCACAATCGTGTGATTACATTAGTAGCTCTAGTAATTACACAAAAAAAGCACATGATCAAGTTAATTGCTAATGTGACTTTGATGATGATCTGCAAAAACGCATAGACCCGGTTAGCCCGCCGGGTAAAAGAATATTCCATATGGGTCCCGCCGGGGTTTTTTATTTTCTCGACGGGCCCGCTGGGAAAATAAAAATTCTTGACGAACGTAATTACATAAAGTAAACATCATGCTTGTCGTGGTGCTTTGACTAGGCAAATCCCTAGGGAGTGTATCCGAGTGCCAGGTATTGTCATCTTTCTGTGAATTGACCTAAGGTTACAAAGGCACATGTCCTTTTTTTTTGGGATGAACGTGATTCTTAATTCGGTAACTAGTTCTAAAAATATTGAATTCCTTTACCGAACATAAAGGTACAAAACCAAAACAATTGAAAATTTGGAGAGTCATGCTCATTGTGACAAAGCCATTGGACCAAATGAGGGCTATAATTGGTTTTAGAAGATGAGCATCATATGCTGTGGGATGGGTGCCTAACCTCACTCCTATCTTATTGCAGACATAGCAGGAACCACGAATATAGTTGTCAATCCATGGGACAAAGCTGACTCAACTAGTGCATAGAGGCTACAAGAGGTTTTCAATCTCTTGGAAAACAACAAACAACTCACATCTAACTCAAGCTACACTCAAGTGACAGAAATCACCAAAAGCTAATCGCTCGTCGGCAAACAAATCACATCCGTTACAACATCAAACGACATCCAAACATTACAAAACTTCTAGTGCATGTTTATAAGACTTAGCTAAGCACACATGCTTATGGTCTCAAATCTCACTTTAGGTCAAGTGAAAAAATCATGATTATTAACAGCAGTGAGTTTTTGACCTAGTTGTTTTCGACCCATAATGCATCTAAATGCTTAGCAATGATGCCCCAATACCTCATCTATACTTACTTTTTGTTTTATAAGCTTAAATTCCTACTTATGATGAGATTAGGCCATGGGTTAGCGATGACAAAAGCTACGGGATTACTATGAAATGTTTACGTCAATGCGTAGAGCTCTTATCTGTGGTTGCAACAACGCAACAGACGTGACTGCAATGTGACAATCGGGGAGGGAGTAGGAAGCGCGAGAAGGAGACAAGTGAGCGCCGTTAGCTCACGCTGTGTTTCTATTATCCAAAAACTTGTAAAAAGCTTACAAAAAGCTTTTATACCTTAGCCAAAGTTTTTGGTGGTCAAAACTAATAATCTGGGAGCTCTAACTAAAGAAAGGTTGATACAATCTGGAAGCTTGTAGCCTCGGCTCATCAAGTACAAAGTTTATCTAAAAAGTAGGAGTTACAATATTCCCAATTCTTCAAAATAATAAATGTTTTTACAATGAGAGCTCCGAAAAATGGTATCCAAGTTAGCTTGCTGCTAACATTCCCCCCCCTCCTCCCTTGTGTTGTCCCTTGACACAGCTTTATGGGCTGAAGTAATCTTCGGGTTGACAACTGACGAGGCGGTCTCTGAGTGCATGGCGTGCCTTCTCATATATGATTCCTCTTTCTTTGTCAGGAACCTACAAGAATTGCATGGTGACCCTGTTTTTTAGCTCAATGGTTGAGTAGCCAACAAATCTGGAGGTTAGGTTGATTATCACTGGCCCAAATATCTTCGTTCACCAAGTGAAGAACCCTGTATAAAATGCTTCCTCAAATGCTAACATATTGCTAGAAGGTAAGAACATGCATCGGACGTAGAATCCGTAAAGAACTTCTTCGGAAGGCTAGCCACTTAGGTCATAGTAAAGACCCTTATTACCTTTGAGTAATGACATCCACGTTGCTCCTGCTTGCTCTGGCTCGTGAAAAGCTTCAATACATGTCCTCCCTCATTTTTGGGGGAAAAAGTGCATTGTTTGACCACTCTTACACATCTCTTACACACCCACCATTCTTGCACACATGGCATGTATCTATTCGTCCAAATGTTAATCAACTCCATAATCTCCTGGAAAATAAAGAGGCCTCCTAGAACACATCCTCTTCCTAATGGTTCCTTGAGTGTATCTTCCTCAGCTTTAGAAAGCTGGACCATGGGCACTTGCTCAACATCATTCAATGGTACCTGGAAGTCTTCTTCTCCTCCTAACCCTTCTGTCAAACTGTGTTTCCATCTCATCAAAAAAGACTGAGGGAATTTTGATAGTCAGTTACTTAGAGGTACCTTCTTCTTCTTGTGTCTCTGGTTGTCCCCCTCTCAACAGTTGATTGACCCTTTTTAACGCCGCTATCTCCTTGAGTAGTTGCTCTTCTCGTTGTACCCACATCAGTGCAAGGTCTCTTTTTTGTGACTTCTCTAGCTTCAGCTCTAGCTCAAGTTCCTTGTTTTTCTTTTCCAAAGTCTTATAAACTTCATATGTACCTTTTATTGAAGTGACAACAGGATTTTCTCTGATCTGTCTCAAAAAAGCTGCTTGATCATTGATCCTTTGCTCGGAGTATTGCAGAGAAGTGTTTGCTACATCAAGCTGCACTTGGATCTTCTATACTGACAGAGTTGCGGTTAGGAGTTTATTTGTTACCTCTATCAGCTGTGTTGATCTTTGGTCTTGCATGCATCAGATAGTTTGGTTAAAAGTTCTCCCAGCTTCTCCATTTCTTTCTGCTGCTTCTCTTTTGTAAGCTGGTGTTGTTCGGCTTTAGCTTTCAGCTCTTGAACTTGTCTTTGTAGATTTGAGATAACATTCATCTTGTCATCTAGCTCTCCTTGCAGAGCATCGATGACCAATTCCAGCTCCCCTAGCCTTAGCATTGTGGCTAAGTGCTGTTGTTCGCATTTTTTCTTTCATTTGTTGCATCTGCTTGGCATATTCATTTACTTGCAGGATGACTTCGTTGTTTGTCTCCCATTATTTAGACTGTGTAGGCTATCTAGATGTTTTAGCCGTTTCGGTTTGTGGCTCCTTGGGTGGTTCTGTGGTGGTTGCTTGTGGTTGCGGTGGGGGTTCTACCTCTCCTTGTGGCATTGCGGTTGCCTTGGCTGCTTCTGTTGCTTGAGGCTTTGTGGATGCCTCTGTTGTTTCTTGTTGGGTGGTCATAGAAGGCTCTGAATCTCTTTGTTTGGTTGGCCTTGGTTGTTCAAAACTTGCTGCTGCTTTGCTGTTCAGGCTCCTTTTCTTTGGCTTCCTTGCCCTCATTGGATTTACCTATTGGTGAAGAGTGAGGGCTTGGCATTGGGTGGTCTGCCTGTTTCGTAGCGGGTGAGGTGGGCTTAGGAGACATTTCTTCTTGGTCGTGCTATGTCTCACTTTGTTCCGTAGCCTCTACCTGTCTTTGTTGCTCTATTGCATCTTCTCTTGCTTTTCTCTCAGCTTCTTGAGCTTTTGCTTCTGCATACATGCATTCAAGAAATTTTGTGGGGTCCTCTACTTCTTTCCTTACAGGGTTCTTAGTTTTGGGTCCCCTGATCTCTTTTGGAACCCACCTTTCCGAGTCCTCACCTGCAGCTTGGTGGCTTCTTTCGTAAGTTTGTTTTTCTCTTTCAAACCTCGTCTTCTTTTGTTGAGGTTCCTCTTGTTGTGAAACTACAACTTTCTTCTTCATCTCTTCTATTCTGGCCCTTCTCTCCTCATTTTTCGAGCTTTCACTGCTATGAGCTTCATGAGAGCTTTCTGTCAATTCCTCATCTGAGTTGTAAACTCTCTTTGACAAACATGTAGTTCGTGGAGAAGGTTGTGCGCACCCAATCCATGCGTTTTGATTTGGGGTTGACGGAAAATTGTCGGCCATGCCAATAGCATGGTATGCTATTCTTGTCAGTACTTCAAGCGCGCCCAGATAGGTGATTTTACCTTTTTTCTTGGCGCCCTTCATTGTTGTCAGCACATATTGTGCATGATCAATCGGTTGCCTGGTTGTCGACTTCAACACCTGGGGAAAGGTAGTTGCAATTGCATGATTTGGTGTGGTGTACCGTGGAGGTCGCTTTGCTAAAAAATGGAAGTACTGATGATAGAGACGAACTGGTTCTTCTACTTGCCTTTGGATGAGGTCGACAAAAGTTGTAGCAGCAGTCTCCTTGGTGAAGGTGCCTGCTGTCTTACTATCTCGGGCCCACATTGTCATTCCTTCAGTTGGAAACTTCAGTGCCTCGGCCACAATTTCCTTTTTGATTACCACTTCTACTTTCTGCCCTTGTTGGTTAGTGATTTGGGCCGATCCATCCTCTTTAATTGTAGATAATGGCTCATATGCTTTCTAGAAATCTACTCCGCATGATTCCTGGTCTTAGAATTCCCTAAGGCCCAACCTTCTGCTAGATTCCTTTGTGTCTGGCTTGGCTGCTACATCATATATCTCTTTTGATAGCAATTGCAGCTCTACTTGGTGTCCTTCTTTACTCTTAAACTTGCCAGTGAAAATTGCTGTATTGTTTTCCTTAAGTTGATCTCTTGACAAGTATGTTGCCTTGGCCGTCTTTATTGAACTTGGGTCCAGTTGGTAGGGTGGCAACTCTTGCAGATTCTCTTTTTGGGACACCCTTTTCTTTGCCTTCTTGGCAGCTTGCATTGCTCCTGTTAAGTGAATACAATGCCAAACTTTAGAAAATTCTGTAAATTCCGCTCTGAAATGCCCTTGAGTCTGAATTGCTGACAAATTGAGTCCAATTTGCTTCAAATCAATTTTGGAACATGCATAGATGCATAAAAACATGTAAAGATCAAAATCATAAAGTTCAAGAAAAAATTTGCAATAAAAGTAAATAATCGCGACTATTTACAACTAAGGGATTTTTTCAACTTTTTGCATTTTTGATATCATAGGCTTGAAATATATAGCATTTGGGTGCTCTGAGTGAGGTGTGGCCTCATTTGAGTGCACTGGGTGGAAATGGTGCCAGATTTAGGCTTTCAGTCTCTGAAACAGTAGATATAAAGGGATTTTGAGATTTTGAGATCCAAACTTGCTCAACTTTGGTCAGTGGACTTGGGACATCATGTGCTTTAGTCCCATAAGGTCAAAGTTGCAAATTTCTCCCATTTTGGCAAGAAAGTAAATAATCGTGATTATTAACTTTTTTAATCAACATGAACATTTTTTGGTGCAACTTTGTTCTGGGAATAATGTAGACCTTGTGTATGAAATATGGTGTGATTTGGCTCAAAAAATGTGACAGATAACTCAAAAATTGGATTGGAAAGACTACTTTGCATTTTTTGACAATTTTCCAAGTTTTCCTTGATCATTTTGGCTCATACTTGAAATGTGGAATGTAATAGGTGTGTACAAGTGATAGGTGAAATGAAGGTACCATTATCAAGCCAAAAAAGTACAAAAGTAAATAATCGTGACTATTTACTTCTACAATCAACTTTTTTGCTAAACTTGACAATTTTTTGACCTAAACATATTCAATACACCCAGAAAAAGTCCTAAATTGAATTTGGTAAAGTTTTGCCTTGTCGGCATCACTTCGTGCCTTATGGACTTTGAAATCACCAATTTTTGTGACTACATGGCCTGTGGAGTTGGTTAGTCACTTTTGAGGCTATGAACTTGTCCGCTACAAGGTCTTGAAGCAACCCATCCAATTTTGGCCCATTTGGAGTTAGTTTGACTTCATATGTCAAATTTGACGCTTTGTAGCCTTTGAACTATTTTTTGCTTTTTGAGAGCTTGCCTTGATTGTTTTTATGAACCCATCCATGTACATTGTGTATAGACCCAGTCTATAAGCTGTCTGTGGAGTCAGAATCCAATTCTGGCATTTGACAAAAACCTAGCTTTTCTACTTAGTACCCCCCTCGACCCTTGCCTAATGGTCATCTGGTGATATAGAAGTGTTCTATTATATAGGGGCATGCTACAGTTCAAGTTTCATCCGATTTGATTGAGCTGACAGGCCGCTATGATCAATTTTTGGTCGTAGGACTTTGTGCACTGCTTGGTTTCTAGGGTTTTTTCCTTGAGCTTAGACTTCCTACCGCCCATGTGGAAGTGATCATTGATAAGCATAGAACTTACCCCTCATGTCTCGTGTGATCAGACGGTGCTATAAACGGGTGATTGTGGACTCCAAAAATCGCACGCAAAGAAGGTCGAGAGCTCTCTTTTCCAAGGGCGACTAGTGGAAATGAGGTGTTTTTGGGCTACCTTGGATATACTCAAACTTCCCAAACTATTTTCCCCCAAATTCCCTTGTTAGTCCTACTGATTCATGAAATCTATGTTAGACTCAAAAGTTTCTTCAATCGGATTCCGGCAGCTCATTCTGCAAGTCATTAAATCTAATAACTAACCAACCCAAATGATTTTCTTGTATTAAACTGATCATTTAATGTGGGATAATAAATGGGAACAAGGGTTAGAATATAGACATGTGTTTACAGATCTATCTCAACATGGGGCCAATGGTAAAGGGGTCCAAATGAGAGATGGTCTGTCAAAGAGCAAGGCTAACTAATGGAGCTTAAAAGAACTTAGGTTTAGCTTCATTAAAGAGCTCCAATGGTTAGTGTTAAAAGTCCTTTGACCTTAGGCAATCTAGGGCTGAGCTTGAGGTGGGAACCCGACCTAAGCTTGAGGTGCTTGTCATGCTTGTTGATGACTAAGGTGCGTGCTTGATGACTAAGGTGCTTGCCGTGTGCTTGATGACTAAGGTACGTGCTTGATGACTAAGGTGCTTGAAGTGTTTGCCATTCTTGATGACTAAGGTACTTGAGGTACTTGTCATACTTCATGAGGAAGGTGCTTGAGAAGCTTCCTATGCATGAAAGTCCCAAAGTTAGGGGAATCTTTGACTTAACCTTCCACTCACCCAAAGGGCACCCCTTTTCTCAAAAGGCACATGGGACACATGTAAGACTCTCCCTAAGCTTAATCACATGGTGTGCTTGAATGCTATAGATTGGGCTAAAGAGGGGTCCAATAAGCTTCTAGTTCCATCCAACAAATATCTAGATATTTTTAAGTTCTCTCTCTCTAAGGGGTAAGGAGAACACTTGTCCAAAGACTACCCATGTACTTGAATGCATGCTGCATGTGATTGGATAGAGGGGAGAGGGGTCTAATGAGCTTGAAATATTTGTAAAAGCTACAACTCACCCCAAGCAAGCAAGGGGGGTGCTGGGGGGATATACACCACACACAGACTCATGTTGTGGATTCATTCTCACTTGTTGAAAGTTGAGGAACTCCACCTCCTTCTCCAAGCTTGTGAGAAGTGAGAGACTACACCAACACTCTTGGCTATGGAATGAAAATCCAACCAAGGGCCATGCTTCAATGCTTAAGCTTGCCATCTTCTCCATCTTCATTACTATGCTATTATGTATGCTAGCAAGAAGAGTGATGATAAGTGAGGAACTATTTCTGTCTCCTATGGAATGTTTCTTCTTCCTCTTCCCTATCTTCATTCCCCGCTAGCTCTCTCCACCTTCGAAGGTATTTGAGGCCTTGGGAGTGAGGCTTGGGATAGTTAATGATTTCTACAAAGTTTATGTTATGTTTGTGATGCATGAAGCTTTCCATCTTCATTGCATCACCTAGGTCACAAGGAACACAAAGATTGTATTGTACCAAGTCTCTCTTGATGGAAGAAACTATAATACAAATGCCTACTGGAGGGGGGACCAGCTCCATATGAATCCGATCCTCAACTATTGTCATGTTCTCTAAACTCTTTCTCTTGCAAAAGTATTGTTCATGCCAAGTTAACTAAGTACCATGTTTATGTTGCTACCATCAATTAAGTTCACCCGCTATGCTCACAAAGTAATCTCACAAAAGTGCTTCACCTAATTTCCTAATTCCGCTACTCTCAAAGTTCATAGGCCATTTCCATTACACTGCAAGAATTTACGAAAGTAGGCCTTAACCGCCTAATTTAGGCTTCCCGCTTCCATCTACCAATTTGATTGAAATTTTTTATGCCTGTCTGCCTTGTCCTTTTGATCATCAACGTATCTTTAATTCTTCCATCTGAGCTCATTTGCTATTTATTATTAATTTTTGACATGTTTATTGAAAAATCAAAGAAAATAACAAAATGTGCTAAAAAATCAAAGGGAAGATCCAATAATTAAGAAAATCCATTGAAAAACACATTTATTGTTTTTTGTTGGATTTCTTCATTTTTCAGTCCCAATATCAAGAAAAATGATAAAAAATAACAAAAAAGGTCATTTTTTGATGATTTTCTCATAGTATATACACTATTTACACTCGTCTGGGAGATGTTATCAGTTAAATTTCCCCTGTTGATGATTTTGTAAGGGCATTATGAGGTAATTTTGTAAAAAAACACACCTTAACATCAAACTTTTTCCTCCCTCTTCAAACATTGCCTCTAATTACTTAGTTCCCTTCCACCCCTCCTAGATGGCGTACTCCGGGATGACTGTGTGCGTGGGTTGACCAATCTTGTCTATGCATAGTCTTGGTTGGCTCTACCATGATTTGAAGATTAATGCAATTAAAATCATTATGCTGGGCAAGAGTTGGGTCTTGAGTAATTAACTCAAGGGTTTCTGATGTCGAGGTTTTCTTTTGTTGTCGTCCAAAGAGCAAATCTTGTAGCTTGTGTGCTCTTTTGCTTGATTGTGCCATCAGGATGCTCTGGCACACTAATTTCCTCAGCTCTTGGTATCAATATTGGTGATTGTCGAACTTTTACCCAACATTGATATCTTGGTTTGCTTTGGTTAGAAGGTTGTGGTTGAGTCTTTTGAGACTTAACTCTCCATTGCTTTATCGGTTTTCCACTTTGCGGAGAAGATAAGTGCTCCTTTTTTGTCCAAATCCATTTTGTTTTAGGTTCCCTGATCGAAGATGCTCCTCTTTGTGTTTTGAACCTTGGAACCATCTTTGGTACAGTAGATGATGTTTTGGGCACCCAAATTTGAATTGGCTTGTCCTGAAGCTGTGTTTTTGGTACCCAAATTTTCCTGACTCCTTGCATGCTACTTGTAGAATTTTCTTGGTTATAGGATTAAGAAGTTTGATTGCTTTGTGGTTTGTTCTTCTGCTAACCTCCTTTCCATTCCTCTTTGCTTGGTGCAATTGGAACAATGAGTTGTCTGCCTTTAGGTGATAGCTTGAGCTGATTGGTATCCCAATCTAGTATTGCCTTGTACGTCCGCATACATGAGATTCCAAGAAACATTGTTTCATTCATGTGCTCATCTGGTAAGCATCCAAATTGATGAGGGTATGAACATCCATGTACTATCACATTTAAGTTGACTACTCCTAGTGTCAGTGTTGGGTTCTTGTTGCATCCTTCAATAATCGATATTCTTACTGTCAAAGACTGACTTGTCGCTTTCTTGTACGTGGAATAACTGACTACATTTACTCGAGCTCCTCTATCAACCATTGCATTTGTGCTATGATTGTTCAATTGTACTTTGATGTGAAGGTCCATTCCATCTAACCATTCATCATCTGTTGACATTGCATCTTTTTGTAATTCCCATAGTCGGTCATCTAGTTCCAAAGTGTTGTTTGGTGGATCCAGAAATCTGACCAAACCTTGTAACACTCGCTCAATTTTTCAAACTAAGCCGTGTAATTCAACTAATGATGATTTTTAATTGTAATATATTTTGACATACCCTCTTAGCTTCTCTGAGTCTACACCTCTTGTAAGTGGCCGAATGGCCATGAGAAAGTTCCCTTAGCCTTTAAGTCAAAACCCTCAGTTTTAGAAAAATGAGATATCATTAGCTTGAAGGAGTTTTGAACATTCACTGTGAGAGCTTCTTGCTGCTACAAATTGTAATCCTCTTTTCTCTTGGACTCATAATCAAAATTCATTTCCGAATAGCACATTGTGTTCCTTGTCTCTTGCTCTACAATCTAAGTATAGCCATTCTCAATTCTGTTGTGGTTTGCGACGCGTTGCTACAGTTCCAAAGAGCAATCCGCAGCTTATTTGGACAACAAAGATTAAATATCATTAACTCATCCATTAACCCTTTTATCCTACCCATGATACGATATGATCGTAATCTCGATGTTTTCATTTTTGTTTTGTTTTGACTATCTTTCATGAGTTCTCTCCATCACGTGTGTATTTGTAAGGAAAAGTGAGTGGCTTCTTTGGCTACGTTTCTTCTTTAGCTCTAGAAGCTATGTTATCTACATCTTAGCTCCTTCTCATAACCCTTGAGCTTCCTCACAAACTCTCACAGCAACAGGCCCGGTGCCTTCCTGGCAAGACCGCCTACTTCTTGACATATTTTTGGTAAACCCGACGCGAAACTGCAAGGGTGAGAGTTTGTGGGTAACCATGGGTGATCATGTTGAGCAACAGGGTATGCATTTTGACCCAACAACAATGCAAATGTTTCAAGCATTTGCAATGTTCATGCAACAACAACATGCCACTGAAAGAAGGGAGATTTCAGCAACGAAGGCCATACAAGCGGTCTTCAACAGAATGGATCAATTCAATGGCAAAGATGTAACCAAGTACTTACACGAGTATGTGAAGGAGATGGAGCTGCATCGCGTGTCAGAAGGTGAGATGATTCAAAGCTTTGAGTTAGTTGTTGCTCCAAAAATTAGAGAACATGTTAGGGGAATTAAAGATGGGCATGGGAGAAATTGGAAAGAACTCAAAGTAGCTTTAAAGGAGGAATATTTCATGGAGGACTCTGAGAGAGTGACCAAAAGGACATTCTTAGAATGGGTAGTCAAGCCAAAGCAAGGACTATCAATAACAGATCTACTTAGGGAATTTTAGCGGCGCTATGCACAACTCACTAGGACAGAAAGGGCCACACTAGATGCAGAGAAGACAGATCTTTTCTTACAAGCTGCAGGTAAAGAGTTTCAAGAAAATTTGGAGCTTTTTCTTGAAGATAAAGATGCTGAGCAAGGACTAAAGACCGACTGGAATGAGGTTGAAGGTGCTGTCTCACTGCTTGCCAAACGACAAAGAAGAAGGGACAAGATGGTAGTAAACACTACAAGTCCTTCCACCTCAACTCCTGACAAAATGGTAAAGCCTACTTTTATCACTCCTAAGTTTGATGAGTCCATGCTAGATGAGCTTGTGAAGGGAATACATGACTTGAAGGTGAAGCTTGCAAAGCTTGACGAAAAAGGCCAACCATCAGGGCCACTTCCTAGGCAAAGACAACAGTCCAAAGAAGGGTTTGTTAATAGATGTATTTGGTGTGATAGTACATAAGAAGGGATTGTGATGATTTTCGTGATGCTTTGTCAAAAGATGCTGTCTTTTTTAAGGATGGTAAAATCCACTTAAGAGAGACAGGTCTACCCTTGAGAACTAACTTTGGGAAGGGGGGAATGCAAACCTTAGTTGAAGATATGGCAACTAAGCATGCCACCTCTTCAGTTGAGGCAGCTACTTATGGAGTAAAAATTGAGCATCTTAGTGATGAACAGGTGAGTGACCATCATGGTCAAATTTGGCCAAATGTCATGCAATCAGCTAAAAAGGGAAAGCTTACAAAAGAGATTCTACATGAAGCAGGTGATTGCATACGTCTAGAAACAGGATGGAATGATCCAGTGGACTCATTGTCAGTGCATGCCTACATTACAAAATGCCAACAAAATGAGGCGATTGTAGAAGAGAAGTGCAGACATGAGAATGCTGATGAAGGACCATCAAAAAGAGCTTCTAGAAGTGGAGGAAGAAGCGACTCAATGCCTTCTCAAACACCCTCAACACAAGGAGCATCTCCACCTGAAGTACTCATGGAGGAGTCTACAATAGGAAAGAAGAAAGAGCCAGCAAAAGGTAAGACAAAAGGCCCAATTTATAAACTACAATCTGATATTGAGGTTGCTACAGATTTAAAGAAAGTCTTGGAGGAAAGTATCTTGAATAGCAAGATTGATTTTACTCTGGGAGAAGTTCTTGGCATTGCAAAGCGTGAATTCCATGAGGAGATCATTGACATCATCAAGAGGAAGAGGCAAACCCTTGCTGAAGTTTCTCGTCCACAGGTTGAAGGGGAAACCTTGAAGACACAAGGGATGCATCTGCAAAATAAGGAGGATGATGGAGCTGTGGTAAGATGCTACCAATCTAGTGGGAGAGTGAAGCAAGTGCATTTCTCAAATGATGATGAAGAAGTTGAAGATATTCCTAGGAGCTACTATTCTCGAAGTCACTGGGCAAGGGCTACTACAGAAACTTTTGCCAAGGTAGGTGATCTTGAAGAGCCATTTGTTGCCTTGATTGACCATGGTTCAGAAATAAACATAATGTCAAAGAGTCTCTACAGCAAGTGCAAATGGCCGATGGACACAGATCATGGCTAGATGGTAAAAGTGGAAAACAATTCATCCGGTGAATTGTATGCAGCATGTCCAGGTTTGAAGGTAACAATAGGTGATGTAAAGATTGACCAAAACTTCTTTGTACAGGATACATCTTCATATCATCTCATCCTTGAACAACCCTACATTGTGGGAGTTCGAATGGAAACAAAGGTAATGGATGATGGTTCAGCATATGCTAGGATACGTAGCAAAGATGGTAAACGAGCTATCCAATTTCTCAAAGTTTGTGTAAACATGAAAGAAATCGTGACAACCTCAGAGAAAATCCTCTACCAAAGGTGAGCAAAGAGTTTCATGATCATAGAGAAATGATGGGTTTTGGCCAAGTACCATTGTAAAGCGAGATTGCAGTGGTACAGAAAGAAAAAGGGTCTCGCCTGATCCAAAAATAGGTGAAACTTTTTCAACGGGCTCCTTGGTAACAAGGAATGGATCAATATGTTTTACAAAACTTGAAGATTTGAAGAGATGTGAGAGGCAATATGTGCATAATGTACAAATAGGCATGAAAAAGAGTGGGTTGCTAGAGCCTGCTGAAATTTTTTTGTGTTTGTGTGAACAAGTTTCTTTTGTAGATACTATGGGTGAGCTTGATGCTATAATGGGTTCTAGTTTGCATCTTGAAAATGAAGTTGTGGAAGTTTGCTCTATGGAAATGTATCAAGTAATAGAAGCCTTTAAAGAAAATCAAACAGTTGGCCCAGAAGTCCATGTTGAAACTAAATACAAGAGTGTAGCAAAGAAGGTGAAACTAGTAGCTTCACCCTTACCACCCAACAATAGGGAAAAGATTGAGCAGGCTTCTTTACAACCAAGTTTGAGGAATCCTAAAAAGATTGGGCATACCTTCACAAAGGAGTCTTTCCAAGAGTTGGAGATTGGTTGTAAGGAGTTTCTAACACAGGAGGAGACAAAGTGCTTCAAAGAAATGCTTTCAAATCATGGTAAGGTTTTTGCATTTGAGCCACATGAGATAGGATGTGTTGATCCTTCTATTGTAGATCTTATGGTCATTTTCACAATACCTCATGTGCCTTGGAATCTGCGGCCTATTCCGGTTCCAAAGGCTCATTTTCCAAAGTTAGTAGAGCTACTGAATGAGAAAATCAAAATGGGAATCTTGGAGCCTTCTTGTGCTCCATACTCAAACAGGTGGTTCACACTTCCAAAGAAGAATGGTTCTCTACGCTTCATCCAAGATATGCAACCAGTGAACAAGGTGACAATTAGAAATGTAGGTACAGGTCCAATTGTGGATGAGTTTGCAGAGGGGTTTGCAGGGAGGGCAATCTACTCAATGGGGGATCTCTACTCAGGGTATGATCAATTTTAGCTTGCAATCGAAAGCAGAGACTTGACAACCATGAGGACACCTTTGGGTTTGGTAAGGATGTGTACCTTGCCACAGGGAGCAACCAACTCAGTTGCACATATGATGAATGTGATGAATAAGGTCTTACGTGACTTTATTCCTCAAATCACAATGCCTTTCATTGATGATTTGCCTATCAAAGGATGTGAAGAAAGTGACAAAGATGAAGCTTTGGATCTCAAGGGATGTCGTAAGTTTGTGGTAAATCACATAAATGATTGTCATGAAATTTTGTCTAAGTTGGAAGAAGTGAATCTTACATTGTCAGGGAAAAAGTCTATGTTTGGTGTCAAAGAAGTGCTCATTGTGGGGCACATGTGCGGGCCATATGGTAGGAAACCTTGTCCATCAAAGGTAGATGCCATCCAAAGAATGAAAGAAATATGCACTAGCATCACTGAGGTTAGAAGGTTTCTGGGAGCATGTGTCTTCTATGTTATTTGGATCCCACATTATGCACATGTAGCTGATCCTCTTTATCAGCTGCTTAGAAATAATCAGAAGTTTCAATGGACAGAAGCACATGTAAAATCCATGAAAAAGCTAAAGGAGTTGCTCCAGTCAGCACTAACTTTGACAAAGGTAGACTATGAGTGTCAAAGGCCAGTAATTGTGACAGTAGACACCTGTCCTACAGGGATTGGATGGGCAATAGGGCAAGATGACGAAGAAGGACGCAGGTATGTGGTAAGATTTGGAGCAAAGGTACTAAGTGCTTGCCAAAGAAACTATCCACAAATAAAGAGAGAGCTATGGGGTATGGTTACAGCCTTGAAAAATGGAAAAGAGTACCTTATTGGTGCATGTGTGGTTGTAGAAACAGATTGTCTACCACTTCTTGGGATGATTACAAGCTGCTCAACGCCAGACATTGCTATGTTGCGGTGGATTGCCTACATTAAGTCCTTAAATCCCGAGTTTAAGCACATTGCAGGTAAACACAATACAGTGGCAGATATGCTATCAAGGGCAAGGTATGAAGATGAGTCACAAATGATTGACGAGGGAGATGATGTAGGCACAAAGTTCTATTCTATCTCTCATGTCAAAGGTAACAATGTCTGCATGACTAATTCACTTGAATTGTTCTTGAAAGATCTTTATGAAGGTGATTGGCTTTTTATTGGAAGCTACTTGAGTACTCTAACAAAATAGGATGATTGGTCTGAACAAGAATTTAGGAGGATACGCAGGAAAGCATATGGGTACTTTTTGAAGGATGGTTACTTGTGGAAGCATCCTAAACAAAAAGGTACTACACCACAACGGGTTATATGTAAAAAAGAGACTCAAGTAAAGCTCATGCAAGAGTTTCATGAGAGTCTATGGGCTGGACACAGGGGTGTATGGGCAACCTTCTCCAAGTTGAAAGAAAAATACTGGTGGAAGGGTATGTATAAAGATGTATCTCAGTTTGTAGAGTCATGTGTAACTGGTTAAATGTATTCAAATGTTCGACATCGTGATGGATTGCACCCTACATATCCACTAGCCATGCACTATAAATGGGTTGTGGATCTAGTCACAATGCCTTTAGGACTCTGGCAAATGAGATACTTGGTTCTTGCACGAGAGGACCTAACTAACCAGGTTGAAGGAAGAGCATTAAGAGCTAAAACCACAGAAGCTGTGTACAAATTCCTTCTTGATGAGCTGATTTGCCGTTATGGTTGTGTGGGAAAGATCACTGCAGATAGAGGTGAGCTGGATGCTCAGGAAGCAAGGGAGTTCTTTTCCAGATTGGGAATCAAGCTTTCTCTTATTACAGCTTACAACCCTGAAGGCAATGGAAAGAGTGAAAGAGGGCATCCTCCTATCATCAAAGCTTTGGCAAAGGCTTGCGAAGGAAGAGTTGGTGAGTGGCCAAAATTGTTACTATATGCTTTATGGGCTGATTGTACAACACATAGCTCAGTAACTTGCTACATGCCTGCGGAGCTAATGTATGGTCAGAAGCCAATGATGCCGATTGAAGATACAATTCCCACATGGAATGTACTACCTTGGAAAGAGGGGCTTAGCAAGGAAGATCTCCTTGCACTCCATATAAGGAAGCTAGAGAGAAGACCTGGAGACATTGAAGCTGCAAAAGAACGACAAAAATGCAAGGTTGAAAAACAAGGACTACTTTGATAAGCGACATTGACTCAGGAGCAAAGCAATTGACAAAGATGACTGGGTTTTAGTGTATGATAGTAGCCTTGATAACCAGCACACAGTCATGAGTAAGTTCTCAAAACGATGTTTTGGACCGTATGTTGTAAAGCATGTGCATGAAAATGCTACTTACAGCTTTTCTGAACTAGATGGTACAGAAGTAAAGATTCCCATTGCGGGAAAAAGGATTAAAATGTTTAAGAGAAGAGGAGACAATGATCTAGAAGATGTTGATGAGGATGAAGAGCAAAACACAGGTGAAGATCAAAGTGAACATGAAGCTCTGGAATCATCCAGTGAAGAAGAAATTAAGGAAGATGTACAAGAGGTCTGATCTTACAAAGAGACAACGTGGCACATACCGGAGGATGTGCAGGTTTAGAGGGGGTGGATGTTGTGATGTGGCACGTATATAGTGGGAACGAGCATTAAACGATTTATCTTGTGACTTTTTGATGCATAAATATACTTCATATAATACTCATATGCATAAATAAAAGCTTTTTACCTTACCTTAGTATTACCTTTGAAGTAATATAAATGTACATTACTATTAGAAAGTACTGCAAGAGAAGTATCAATGATTGTGCCTCTTTTTGTCTGGGGGAAAAGCTTTTTTATGTTTCTTCTAATATATCAGCTATACCCTACCATATATAAATTATTTTCTTCTTTTCATATTTATTTAATAATGTAACCATTCAATAATGCATACCTTCTTGGATACATACAAGAGGGAAGGGCCTACTTCAAGACTTTATGAAAAGGAAGATCCAAAGCTTCTTGGACCATCCCAATTTGAAACTCCCAACCTAAGGGTGTGGAGAAAAGGTCAAAACCAAGTCAATCTCTTTTAGTAGGCCAATTTTGCCTTTTGAAGCATGTCAATCCGAGTTACAGGTCAAAAGTTACAGGGAAAAGTTACAGGGAAAAGAGTGAAAAATCCTCTCACAACTACACAGCAAGAAGAGATGGTAAACAGGTGAATCAAGTGAAAAGAGGTAATCTTGGTCTTTTTCCATAAAATAATATATATGGAGGAGGATAAAAGACACAAGCATGTGAATGTGACACCTCAAAGATGCCTTGAAGGACAAGACACACAAGTTGGGACCCCCTGGTGGAGCCACACAGAAGATGCCTAGGTGGGGCCCACATACATCATGCACCCACATGGAGCCTCAACGACCAAAGATGCTGAATTTCATGATATTTTGAGTCCTAATATTTCCCATTTTAAGAAATATCCAAAGAACATTTGATTTGGGCTAACTCTTTAGCCTAATCAAGTGATTATGTAAAACATGGCTCCCTCACCTATAAAAAGGGCAACCTTCTCTTCATTGGGGCAAGTTATGAGTGAGTGAGAATAGCTCAATTCCATAGTGACACACTCATCTTAGTGCCACACTTTCTCTTGAAGAAAGGCTGAAGTCTTGCCTCATCTTCTCTCTCCATTAAGGTGGCGGCGATTGCTCTCATGTAAGATATATGTTGCTAGTTTTATTTTCATTTGCATATCTAGTCCAATACTTGTCTCTAACTCTATCTCTATCTCTCATTATCTATCTTTAATACCACCACCACACTTAGATCTATCTCTAATTCTATCTTAATCCTCCTTCGATCTCTCTTGTTGTGTCCTAATTGTTTCATTGGAAGGTATTCAAGCAGCAACCTTGTCAATGTAATGGGTACAACCTTCTTGCGGGAAACAATTATGTGCACAAGGTTAGTAACCATATCTTCATCTTCCACAAGAATCTCTCTCTCTTAAGGTTTTCATTCTCTTCCACAAACTCTAGAATCTCCTTGCTACAGGTACTTCTCTCCCCGCAGTATCCTTATTGCCTAAGGGCAACAATAGGGCTTGGGAGAGAAACTCTCTTCTTCTTCTCCTTTCACTTCTTTCACACCTTTATCTTTGAACATACTAAGTATATCATTGATGAATAACTATAATCCACATAGAGGTAATTTCTTTCAATTCCATTCATTGCAATCTATTAGGGTCAACATTTGGATTAGTCGAAAGATTCACTTTCAACAACGCATAGTGTTTCTATTTGGTCCTGAAAGGCTCAACGAAATACTTCTCTCACCAGATCCCATCATACTACCTATTATTGACTATGAATTCTCTTTTGATGCGAATGTGGTTATTTTATTATGAATCAAGAGGATTTGTACTCACAACTAATCCCAATCTCTAGACAAAACATATACATTATAGTAAGCACAAAGCTACAGTTCCAAAGAGAAATCCGCGGCTTATTTGGACAACAAAGATTAAATATCATTAACTCATCCATTAACCCTTTTATCCTACCCATGATACGATATGATCGTAATCTCGATGTTTTCATTTTTGTTTTGTTCTGACTATCTTTCATGAGTTCTCTCCATCACGTGTGTGTTTGTAAGGAAAAGTGAGCAGCTTCTTTGGATACATTCCTTCTTTAGCTCTAGAAGCTATGTTATCTACATCTTAGCTCCTTCTCATAACCCTTGAGCTTCCTCACAAACTCTCACAGCAAGAGGCCCGGTGCCTTCCTGGAAAGACCGCCTACTTCTTGACAACGTACTAGAGGAAACTACCTAGCAAGTAAGATCAAACAAGGAATTCAAACTAGCTAATGAGGTAACCTGGTTTGGATTTTTCAATACCAATTCTTCATGAATTTGCGATCAGGACAATTGTACCATAATAGGAATCCCAGCGTCTTGGACCAAGGGAGATATCACTCAACCGAAGTAAGCATGAATCAAAGACCCCCACAACCCTTAGAACCCATTTTAGAGGAGAGCTTCTCTGACACTTTTTTAGAAAGATCATACAGCCTCATGACTGAGGATTCTAACAAGTCGAACCCTAAGGGAACATCTTCGATGGGGGCAGGTCCTTCTCAACTTGCATATGATGTAAAATTGTTGTATTTGAAGTTTCAATTTGAAAATGTGATTAAGGCCAAAATCTATAAGGATGGAATGGACTGCTACTGTGTTAAGTTGGAAAATAAGCCGAGCTAGTTCAGAGATCTTGTAGATGTTGCTTATGACGAGGATAGGTATTTTGACAGAGAGGGAATGATGTACCTAGTGGTTCATAACCCCTTTATTGTGGATAAATGGGGGATGGCTGGTACCAAGGACAAGGTAGACCACGAGCTGGCCGATGAGCCACCCAGAATGGAGAAGCAAAATGCGGTGCTCAACCACACTAATGAGACAGAGTGCCTTAGTACAGATAACACGTATGTGGGGCTATATAAGTTTAATAATGGAGAACAAACACTCTATTACAGATGTGATGAACCCCGCATCAAGAAACTGACTGACTGTAAAAACCTGTATGTTTTCACGTACACGGAAGGGAGAAGTATTTAGGTGGTCATAATAGACAAGTATGGCCAAAATTACTCTCTGATGGATCGTAAGGAATTAGAGAGATATACATATTTTGGGGGACCACTCCACCAATACTATGTAAATCCGGAAGAGGTGAAAACCACGACTACTCACACAAGACCTGAGACTGTACATGTGAGCCCAATGAGAACCAGCGTGGAGGAGCCTTTTGTACATGAACAAGTCCCAAACACAGGGCCTTAGGATCAACGAGGTCTAGGGCTTCCATGAACACACATAGGAGCAGTACTGTTCCTAACGTGACTTACACCACCAGAATCCGTCCGACTATTACACGAGATCAACTTGACAAGCGTATAGCGGATAGGATACCATTGGTAGTACCAAGAGGAGATTATGAACCTAGAGAAACTACACCAGGAGGACCAGGTGTTGTAAGAATGGTTGCAAAGGCCAGATGTATGCGACCATATAAGGTGGCAAAATTCGTACCCAAAAAGTATAGTGGATCAAGAGATTCGTATGCTCATGTTTCGATCTTCAAACAAGTGTTGAGAGCGGAACAGGTAACTAATTTCCATACTCAATATGAAGGTTTTGGTTTGACTTTAGAAGGGACTACTTTGACCTGGTTCCAAGCGTTAAACAGCTTGGAATTCTCAAGTATTGAGCAACTTCTCTGAGAGTTCGCTGAGCAATTCTTAAAGAGAGGAATCAAGCATAACACTATCTTCCATATTTATGCATTTAGACAAAAGGAGAAAGAAAAAGTGAAGGAAGCATCGCTTCATTTCAAGCAATACATAGAAAGATTCCCTGCTCGAGAACTACCTCAGGATGAAAGACTGTCAACCCTTTTCATAGAAGGATTGTAAAATGATACACTCAAAAAGGAAAAAAGGAGTTGCACATAAATGCATGTGTAACTTTTGAGCAAGTCACGAAAGAAGCATTGTATCTGGTAGATAATTGCAAGGCATATGGGGAGGTGACTGAAGACACAGATCAGGGAACAAGTAGCACCTCTTCAACCACACTAGTGAGTCCACAATGAAATTGGGCGGGCAAAACCCAACTGTGTCGGACTTTGATCAAATGATCGAGGAAGTGATCAGAAGGATAAACTAAGGAAACAGGACAAACCCGAACACACGACAACCACCTACCCAAAAATGCGACACTTGTGCAGGAGATCATCCAACCCAGTGGTGCAATCTTCAACAAATTCCATGAGTAAACACACCACGAGTACTGAAGTGGTGTGCTACCAAACAAAATGGATAAACCATGAAACCCACAAATGTTTCTATAATCGGAACTATGTTAGAGAGAGACAATTCGGACCACATGAAGGGAAACTATTTTCACCCCTCCAAGATACCAAGTAGGGCCAAATAATGCAATCCAAGGGCGGGAAAAACCTCAACCTGTGTTGGGACATCAGCCTCCTTTACCCCAGGAAAATAGGGCCATGGTACAAATTTCTCAACCCATAGAAACACCTTCTGATCAGAGTATGGTCTGGGTAGTCTCATATTGGGAAGATTTAGACAATACCTAATGAGAGAGGATTTGATGGGAATGCATCTGTTCCGGAGGGACAAATTCCATGGATAATTCCTGAAGAGATGCCCAAGCCCTCATACATAATGCAACCAACTAGAAACCATTACTTGGTTGATGAAAATATACTTATGTTCATGGCAAACCAGAACTACAAACCTCGGGGGCATCCTCCTATAGTAGGACAACCAATCGGGCCTCCACAAGCTTCTCCACCACCTGTAGGACCATGCTATGAATGTGGCAGTGATCATTGGGCAAGGGTTTGTTGTCCAAACAAAGGAGAACGGATTAAACTTTCTGGGTTCTATGAAGGATGTACAACTCATCATCTAATTCCACACTGTCCAAAAAACCCTAACAACAAAGGGAAAGCAACCATGAAAAAGAATGGGATTGTGCCAAGCTCAAGTGGATCAGAAACAGAATTGACCATTCCAATAAACGCGATAACAAGAGCCCAAGCCCATGAGGCTGCAAGGAATGCCCCAGCCAGTCGAACCGAGATAGAAAATTTGTTTGTCCAAACCCCTAGGAAATCCTGGAAGGCAAAACAAAACAAGATAAAAGCCAAAAGAGAGAAAGAAAAAATAGCCTTGGAAACCAAATTACTGCAAACAGAGGAACAATTGAGAAGGGAACGAGACCTTAAGGAAAGAAGCTAGGTAGAAAAACCATCGGCTATACCATCGGGAGGATCTGTCTTGGTGAACAAGGTTTTTGAACCTTTGGACATGATTTTAAAAGCTTACGATGCAAGGCTAAATCCTAACCAAACCCAAGAGGATAGGTGGTTAACGTACCCTCATGCGGGCTATGAAAAGGAGAGGCTAAAGATGTGCAAGGAGATCATTCAAGCCACTCAAGCGCTTATGGAACATCCAGTTCCGACTGCTCCAAAAATTGAGGTATTAATCAGTGAAAAAATTCAAGAGTTAGAGGGGCGGGGAATTGAAAAGGAAGACCAACAAGATTCTATAAAGGAAACCCCATTTGATACGAGGGTGGTAGCCAATACGATAGATGAATGTATTCACAAGCACCAATCCAAATTTCGGAAGTGGAAGAACAATGGCCTCAGGAGCTATGGGAACATATCAGGAATAGAAAATATGGAAGTGCTACACTTCTATCAGACCCTATCACAAAGATCCACTTGGAACATGAGCTCTACCCAAATGACATCCGATCATTGTATGGTGATGCACGTACAACGATATCAAAAGACAGCAAACCGCAATCATTGAAGACGTTATCTTCATTTATTGGTAACCATGAAACCGGATCGGAGGTGAAGAAAGTACCATCTGAATGGAAGGCCAATCCTAAGATGATGGATATCAAAACTCTTCATGAGCTAATGTCATCCCCTATCTATTGTACACTAACACTGTCAGAGCTACTACAGATAAGACCGCATCTTTGGGAGGAAGTCGGGAAAAATTAGGAAAAAATAGGGCTGGTAATTCCGCCGACCAATGCTTCTCCAAAAACACTAAAGACACAACCCTCAAAACAAGCTAAACATGAGCCTGTACCAGTGAACAAGGTAGGAGATTATTGTGAAGGTGAAGAAGGAATTACTACCCTAATGATGGAGTACAAAGAGGTTAAGTGGGTAGCAATATTGGATAGTGGGTCCGGAATAGCCATAGCCACTAAAGCAATGTGGGAAAAATGAGGAAAACCAGTTCTCCGAAAGACTAGAATGAAACTTCAATTAGTAGATGAGTATCTGGAGAGACCAATTGGCAGAGCAGATTGTGGTAACCTCTTACGGAATTGCATATGAACACACATTCGCTATTATGAATTTCAATGAGAGCTTTGACATCATACTGGGTAGTCCATTCATGCGTCAGCTCAAAATCGTACAAGATTGGGGTTACGACTATATCTATCTAAGGAACAAGGATGTCACTACGAAAATTAGTGTCACAAATCATAGTTATAGAGATGTAGAATGAACCCTAGGAGAAGACCTGAACTCCACAACTGACCAAAAAGGGGGAATATCTGCTTGGCTGCACAACAAAGCTCACCATTGAACAGGAGAATCTTCCAAAGGTGGTAGTTTAAACAGGGAACATTGCATTCCTGATAGGACTACACAAGACGAGGCATATGTGCCAGAGCCTTTTCCAAAGGAGATGTTTGAACCTTTTGGATGGCAACAGATACTAGCCACTCTTGATGTATGTATAAGCGAGGTGACCCTCACCAAATTCTGTGATGAGGAGGGATATGATATCATTCCATTCCAGATGATGGGTGTCAGCCTAGATTCAAAATTAGAATGGGAAGTCCCTGACGAGGAGGGGGTTGCCGATTGCCGGCGCATAGTGGATGAAGCCTCAGTAAGAGACCTTGACCATACAATTGAAGAAGCTTCCCAAGACTCGATGGATAAGCTGTTAGAGGACTACACAAACGACGAGCTTTCTAGTAGCTCAAGTCAAAACATCAAACAGAAGAATCGGCGGGTGATCTACTATGATTTTCCAAATCAAAATCTTCGAAGACAGTGCAAATATTGAGATAAATGCAGAAACAACCAAAACAAGACCAAAGAAGACTCGGTAACTTTGTTAACCGACAAAATGTAGTACATAGGGTTAGTAGAAGCAACTGATTGCCTCAAAGACGGGATATCAAAGAGGTACATGAAACCTGATTCAACCAAAACAAAAACGAAAAAGAAAAACACACAAAAACCAAAAAAGGAGAGCGATGTCAAGAAATCAATAAAGCTGTCCAAAATGGAGCGCAAAATCAAATACAATGAACTAAAATAAGCTTTGAAGGAAGTTTGAACAACAAAAATGGAAACTAACGAGGAATCAAAAGATGATAAATTCGATGCACCTTCCCACTATAAGAAGTATACTATTCAAGATAGGAAAATTGTGGTGCAAAAATCCAAACGAGATCCTAAAGAACCAAGAACTTCATATGATGGGCTTGAAAAAGCCAAATGCATTAACTTCGTAGAACCACGCGAGGAGCCTAAACCGGCATACATCGCCACTGGCGTCACTGATGAAGAAGAGCGACTTCTAGTCGATATGCTCCGACAATACAAAGATGTCTTTGCATGGTCATACCAAGATTTAAAGGGGATAGATCCTAAGATTTGTCAACACACAATACCCCTTAAGAGTGATGCCAGACCATGTAGACAATGTCCTTACACATACAATGAGACTTTTGCCAAGAAAATTAAGGAAGAGATAGACAAACTGAAGGATGCTGAGTTTATCTACGAGATAGAACATACCGATTGGGTGTCCCCTATTGTAGTAGTACCCAAAAAGAATGGCAAATTGCGTGTCTGTGTAAATCTTAAACAATTAAATGCTGCCACCATCAGAGACAACTATCCACTATCAATAATGGATCATGTTATTGAGAGGGTAGCTGGGAAAGAGGCCTATAGTTTTCTGGATGGGTTCTCAGGCTACAATCAATTGATAATTAAAGCAGAAGATCAGCATAAGACAACTTTTGCAACAGAGTGGGGCATATTTGCATACAAGGTAATGCCTTTGTGCCTGACCAATGCCCCTGCTACTTGCTAGAGACTCACAAGTCATGCATTCAAGGAATATCTCAGACAATTTCTAGAGATATACATGGATGATCTTTGTGTTCATTCTCATCGGAGAAGTGACCACATAACGCATCTGGGGAAAGTCTTTGAAAAGTGCAGAATGTATCGTATTTGTTTAAACCCTGAAAAATGTGTCTTGATGGTAAGACAAGATAAAATTTTGCGCCACATTGTGTCCATAAATGGAATTGAAGGTACAAATAATTTCCGCATTATCGAGACCAACAAAGATGAAGGAAGTGCAGGGATTTATGGGGCATTGTGGGTACTACAGGCGTTTCATATACATGTATGTTGTAATAGCTAAGCCGTTGTACACCCTCATTGTTAAGTTTGAATGGACAGAAGAATGCGAGCAGGCTTTCCATAAATTAAAGCAGCAACTAATTTCTGTTCCAATTTTGCAAGCACCTGATTGAAGAAAAATCTTATCTGTTCATGTTGATGCATCAGCCTATGCAATAGGATGCATACTAGCCCAGCCAGGAGAGAAGAAAATGGATTTTCCCATTTGCTACTCTAGTCGACAGCTAAACAACGCAGAGAAAAATTATATCACTATGGAAAGAGAAGGTCTGAGAATGATATATGCTGTCAAAAAATTTAGACACTACCTTCATGCAAAAAAAAATAATTGTTTTCTTCGTGGATCACCAAGCACTGCTATATCTAGTAAACAAACCTTGCAACATTGGAAGGATTGTTCACTGGTTTATCCTATTGCTTGAGTTTGACTTCATGGTAGTCGTAAAAAAAGAGACTACACACACACACATACGAGCTGATCATCTTTCACGACTGTTTCATGGGAAGCAGCTGACGATATCGATGATGATCTACCAGATTCGTATCTATTTAACATTAAAATGGTTCCAAGGTGGAGTGAAGAGGTCATTCCTCTACTCACAATCGGGTCATTACAGGTAGAAAGACAACCATCCATTATACATCAAACACAAAATCTCCAGCTTTTAGCAGGACAATTGTACAAGCACGGCAAGGATGGTATTTTGAGACTATGTATACAACCCAAAGAATCAGACTATTACCTCAAACTGGCTCATATACAAAATATGGGTTTTCACAATGGAGAAATGAAAACAGGCCAACGGTTAAAGAGACTGGGAGTCTACTGGCAAAACATGGAACACAACGTCTATACATATGTAAAACCATGTGAACATGCCACCCTGTTTTGAGTAATAAATGGAGTACTCACATAACTGAGTACTTAAAAAACAAGACCTTCCCAGAGGGATGGGGCAAGGCAAGAATGAAATCTGTAGAAGAAGAGACCAAACACTATCTGCTCATTGCCAACCAACTGTACAGGCGGGGAAAAGACAAATAACTACGGTTGTGTGCTATAAAAAGCAAATATTATGTTATCTTAGAGAAAGCACACTCAAGATAGCCAGGGGGACATTTCTCTGCTGATAAAACGGCAAAGCTTGTGCTACACTCGGGCATATGGTGGATAACCCTGTTTATGGATGCAGAGACCTATGTCAAACACTGTGATGAATGTCAAAGCACAAAACCACCCCTAAGGAGAGATGAAATGCCAGTAAGGCCAATGATGGGGGTATGTGATTTTCCCAAATGGGGCATTGACTTTATTGGTCCCATCATACCTCCAAGATATAGATCTCATGCACAATAAATCATAGTAGCAACATACTATATGACAAAATGGGTGGAAGCAAAGGCAACCCAAAAAAACAATGCACAATTTACAGCTCACTTCCTTTTCAAACACATCTTTACAAGATAGGTCTACCCATAGAAATATTGAGCAATAGGAGAACACACTTTTTAAACAATGTCATTGAAAGCCTCGTTCATGAATTCATCGATAGGTTATGATCATTAACCTTACAAGAACATGTATGTATGCCCCATTCTGCATCAACCTTGCCAAAACAATAGATTAGAGTAGTACAAAGTCACAAACTCTACAAACTAACAGGGCCAATGGGAGATTTCAAAACTCATCAAAAACCAAAAACCTTTCATTAGTAGACCCCAAGTAGTTGGCAAAATCAGGCAGCAGCAAAAGGTGGTGGAACATGGATTTCGATCCATGTTCCTCAAACCTAAAAATTAGATAAAATTGTATAGAAGCATCCGCAGGTGTCCAGGAACAACCTCCCCTAGCTGGAATTGCAAAATGCTTCCCAACATGGATCTCGATCCATGTAGTTTTTTTCCAAAATCAGGGCAGGATTGGCTCACTAGCTGGGGAATGCAAAAATATGACTGATGCTACAAAAAGAATCACAAAAATAGCTCATAGGATCATCAAATCCTCCTACTTTTCTACCTTTAGTCTACAAATGGTCTTTTGGCCATTTTCAGAGGAAAAAGGGTAGCATTCCAACAAAAACTCAGGGAAAGGACAAATGGTGGGACGCCAGCAAAACCCATGGAGTAGGGCTAAAAGCAGAGTTCTTGAGGAGTTTTCAAATTGCTTCTTAAGATAGTCTGGAGACTTGACACTCTCCTCAAAGCCTATCAACAAGGAAATGCAACTTAAAGGTGGTTTAGGATCAAAACCAAGCAAAAGATTACCTGCAAAGTGGTGCAATTTGCTTGAGTCAATTTTTCCCCTCCGATGAATTTAGATTCTGGTGGGATCTGAAAGGGAGTTGGGCAAGGCTGTGAATTATAGGCACAAAACATCAGGAATCAAGACAATAACAGATATCGGGTAAAAATGTGCCCAAAAGTGGTTCCAAAAAACAGATATGGTCAAGACGGAAAAAACACGACCATAAACTAAAAAATGGGGCAAACTAAGAAAAAAAAGGTCCAAATTTGAAAAAAATTCACCAATTTATTGGGAAGACCTATAGGAACATAGTTGCAAAGAAACTGTATCAAAATGCCTCTAAACATGGATCACGATCCATGTACCTTTTTGCCAAAACAAAGAAAATCCAATGCCATATGATCCAGTATGTTCAAAAAAAGCCAAGCCATGAAGTTTCAAGCCATTTGAATTTCAAAATCCACCTCAAAATGCCAAAATTCTCTAGCTCTGTAGAGAACTTCCAAAAATTAGCCCAAGTATCAAACCATTGATCCAAATCCCAAAATTTTTGGACCAAGGCACCATCTAGATGAACCCTACCAGATGGTATCATCGGATTCTCAAAATGTTGTCCAACATGGATCGTGATCCATGTACCTCAAACCCTAAATTCGGAGAAAATTTGCACCGTAGCATCTCCATATGCCCAGGAACAACTTCCCCTAGTTGGATTTTCAAAATTTCTCCCAACATGGATCGCGATCCATGTACCTTTCTACCAAAATTCATCTGTTACATTATGCCCTTGTGCCTATAGTAGTCCTAGATGCACTGGTGAAATCTGGTCAGATTTGGAGTAGTTTTGACAAAGTTATGCTCATTTTTCATTTTATGCTCAAAGTTTGCAACTTTTTGACAGTTTTGATCAATGGCTAAAACCTATTTTCAATGCTAAAATTGACCGCAGGATGCCTCGAAGGAAAGCACAAAGGGAGTGGAATGTTGCACCTTATGAGATAACAAATATCTCCTTAAATGAGAAGGATCATATCACCGAACAGGTACTCGAAGAAATTCCGGTTAACATAGATTTCAAGCGGTGGGACGAAGAAATAGTGAAGAGCACTATCTTCCCAAGGGAAATGTGGACACTACACCAAAAGCCAAAAGTACAAGAAGGGGGTAGATGCCTACAATTGGACAGTTTTCTATGGTTACCACCCTAGGGAACGGACTTCAGACATGCTCATAAACTCATAAGCTCTATTCAGTACAATGGGGAAGCCACTTTGACTGACAAAGATGGGGCAACCGTCAAGGTTAAGATCACAAAAAAATCAATCAATGAAGCTCTACACCTGCAGCAAAGGATGCACAATCTATTGCAAAAGACAAAGGAAATAGACAACGAAAAAGCTTTCCTAAAGCAAAGAAGACACAAGTTGACCTATCAAGATTCGATATACTCAAAAACTGAATTGTCGTTGTGCCTCATATCGCAATACTTCAAGCTGCAGAAGCCACTAGATATACAGAACCGCGGTTGCACATGGCAATAGTAATGACAATGGGCTTGGCAGAGAGAAGAGTTGTCAGTTGCAAATTTGGAAATTACCTCCTCGACAACATTGTCGAAGCAAACCTAAAGGGGAGCCAGAAAATCAAGGCATACATGAATGCGGGACCATTGCGACGCAAATCACCTACCAAGCATTAGGGATGATTGATGATCTACCACCCGTAGAAGCACAGATAGATCTGATTCACAAATCTAAAAGAGCAGTAAGACTGTGGCCAGACCTTCCACCAGGCCAAAACCAGAAGCTAAGCAAACAAGGCAAATCACAACCAAAGGGACTCTAATGGCGAAAAGATAGAGTCGGATGCTCAAAGTACCCAGGAAGCTAGGTCCCAACAAAGAGACACTCCCCAATCTTTCGAAGAGGATCACGACATCCAGTTCTCCCGGGGATATACAAGATTGAGGAAGAAAATTGCCCATGTGGCAAAAGCCATCCCAATAACTCACGCCAGGAGAACAATGGAAGAAGCACAAGCATCGAGGGAAAGGACCCTCCAACAAAAGCATGAAGAAAAAAGAAGCCAAGGAACAGAAGCTGATGATGAGAAAGAAGAATAAGAAGAAGAAGAAAACATTCTGTTGCTACATAGGTAGACAGCGGATTTGGAACAGATCAAGCAGCAAAAAAGACAAGAAGCTGAGGAAAAACAAGAGATTGCTAGCGCCATGTGGCAACGGACCCATAACGAGCTCAAACAAAAGATGGAGCTAAGGGAGAAAGAAGAGGCAGAAACCATGTGTTGCTGATCTAGAATCATTTGACGAATCCACTTGAACCAAAAACGAGGAAGATAACTCACAAGGAAAGGAAGAGCAAAACACGCTTGACCAGCATGGTCAGGAGTTTGATTCTCCCAAGGACACTGGGGTACCTTCAGAGACTGCAATGAACAAGAAAGAAAAAGTTGAAGACCTGCCAAAGCAAGGAGCGAAGAAGAGGCAGTTGGAAGAAAAGACAGATTAGGAAACGGAGGTAACACAACCAAAGCCTACCACAGTTTTAGCAGCTATAGAAGAACTGAAACTGAAGGAAAAAATGACATTAACACTGGGACATCAGATCAAGGTCAAAAAAGCAAGCAAAGGCCAAGATCACCTTGATCACAAGATGTAACAGAGGAGGGAGAAAAAATGATCAACTCATTTGACATTGATGCTCATTTAGAGAAGATCAAGATCTAGTTTCAACGCCAATGGACTCTCTACAACCTGCGTGAGCTAGAGCTGGAAGATACCAAAAGAGAGGAGTCTAGGGCAGCTGAAAACACCTTACAGCTAAAACAAAGAGTAGAAGAATTAGAGAAGGCATAACTACAAGTCCTATCCGAGTTGCAAAGAGAACAAGAAAATGCAGCCTACTTTTACAAGGAGGTGCAACAATTTAATGAGGCCAACTCTACACTGCAAGTTGAGCAGCAATGCCTCGAGGAGGAACTAACCAAAGAAAGGGAACATAATGAGAAGATGCAAGGATCATACGTTGTGGTTAGCAGGACTTTGACTCAGCTCTTAGCCACTCCCACCTCCTCAACCGCAACTACAAGATCAACCTCCCTGAACCAAAAGGTTAAATATCTGAAAGAAGCCCTGGCTCAGGAAAATTATGATAGACAAATCATGACAATAGGACATAGGGCCCTACAAAGAGCCAAAGACAAAGAAGTTGAAGAATTGAGGAAGTAGTTGACTGAGGTACGAGGGGACTTGGAAACTTTGAGGGCCAATTAGGCAAAGCATCAACAAACATCCCCAATAGACTTTAATCAAGCAGGAGGATTTGAGCTATCCACATTCGAGGTTCACCAAACAGAGGTGCCAACTACAAGCACTAGAAAAGCAACACAGGAATCTACAGATCTAGCCATGACATTCACTTTGGATTCGGCCAAGGAAGAAATTCAGCGTTGGATCTCGAAGTCAAAGATCCCTCACACAAAACATATCTGCAGTATGAATTAAAAGTGCTAGAATCGACTGCCCTCCTTATGCTCACTCCAGATGAGGTGGTGAAAAACCTCGGGCATGAGATGATCGCCTTGCCATTGATGCGGTAGGAGGCTAGATTATGGCAGCAAAGAATGCTACCAAAATTTGAACCAAACAGCCGAGGGGATTACAGGGATGTTCTTGTCACTGCAATTCAGATTCAGACCATCATTGACAATCAAACCCTTTGGAGAAAGAAGTGGTTTGAGCAAAGACCAACAGATGAAACCTACTACAAGAACGCTCCACACACCTCAGGATCAACCCAACTTACTGTCCCATCAATAGACGACAATCCTGGGACAACTTTTACTCTTGGCAAAGCAAAAGGTCGTATGTGCTCAACTAGCCATTTATCACAAAGCCAATCAATAACAACCCACTATCCAAGAAGTATATGGTTTAGACTCTCAAAGGGGTGATTAACATGATGAAAGAGACCCCGAACCTCGCATGCCAGATGCTCGTGAAATTTGCCAAGATGCTAATCACCTTCATAATGGCTTTCAACGATATAGAGGTAGCAAAGCATCCCTAGCAAATTTTTGTGGAAGGCACAAGAGGACTTTGCTGGAATATGGAGATATAAATCCCAAGCAAGAACGTCATCATGGGATTCTATGCAAGAGTCATGTTCCTGCCATCCCACTACATGCAAACTTTTGAGGAGGCGCTTATGACCGGCTTCTTTGAAGTGTACTCCTCCATATTCAATCCCATGACAAAAGATCTGCCAGCACGCCATATAGGATATCAAAGTACTCTCAGCAACAACCCTTTTAGAGAGCTGGCCATAAAAGTAGAGATTGAGGCAAGAGCGCAAAAGTTCAGGCACCTCATTGCAAATTGCACATCCTAGGGGGAATGTTTGGTGGATCCAGAGATCTGATACATGATAGGTGGATGAACACCCAATCCTGTAACACTCACTCAATTTTTTGAACATAGCCGTGTTATTCAGCTAATGATGATTTGTAACTGTAATATAGACTATACTCAGAGACAAATTGCACATCCTAGGGGGAATGTTTGGTGGATCCAGAGATCTGATACATGATAGGTGGATGAACACCCAATCCTGTAACACTCACTCAATTTTTTGAACATAGCCGTGTTATTCAGCTAATGATGATTTGTAACTGTAATATATTTTGACATACCCTCTCAGCTTCTCTGAGTCTACGCCTCTTGTAAGTGGCCAAATGGCCGTGGGAAATTTCCCTTAGCCTTTAAGTCAAAACCCTTAGTTTTAGAAAAATGAGATATCATTAGCTTGAAGGAGTTTTGAACGTTCACTGTGAGAGCTTCTTGCTGCTACAAATTGTAATCCTCTTTTCTCCTGGACTCGTATTCAAAATTCATTTCCAAATAGCACATTGTGTTCCTTGTCTCTTGCTCTACAATCTAAGTATAACCATTCTCAATTCTGTTGTGGTTCGATGTGTTGTTTGTGACCTAAATGCATTGATTTGAAGGTTAAAATGGTTTTTTTTTAATGTTCTGACCATGGATAAGTGTTTCTATGCTTACGGGGGAACTTTCCGAGTAGTTCTGTTTCAGTTTTCTGCATATTTTTTGTGATGGATTGTGATTTATGTACCTTCCTAGATGGTTGAAAAACTTGGTAGTATTGTGCTCCTAGGTGTTGTAATACTTCTCCTTAAGTTTCATTGCATTCCAAATTTGTTTGGATGCCAAAAAGGCGTGATGACCTAGGGCAGTGAGATTGGACGCATACTGATTTTCTGACTAGGAAGTGGTTGATTTGCTTTTGTCATAGTATGAGTAGCCCTTTGATTTCACTTGGGTGAGATTGACACTCTCATTTAGTCTCCATGTACCATCCGGAGTCGCTTCCTTGCATATTGACATTATGTAGTACAAAAGAGCTATGCTGCAAATGTTCGTTGACGGCGACGAGCTAACAACAAGTCTTGATGGGAATAGGTATTTGTTGAAATTTGAGAGCAGATTTCCTTTTGAGTACTCGAAGCCGAGCTTCCTATTGGGCTTCATCAATAACCTGCTATCATTTTATCTTTCTTTGCTTAGCTGCATGCATCTTTTCAAGCAATTCATTGATTAGTGGAAAATTGTACTTCTTTAAACGGCATCCGCTAATCCAATTAGCCATTGGTTCACCAGCTAGGGTGGACAACTTAACTGCTCCACTTGGAGACACGTCCACAATGATAAAGGGTCCGTTTCCCTTTTTCTTAAACTTGGGAATGTGTTGCTTAAGGGAATAGACTAAAAGTAAGTCCCCTTTTTGGAAGATTTTTGTAACTAGGTGGGAATCAAAAGACTGTTTTTGTTTCCACTTTTGTGCATAGATGTGAGATATAGAAATTAGCCTTTGCTCATCAAGCTTTCCTAAATCTTCAAGTCTCTCTGATAATTCATGTCCAGTCCACTCAAGATTCTTAGCTACCCTTAGTGTCGACAATAGATATTCTATCGGCAGTATGTCATCAAGACCATAGACAAGGTTAAAGGGGGTAGCATTTAAAGATGTTTTGAATGAAACTTGATAAGCCCATAGAGCAGCATGGAAATTCATTTCCCAATCTGTCCTTCTTGAACTAACCACTTTAGTCAATACCGAGCTAAGAATTTTATTCTTATGCTCAACTTGTCTATTTTCTTGTGGGGGTGATAGGGAGCTGTTTTGTTATGAATGACCATAAACTCATCAAGGAGATACTCAATTACCTCATTGAGGAAATGAGTTTCCCTATCAATGACAATTTCTATTGGCAGCCCATATCTTGTGAACACGTACTCATATAAGAATGCGGCTATGGTTCTGGCATTATTCTTATGAGTTGCTTTAGCCTCGGCCCACTTAGTAAAATAGTCTATAGCTACAATGATATATTGAGCTTGGGTTCTATAAGCAGGTGGCTGTATTGGCCCAACAAAGTCTATAACCCATTTTGCAAAAGCTCTAGCCCCCACATCATTGGTCTTAAAGGCAGCATATGCTATCTACACGAGTTGGCATTTTTGCTCGTTGACATGCATCACACATTTGAACATATTTTTTGGCATCCACAAAATGTGTTGGCCACCGGATGCCTGCCATTAAGATTGCTCTTATGGTGGTCTCACTAGAAAAGTGACCTCCAGCTAATCTAGCATGTGCTTGTTCTATAACGGGGATATATTCATCTTCATTTGCACAAAGATGCAATGTTGATCTTTCCTCTCCGATACAATTGGTTTCCAATAAGAGCATAGTCTCTTGCTTTTATTTCAATTCCTCTTTGGTGGCGTTTACTCATATCCTCAGGAAATGTTTGGTTTGATAAGTAAGTAGCTAGATAGTTACTCCACTTAGGAACAAGTGATATTTGGAACAATGTCACATGAGGTATGGGTGCTTGTTTTTGACATTGAGGACATTGTTTTACAAATGAGTGAACATCCCTCCTCACAGTTGGCCAAAATACTCCAAGTCTCAAGATTCGTCGCATAGTTTGGTCTTCCGCAAAGTGAAGTCCTACTACGATAATATGTGCTTGACTTAGGTATTGGGTTTTCTCCTCAGGATTAATGCATAAAAGCAATATTCCATCTAGGTTTCTTTTGTACAACCTTCCTGCTAGTAATTGATACATAGCCAATTGCTCAATTAATCGAGTTGTAATAGAGAAGTGGTATTTGAAAATCCACTTGAGCTATGGTCATCAAGGATACCATGCTTTCCGACCATCGAGGTATCATTTCCACGGAGAACAAATATGCATATGGTAGATCATCATCTACTCCCTTAGGTGGTTCTCTTGAAATAATCCTTGACAAATGATATGCTCTTTGATGAGTGGTGCCCTTTTTCACAATACAGTGAAATCAAATTCCAAAAGAATGATGAACCATCTCATTATTCTTCCTGTGCTGCATGGTTTGTTGACCAAGTACAATAAGTCTTGGTGGTCCACAAAGAACACAAATGTGTTAGCTAATAGGTAATGTCTATACGTTTTTACGGCATAGATCATTCCTAATCCTTCTCTTTTGGTGGTTGTGTAGTTTTTCTTTTCCATATTCAACTGTCTGCTAGCATAAGAAATAGGAAAATCAATTTTCTCGTCTCCTGGTTGAGCTAGGATACACCCAATGGCAAAATTGGAAGCATCTACATGTATGTGGAATATCTTATTCCAATATGGTGGTTTCAATATTGGAGCTAAAGTGAAAGCCTGCTTAAGCTTCATAAAGGATTCTTCACACTCATCAGTCCATTCAAAGAGTGTAATTAAGCTATACATGGGTTTTGCAATTATAGCGTACATGTAAATGAACCGTCTGTAATATCCACAATGTTCCATGAATGCTTGAACCCCTTTGACTATTTTCGGTCTAGGCAAATCAACAATAACATTAATTTTATCCATATCACTAGCTATGCCATTTTTAGACACTATATGTCCAAGAATTTTTTCTTGTCTACCCATAAATGTGCACTTTTTAGGTGGGCACTAACCTAGCCCCCAACAAACTTCAACTGGACAAAAACTGCAATCCGTAGCTTTGATCTACAATCTAGAAAGACGGATAGGCTCTATAAATCAAGCACTATGTGACTGTACACTGACATCCACTTTCGCCACATGTCACTTACTGCCCTGTCCGACAAGAATCTGCAACGCACCGTACCTTCAAGCTCCAATAACTTGGGCTCTATAGCTCGGTTTGATGAGCCGTCTGGACTTGCTGCTTCAACACCTCAAAGCTCTACATTTGTGGACCCAAAGACTGCACCTTGCACCTCCTTCATTTGCTCTCCAGATTAGCCCTTTCTGGGTCCTTTCTTGGCCCATAAACTGCATCAGCCATACATGTCCTCTGCTACTTGCCTGCTCATGATCTTCATAGCTACTCTAGCCCTTTGCCATGCTTCTGCTAGCCTGCACATACCTATCCATGCCATCTTTGACACACTTTGGATGCACCATCATTGCACACCGTCTAGTTGAGCATTTATGCTCAACCGAGAAAAAGCTTTATTCTAGTTCTAACTACAAAACCTGACACACACTATGAGAAAACCAGAACCATATGTACACAGTCTTATTCTCCCTATTGCCAAACCTTCAAGTGGGTTTCCCCATTCCCTACATCACATAGTTTCGACCTGGATCAAACACCTACCATTGGTGTCTTCCACCCATCTGTAACTGCTCACCATAGTGCGGTACCCCAGCACAAAGACCATCATGTGTGTAGGCTGCCCATAGCCTACCTTCAATACTCCATGCATCCCTCCACAAACTATCTACTCCACACCAAGCAACATCAAGCATATCATCAACCAAAAAACATGTACCTGACACCAAGATCCAACACATGTCTGACCCTTCCTCCTAACCAAATAAAGTGGAGGTCTCAACCATAGACCCCTGCACCTGTTGAACCAACCACCACATAGTTGTATCTACCACCATATTCATCAACCATAACTCACATACCTTCACTGGAAGCAAAGCCACTTTTTGGGATTCTCCTTTATCCACCACTAGACATGTCTGCCGCATCAGAATCTCCACCGTGTTTGGAAACATAACCTCCTCTTTGGCCACACACTCAATTCTAGCATCATCAAGCCCTTCCTCATCAACCAGCCCTTCAAGGTTGATCAACACCACCTGTTCTTCAAGCACCTCTTCCACCGCTGCATCATGCTCCACCAAGGAAGAGATAAACTAGTTCTCTCTTGCACCATCCTTGTTTTCCTCCATAGGCACAACTGCTCTATCTCTTATGGCAAAATTCTGCACCTGTTGCACCACCATGGCACATTCCACGGCTACTTTCATCAGCACAGCCATTATCATGGCATCACACTCTACCTTTACCTGCATATCATCACCTGTAGGCCTAAACTGCTCCATTCGGTCTTCATCAAGCACATCGGCTTGCCCTGTTCCTTGCTCTTCTTGCACATGGACTACTACCATATCACCAAAAACATAATAAGGCCTTTACCTTTACCAGCTCAAGTTCGTCAGACTCCATCTCCTTGTCATAGGATGTGGACTCATCCACTCTATTCTCCTCGCTTGTCTCCCAGCTACACGAGCTTGTATCTTCATAATCATCGGCAACATATACCGACTCCATATCTGCATCTTCATCCACTTGTTGCTCCACAAAAGCTTGACCACAAGGAGATTTTGTACCCTTATAATTATACTCTTGGACCTTGATTTTGCCTACACATAACCCACCTTTACTCCTCTTAACTTCTCTCCTTGTACCTCGATACTTAGCCTTCAATTCCACTCTTTCCAAAAAAGTTGTTCCCAGAGAAAAATGTTGCCCCTCAAAATAGAATCTTACCAAGCACCTTTTATAAAACCTCTACCTCCTCCTCCTCCCTTACAAACACAATTCACCAACACCACCACTGATGAGCTCCTAAGAGCGAAACACATTTGGTGGTACTCTCCCTATTTATAATACTCCATTTTTGATTACCTGCTATTTTGGAACCCATCATTTTACTAATCTTAAGGAGTCCATTCTCACGCTTGAGTACTTGTTATTATTTTTAAAAATACGAGTGCATTCTGCTACCTTTTCATGCAAACTTTCCACAAGAATAGGCTTTACCTCCTTAAGCTGCACTAAAAGCTCCACATCTGCTACCACTTTTACACCTTGGTTCACCTCAACATGGAGCTTCTCCTCATTGACAAGCTTGTCCACCCTTGGCACATGCACATCACAAACCGAAAACCTCCAAGGAACATAACCAGCCCAAAGGCCTTACCTCAACGGGCTCTACACTTCAAGCACTTGGAATCACCTTTGGTCAGACCAAAGAACACTTTGCTACCTCCACAATAGGCATATAATGTGTCAGCTTCAACACGCCCAACTCCAGTATTTGCTTTACCTTTCTGCTCTTCATCTTGGCTAGATAGACCATGTCTTCATATGTATCAGCACCGTCCTCCACCTTTTCTCTAATCCTTGGATGCATGCACTCTAGCAACTTTGAGGGGATAATAAATTTGTGAGCTTTTATTTTAGAGCTTTTTTCAAACAAAAAGAGAATTTTCCATTGCATGCTCAAAAAAACAATTTTCATAAGTGGGAGGGGAAGCTAATTGAGTACTACCTATGAAAAATGTGAGGAGAATGATAGTCAATGGAGCTTGAATGATGTATAGATAAATATATATATATATATATATATATATATATATATATATAGAGAGAGAGAGAGAGAGAGAGAGAGAGAGAGAGAGAGAGAGAGAGAGAGTCAAGAAGGGGTTAATTTCTCCTATGAACTTACAGAAAATATACATATAGAAGGGTATTTTAAATTGAAAAAGTAAAAATTTTGGTACATAAGGGGTCTTTTTATTGAGAAAAGTGGTACATAAAGGGTCTCTATATAATTTAAAAAATTTAGAATAAGGGGTTTTATAAATACCTCTTGAACACACGTGCTATGCAAGATCTCTATATAGTGACCCCCCCGAGCAATCACTCTTGTAAGTCCATATAATGCCTCTATTTTGGCATGTGAGGGGTTTCCTCACCTTCAGAGGGTGGTCTTGTTATCACTCTCGAATCACTAAATGGGATTTGCCTCGTCTAGGCTTACACGTGCTACACTATGGACTCTTTGGGTTACATGCTTTGCAACCATGGTTTTTGGGTTGTTCACTTTACCATTTATTGTAACAATATGGCCCTTGTAGGCCTTTGAGCACGTTATTGGGCAATAATTGATTGGTTCCTTTGGAGCAATTCTGTGTAGGCCATCTATGTGCCTCATATTGCATCTAACGTCGTGGCAAGAACATGGGAGTCATACAAGAGAACAATGGTCAATAGTGGAGGGGTTCAAACATTGTTCAACATTAAAAGAATTAGGAGGATCACCCATAGCTTTTTCATAGGGAGAAGTTTTTGACTAGGCCTAGAGAAGGTGAATATGGTATATTTTATTATGTGATCTAGATATATGTGAAAGTCAATGAGAACTAATATTTGAACTCGTAACTTTTATCAAATGTGTATCGGATCTTGATGGTGTAGATACACATGCAAAGGTATCATTAGGTTGTATGCATCTTACATCATGATGCTCATTTGAGGAGCTTGTTTTTTTAGAGGCTCAGTCTGTCACAAAACCATTCATCATTACTCAAAACATGTGAAGGGTTTCTAGATTGGAGGATACTTTGGTCACCAAAAGTGGAAGTCTCAAAAAATAAAATCCATGGAGACAAATCCTTGAAGAAGCATTCTAGTTCTGAGAGAGAGAGAGAGAGAGAGAGAGAGAGAGAGAGAGAGAGAGAGAGAGAGAGAGAGAGAGAGAGAGAGAGAGAGAGAGAGAGAGAGAGAGAGAGGATGTATATGTATGTGTATGTGATCTTGAAATGCTAATGAAGGTGGCTAGGGAAGCTTGCGATGATGAGTATTATTAGCTGAATAAAAGAAGGATGGCAAAGGAGATTGTCATGTATGAAAATAGATGAAGGCACAGATCAGTGATTCATGAGTAGGAAAATAGATGAAGGCACAGATCAGTGATTCATGAGTAGGAAAATATGGGCAACCACATGTTAGGTAATTCAATTGTTGTGGGCCCGCTATTAGAGGGCATAATGGTGCACAAAGGCGGGAGTGGAGCACGTGGACAAGACTACAAAGAAGTGGTTATTCTAGGTAAGTTCGTAACAGAGTTTTGGGATCTATTGAGCCTCTTATTATCCTATCCATAGATCAAAGGAAAAGAACTAACGACTTGAATATTTACCCTTGTGTTGAAGCTAACCGTGCATAGGATAGTTATTTTCCCTCGACATGTTTTTTTGTTGAAAGATTAGATACATGTAAAACAAGACTACTAAAGTTTTTGTAGCAGATGGCATGTGTCGCTAAAAATAATATGTCTTTGCCAGCATGAAATTAGACCAAGAATTAGACATCCGCATGACCTCACCTTCTAGGATGCTAAAACAAGAGGGATGATAATGAAAACAATGCAAAAGATCGGCAATGACAAGGCTTATCATGGTAACAACTAAATGGTTACCTCGGCATCCTCTACGGACTCTCTCAAAAGGTATAAGCAACAAAATTATATAGCTTTGTGCTCCAAAGATCCCCACATCATTGGATGAACACCAACTAAGAACCTCTCAGGCTTGAACTCATGGGCTACTTCCCACAAGATTTCATCTTTGCCAATTGCTCACACATTCACAAAAAGGAGGATATCTCTTGTCAAGGAAAACCCGACAATCCCACTCGGATCCCTAGCCAAATGTCGTAGTAGCAGTGGCACTTGTGGGTGTAGCCTCAAAACTTTTTTAACAAATGCTTGCAAGTATGCCAGGCTATTAAAATGGGATTCCTCCACTTTCTACCCCCATTGTACCAGTGCAATTATTTCCTCTTGAAACTTAACTAGCCAACTTTGATTTTGGGGCACACAATAGCTCTTCCATCGCCCACTCTATAGATACCATTGTGTTATATGTACTTCCAGTTAAAATTTTGTGCACAACTACGACATGGACATGGATTCCTTCAAACCAAGTCCAGCCGCAGGATTGCATGCAGAAGGGCACAGCTGCATGGATGGACATGCATTTACATAGATCATTGTGTGTATGTGTGTGTGTGTGTGTGTGTGTGTGGAGACATGCATTTCAGAAGAAAGTGTGTAGAGGCATACCCTTCATAGATGGGCACCGCGTGGGTCACCCCGTCTCCAAAGTCCAACACAATTCCTGGTAACTCATATAGAACATCCAGTAAATGGTAATGCCATATGCATTAGAAGCCACTGTAGCAATCTTATTTTTGAAATTAACATCTGATTCATGTTTGTATGCTAAAACCATGGAAGAAATTGGGAGAGAGGGATTACCTGTAGTACGTCCTCTCGCATAGAGCGAAAAGACTACCTGGATTGCAACATACATGGCCGGAACATAGAAAGTGTCGAACATGATTTGTGTCATCTTCTCACGATTCACCTTTGGATTACTGTGAGGAGGACAGGGTGCTCCTCCGGTGCTACTCTTAGCTCATTAAAGAAAGTGTGGTGCCACAATTTTTTCATATCATCCCAGTTTGTGACAATGCCATGGTAAATTGGGTACTTGAGTGTCAGAATACCTCTCTTGGATTGTGCCTCATCCCCACATAAGCATCCTTTTGTCCCATGCTGACCATTATACCGGCATGTCTTGGCCGCCCCACAATGCTCGGAACCACTGCTCTCGGTGCATCATCCCCCGCAAATCCATCCTGCACATGCACATGTCATCCACAACACTAATTTTTTTGAATCCTGTTTTTCTAGACTGCAAAGAGATGTTGGTCCATTGCATTCAGCGATCTGCAAAGTCGTGATTGATCTCTGCGTCCATTTGCATTCAACGTCTAGTATTTTTGACCTCAGCGTCCATCTGCATTCAGCGATTTGCAAAGTTGTTAGGACATTGATTTTCTTCTGGATGTGTTTGCATGAAAGCGCGCTTGCACGGGCACACACACACACACAGACACACTCACACATGCAAGATAGGACACCGCATGTGCCATATAAAATCTTGCACTCTTTGTATGAACTTGCAATGCTAGCCCTGTACTTGTATGAACTTGTGCATGTGTTTATAGGTGTTTGGGTGGGAACACATAGGTGTTTGGGTGTTGATCCCAGCTTCTTGAACGCGCGCGCTCCTTGATGAACGATGTAACTTCTTGAACGCCGTTATAGGAGCAATATCGGCAGCCTTTAGTCTGAAACCCGCGATGCGCATAGAGTAGGGGCACATGCTTGGCTCCCGTTCTTGCCTTTCTTTGGGCCCCTTGGCGGCTGTCCGCGCGCGGAGCTTTGGAGAGTGGCGGACTTCTTACAGCTTGCTTGAGGAGATACAACTAGAGTCTGGGACACTACAAAGGAGGGCTAGCCATGAGAGAGGACATCCAGGACGCTCTCACAAAGGAGTACGTGGCAGACTCCTTTTGAGCCCCAGGTCCCGAGATGGATGGGTACGTTTGATGTAGTTGGAGATCCTGATTGCAGCTAGAGATTGCTCAAAGGATGGCGATTGCCTGTTCTTTGAGGTTAAGGCAGAGGGCATACTTCAACGGGTGGCAGAGTCCCCACTGGGGTCAGAGTGTGCTTTTGAGAGGATCCAGGTAGTGGCCGCGATTGCTTGGAAGTGTTTGATTGATCCGGATCCTACAGACCTTGGAGGAGTGTGGAGGATTCGAGTTTACGACACCAGACCCTTAGTGCGGCTTCAGTGCGATCCAGGAAAGTGGGTCTGGCATGACCCTTTTAAGGCAGATGTCTTATGCACCCCCTTCTTTCAGTACAACTGCAACACGTCCATAGCACAAGATAGCTTTCAATCTCTTATAAATTTCACCTCACAGTATCCAAATGACATTGTGGTGAATATGTCCATCAATACATTCCCATCCTTTGGCACTTGGCACAACAAGGTGCTTTGCAGCGCGAATCTGGGGATACGCTCTGACTCTAGCGGCTTGAATATGGTGCTCGCATCAAGGTTGCTCCCACAAAGAGTTTTGCAGGGGCAAGCAGCCCAGATAGGTCAAGCTTTTATGAAGATACTCTCTAGTGGAGTGGGACAAATAGTAGGTCATTTGGTGGGTGGACAAGCAGTTGCTGCTGGCCAAAAGCTTGCTGGACAAGATAGGCTCAACTTGCTCAACAAACTTGGTCAGAGTGTGGATGACATGCATGGCCCGGACACGCTTGGAAGAGCCACATCTACCATTGTGGCCGGGCAAGATGGGCTCCACACCCATGTTTTGTCCGGCAAACAAGCACTCTTGGGTGACAATGTGGAAGGACAAGACAACAAAGATGTCTTGCCCGGCCATCGCAACAATGTGGCCGGACAAGAGGATGTCTCGTCTGGCCAATACGGCGAGAAAATGGCCGGACAAGACATGCTCTGGCGGCTTGGCCGATCTCCAGGTTTTGCCAAGGATGTTCTCCGGCAGTATGCAAGTCTAAGTGGGGCAACTGATGCACAGAATGGGACAAACAGCGTGAACCCGGCATTTCGAGCAGCCCTGTGGCATGTGGTGCTGGTGAACTCGTGGGGTGAGGGAGAGAGCATAGTGGACAGCCAGACTCACACTCAAATGAATGGGCTGCTAAGGGATTTGAGTCCAGGATCTGGATGCTACTTGAATGAGGCTGATGTGAATGAGCCCAACTGGCAGGATGCTTTCTATGGGCAGCATTTTAATTTTAATAGATTGAAGGCAATCAAAGAAAGACTGGATCCAGAGGGCCTGTTCACATGCACCAACTCTGTTGTTAGCGAACTCTGGACCATCGACGCCCAAGTCCTTTGCCGCCGCCCAACGATGTGAACCCATAAAGATGAATCAAGATAGGAGGGAGAATCACTACTTCCTTGTCCATCAATTCATTGTGGACATCACTTTGTCTCTTCCAACTTCCAAATGCAATTCACCATAGACTTACATGTTAATGTGATTAAATGTGTGTTTCTATCAGCTCTCAGATCGTGTCTTAGAGTTTAAACATTCAATTAGCTGCTATTGCAATCCGATGTTGCCATAGAAAATGTTACATAAACTCTGAGCTTCATCTGTTAGCACCTTCTAGATCTTATTAAGCAATTTACTTGCTACCATTCACCCTTGACGAAGGTTAGCACCTTGGCAGCTTCGTTGTATGCACGAGCATTCCAACTTTTCCAGAGTTGCAAGAATACTCTGGTGTACCTTGTGGATGTCAAGGTCATCTTTTCTTTGCATCCCACAGCTCGAAGGCCAGCTATACCAGCAGCCTCAGAGCTAGTGCCAGTAGGGCCTTCTCAGGAGTTTCTCCCCGATTTCTGGCAGCGGCTTTGGACTGGCTGGTAGGCCCGTAGGATCTCCACCTTCCAGTGGTTATTCGCTCACCAGGGATTGACAGTGGTTACAAGGCTAGTCTATAGTGTCCATCCTCCTACTTGCCCATGTTGTGGGCATCCCTTGGAGACTCAGCGGCACTGCCTATGGGACTGTCCACAGGCACAACAGATTTTGAGTGTTCTGCCGATTTTGAGCGAGGGAATCACATCTCCAGAGGATGGGGGTGGGGTTTGTGTTTATTGGAATTAAAAAGTAATTAACTCCAGCTGTCATGCCTCGAGAAACCAAGAGGCACCAGCACCCATTCAAATCCGCTATTCCCAGCCTTTATAATCACCCATGTAATCACGCTACAATCAGAGCAATCCAATAACCGCCTACCCACCTACATCGTTGTGTACTGTCTCTCTCTCCCTCTGTGTGTATATCTCTCTCTCTCTCTCTCTCTCTCTCTCTCTCTCTCTCTCTCTCTCTCTCTCTCTTACACACACACTGCCTGCATCACCTTCTGTGCACGATGTAATACACACACAGTTATAATGTTCTCTTTCTGCGCCTCTGATAGTGGGAGGCCCCTTGGCCTTCCTTTCCCACATGGTATCAATCGATGGGACGGCCTGGGCATGCACACCAATATGCAAGCGGCTCCACCTTTTCCCATTGCCATCGGCCTGCCTGTACAACCCACTGCAGCCCTTGGGGCTGATGTCGAACTCAAGAACGCCCCTGCCTTGCTGCCTGTCGTAATGAACACGACCCAATCTACTGCCACTCTTGCGGGTTCTTCACGCGCTACTGCTGAACAGGCAGAACGAGCCTTTGTTGACGCCAATGCTACCACGACACTTGCTGTGGCCAATTTCTCATCTGCTGCCCGTGCACCCTCCAACCCTGCAGCCATCGGAGCAGCCACAATTGGCATCCACCATGCAACCGACACAGCCATGAACCATGATGCAGCCGGAGCCGTTCCTATTGTAGCCCATGATGAGGACGCAATTATCAACACCTTCCTCGAATTCCTGCATGAAGGTGTTCCTGATGCTGTGCATGTAAGCAAAGATGCGGCCACTCCAGCAAATGATGTTGATGACCCACATCTTGTAATTAAGCACCCTGTTGCTGCTGAAATCAAGGCCATAAAACCTGATGATCAAGTCAGCCTCTCCTTTGCCAACTTTGAGCGCAAATATGATGCATCATCTCTCCTTGCAGATGCTCTCATTTGTTGCCTTGTAAAGGCCATACAACTTTACTGGTCAGCGCACTGCCTAAAACCCTGCAAGCTTTGATGGCCTTGGACCCTAAGCGGTTTGAACCTGCTATTGCCCAACTTCATGCAGACGTGCAGCCGCAATCAATGGCTAATACATGCCGTGAAGCCGACCTGTTGCTGGACAATGAACCTGTAGTCGATGCAGAAGATAAAAAGGGAGATGAAGTCACTGCCCCTGCTGCGGATGAAAATGTTGATGTACCTGCCCAAGAAGCAGATGAAAACGCTGCTGAGATACCTGAATCACATCAAGTCGATGGTGATGAAGTACCCGCACGGAATGATGCAGCCAAGAATGACATCCTTGTTACGGAAATTACACCTGCAGCGCCCAGCCATGCCATGCTCGCCACCTTGCCTTATGAATACTGTGGCCACCATGCAGATGATGAAGAAGACGAGGTTATCACCAACTTCCTGGCTTCTCTTGAAGAGGAACACACAAACTTTGACCTGCAGACGGCCACCTCTGAACACCTCAAAGGCAGTACTTTGTTTGGGGATCACCCTATGATAAATGAACCTGCTGACGGAGAAGAGATAGCAGTTGCTTCTTCATGCATGTACCAAACCCAAGTTGATGATGCAGAACCTGCAGATGATGGTGAAATTGATCCAACTTTAATGGAAATCATTAGAAGGGTGCCTCACCCTTACAACATGGATGTTGCTCATGCATTTCATGCTGTCCCCAAGTGCAAATATTGTTGCGGCGGCTATCACAATCATTGCTCAAACTCATGCCGCCCTGTCAAGATTCAATCCCGCAAGCATGAAGATCCATTCAATGATGGTGCTGCACTTGCATGCGGATACAATTTCAACCTAATAGCAATTGACAATGCTTCCTTGGTCTCACTGACGTACCTCCTTGCCGCTGAATGTATGCGGCTAGCACAATTGATCATCTTTGCTGGCTCGTGTCGTGTACGAAAGGGGAGAATAAATGTAGATCTTCATCCACGACACTCAAAGCTTTCTCACGAGTGCTTGATGCATCTGAAGCCACGATGGAAGATGAAACCTCAGCATCGAATTATGACCTTCAACAACTTCTTGATTGATCCCGGATGACACCAAATCCGAGATACAAACCCAAAATTTGTTTTCTCTTTCTTCATTGATTGCAGAGCAATAAAAAAAAAATTAAAATAGAAAGCACTAATTTCCAACTCATCTAAGCACTTCTCATGCACAATAAAATCTTCTCTCGGCATTCAACTGACGGGGGATATTGGAATTAAAAAGTAATTAACACCAGCTGTCATGCCTCGAGAAACCAAGAGGCACCAGCAACCGTTCAAATCCGCTATTCCCAGCCTTTATAATCACCCATGTAATCACGCTACAATCAGAGCAATCCAATAACCGCCTACCCACCTACATCGTCGTGTAGTGTCTCTCTCTCCCTCTGTGTATATCTCTCTCTCTCTCTCTCTCTCTCTCTCTCTCTTACACACACACTACCTGCATCACCTTCTGTGCACGATGTAATACACACACAGTTATAATGTTCTCTTTCTACGCCTCTGATAGTGGGAGGCCCCCTGGCCTTCCTTTCCCACAGTGTTGTCGACAACGTCAACTCCCCCCGTTTATCACCTCGCCATAATGCTGTGTAGCAGGAGCCTTGGTCTCGTCATCTGTAAGTGTAACAGGAGTAGCTACTCGGCCTCTAGTTGCTAGCATCACCACCCTGCCAGCAGCTATCTACAATGTTTGAACTAGCTACTAGCATGTTCAAGAGCTCACAATCCATCCGCGCGCGCGCAGACGGTCTGCGAGCTCTGCTAAGGATCTCACGTTTCCTCTCATTGACACGACTATCAATTTGCTCTCAAAAAAGTTAACAAATAGCCTTAAAATATTGACATTTTGTAGGGGAGTCTCACGTTTCCTCTGATTGTGTCGATTTTCTATCAAAGAAGTTACCAAAATACCTTAAAAAATTGAAGATTGTGTAGGGAAAGAGCTCACAATCCGTCTGCGCACGCGGACGGATTGCGAGCTGTCAACCATGCACGGAGTCAAAAACTCTTTTTTTTCAAAATTATGAGACTGATTGCAAAAATTCCAAACATTCTCACAATACCCCTTGTATTTTTCCAAAAATTCCCAAAAAGACTCCTTAAGGATGGATCTCTACTATCAAAAAGACACAAAACTTGGAGCAATGCATTAAAATTGATAAAGAGTATTTTGAGAACTTTTAAATTTTGAGCGATATTTTGGGAAGCTTCATGTTTTTCTTAACCATTTTGGTTCCATAATTTTGGAAGAAGAGTTTTTCACTCAGTATGTCATTGAGAGATGAAAGATCGTCCGCACAACTCTACACAATCTTCAATTTTGAGCTTGATACGGTAGATAATGATTTTACCAAATTTAGCACAATCCTCTTATATTTTTGACCTTGGAAACCTTCAGGAACGGGGTTGATACTTGTGAGTGGGAATATTTGAAATTGGATAGTTGTGGAAGAGCCAATGAGTATGGCATTGATACGACACAACACATATATAAAAGAATTTGACAGCAGAATAGCAACGAATCTAGCACCACAATGGTAAGATTGAAAGTACCCCTAAACAAGTAGCCAATGATGCAAAGATGCCTAGCTAGAAAAATTTTGTTGCAATCAAAACCTTCAGTACTACACCTTGATTTATAATCTTATTATAAGTATCCAGTCTGTGAACTCTTTTTCTATGAACTCTTAAATTGTCCCGTCTTGTTTGTGAGCTCTTCCTATATGAAGATCTCGAAGCCAAATTGTTTTGACCTAGATCTTAAAAACCAGTCTTTGAGCTCAACACTTACCAGTTACATCACTCAAACATTAAAAATGTTATTCTTCTATAAGCTTCTAGACTATCTACATTCAAGCCATTGGCTTGTGAGCTATTGTTGTATGAACAATTAAAATCCAAGGCTTCATATACTAGGAGCAAAGTCTGGAATACCATTCTTTTAAGTTCATATTTCTTGGGTCTCTTGCGATTGTTTCTACAATGTAAAATTGGCAGAGCTTTGAATTAGGTGTGACACTCGGTAGTGCTCTTGTATATAGATGTGCCTTTTTTATGCCTCTAATACCTTAGGGAGAATTTGCTATTACAATATCTCATTTTAGAATGCATTGCTTTCAAAGTATGCCGTAGAAGGTGTAGCTAAATTAAGATTTAGTTTTTTTGAGCTAACACAGCATATGTAAATTATAGTTTCAAATGTATAAATATCCCCAGGGAGTCCACTATGTAAAAATCACATTACTTATTTGCAAGGCTTGTGTTAGAGCTACAACAGATGAAAAAAAACAAGTTTGATATCACATGTAAGAAGAATCAATAGACTATGTGAATTCTAGGACACTAGTGAAATATACAATGAAATTATTTCTAATGAGATTTTACTTTCCCAATCACATTATTGTGCACTCTTTTTGGATCCACATGTATGTTTTCTTATGGTGACGATCAAATTATAAATCCATTGTCTTTCTCTACGTCTTAAAATAATCAACTAACTATCAATGTGGAGCCTCCCTAGGATAATGGTGTCAAATGTGCTTGATCTCCTTGTTGAGTGAATGCTCATGTAACATTTAATGGCCAAGTAACTTGTGTGTAGCGGAAAATAGCATGAACATAGTGAGCATTCCATTAGAATAGATTCCTAATGAGAATAGCCAATGGAAATTAAGCAGCATAACTGATAGCCTTCTAACATGTGTCCCCCTTTCCCCTTTTATAAGAGATTTTTCTAATTAATTAATGCAATTAAACTCTCACTAGACCCCTTTGTCTCCTGGCCAATAGGAATCATGCAAGCCATTGGGCTGTTGAATGCTCATTGGACCCCTTGGGAGATTGTCCAATGGTCTTCTAGAGAGATAAATTCTTATTGGTTCTTTACTAAGTGATTTTAAATTTATTACACTAGATTTACTCTAGCCTAACTCTCATTGGTCCACCTCCAAGGCCATCCAATAGGATTTGAGTACACCTTGTGGGCATCTGGGCTAGGGAGCTGACATGTGTCCCTCTTTCCCCTTGTGTACAAAGGAAGCTTGTGAGTGTGTTTTTGTGTTTCTATCTCATCCCCTACTTCTTGGGCTCATCCCCTCCTATGTAGGACTTGAGCACACAAAGCATCCAATTTCCCTAGAGTTTGACCTTTGGGCACAACCTTTGAATTTTGGAACCTTAGCATTTTGGAAGTCTTAATGGGATAAACCTTAGGGTATTTTAAGCCCATTGTTTCACATTTCTCTTTTGCAGATGTCCCCCTGTTTGGATCCCTATTTTTCGTCCTTTGGATCCCTACTGTGGCAGGTCTGCCAGCTTAACCAATATTTTAGCTTTTTCTCCCCTGGTACTTCCCCATATTAAATGATGAGAAAATCATTTAGGAGAATTAAATATTAGTTATTATGACAACTCATATGTGAGTTTGGATAATGGATACAAATAAAAGTAGTTAATGATGAAGGGCTCCCCCTTTTTGTAAGGGTTGTGTGCTCTCTTCAATGTGTTTACCACTTTGTAGGTAACTTTAAGTAATTGAGTAGTTTTAGTAAGGGTATGTAGCATCAAGGCAAGTTTTCCTACCATCTATCCATCATATGTGTTATTTAGATGAGTGACATCTCCCATTTGTGCATCTTGTTAGAGAGGAGTCAAAATAAATAAAGAGTGTAGATGGAGATGAAGATAGAAACAATAAAAATAATTCCATACACTTCTCTCTTGTTAACAATGCTTGCTCTCTCCTCTCAATTTCTAAGTGCCTCCCTTCGAAGTCAATAATTCCCTTTACATACTAGTTCCTAACAATGTAGCTTTTTTTGATAGACTCACAACCTAGTGCATAGCAAGGAGAACCGAAAGTGAACTTCTATAGTATATAAGAAAAGCTTGGTTATGAATGACACAATAGAGGTACCAATTAGAGTCCCTTTACATAGTATCTCCTAACAATGTACTCTGTTTAAGACACTCACATTGTATAAATTAAGGATTTGGTTGTGAATGCCACAATAGAGGGACCGTTTAGACTACTACAAGTTGTGTAGTCCAAGGTCTTCTCCTTCTACGTGGTACATGCATGAAGATTCTAATTTTTGAATCTTAGTATTTTGCACTTGCTCAATGGAAAGGTAGTATCTTGGTCTTCTATATACTAATTTAACAAAGTATACTATACAAGCCTCTTGAAAAGCACTTAGAACAATGGTTTGTGGCATTTAATTGCTAACCATAATCACTAGCTAGTGGCAATCCTCCGTATATATTATAGTGTACTTTAAAATGGTTTGTTATGGAGATAATAATAAAGAGTATATTAGGACTGATGTCTTTCATCCAAGTGTATTGGTGTATTATGATTATTAGTGTGTTGAAAAGATGTTGTTTTGGGTGCTACAATGAAAAACTAGCATCATGATAAAAATGCTCTAAATTCTCTTTGAAAGCTCCAAATTAGAAGCTTACAAAAAATATGCACTCCAACTTTGACAGCTTCAAGTATTGATTTCTTTTTACCCCAATAGGAGCCTCTAACTGCTTTCAAGAGGCTTCAAACTGCTCAATGAAAATAAAAAATACTTACTTACATCCTGACATACCGCCTTCAGCCTTGCACTAGCTTCCTCTGCCGTAATCACCTCTTAGAATCGCTCCAAAAACTGACTTTGCAATCTCTGCCATGATCCTCAATCACTGCTCTTTAAGCCCTTAAACCAAACCTTGGCTCTTCCTTGCATCAACAACGGCACAATCTGTAGTTTTTTCACATCCGTCAACATAAGCATCGACAACAGCCATAAGTCAAAATCTGCTAACCAATCCTCGGGATCTTCAACCCCCGTAAACATGGGGCCAAAACTTGACTCCACCATCTCTGTTAGCTTCAAACTCGACCATCAAACACCTCAACCATCATCCATCCGCTTTGTCAGCTAAAAAACATTGCTTCAAACCTAAAATCGAAGCATCAGAAAGCTCCTTAGTGGGGGACACCAAAAGATGGAGAGGGGGAAAGGGGGACAAACCTAGAACACAACACAATTCCTCACTATAGCCCAGGGTATACACAATGCCCCAATCCACTAGAGTTCACCTTCAAAACTCGACACTACCCGCAAGCAAACCACCACTTTCACGCAACCATACGCACACACGCCTTGCAATGCACCAGACAGACCCAATCACTCCGCTCTGCTCAATTCACAACCTTGCACACGCAACAGCCTCTCTCTATCTCTCTTTGCACGACAAACTTTGGGGGGGCACACACGTCGACACACGCCTAGAAACACATGCACAGAAGCAGAGAAGAGAAGGAGGATGGGGGAACGACACCCAGAGACACCAATGAATGGCCTTCTTGCATATACAACCATTTACAATCAACACTTTGCCTGCACACCCCTTGGCAACAAGACAATGGCTTAAGAGTCTTGGCAAAAACACATGCACAGAAGGAGAGAAGAGAAGGAGGATGGGGGAACGACGCCTAGAGACACCAATGAATGGCCTTCTTGCATATACAACCATTTATAATCAACACTTTGCCTGCACACCCCTTGGCAACAAGACAATGGCTTAAGAGTCTTGGCAAAAAATCATAATGGCAAAAAGGCCCAATGGCTCCCCTAAAAGACCTCAGGGAAAAAGCCCCAAAAAATTAACGTGTACATCTTTTTATAGGGGTTTCTAGGAGACCCAAAAAAAGAAAAAAATGAGAGCTCTCCTAGCTTGTGCAGTCCTCTTTAGCTTCATTTAGATTTATCTTTGCATTGCTAGCACCTATGAGCCTTGTCATAACATCCCATCTACCTTCTTAGCTTCCCTTCTTTTCTCTATCACCCTTCGCTTCTCCGCTCTTGCCACTATTGAGTGCAACTTTATCCTCTCCCCCCTTAACAAAACCCCTAAACCTTGCCCTATCTACTTCATCCCTAAAATCCATAAGCCTTCCATCGTCTCTCGACCTATATGTTCATCTAAGGGTTACCTATTTGAGAAAGCTTTCATTTGGCTCCATTTGGAACTCTACCCTATTTTACTTTGACAAAAACAATATCTACAAAACTCTTCACCCTCATCCAAGGCTTGGAAAAAATTCCTTTTCCATTGAACACCCTCCTTTTCACCTTTGACATAGAATATACCCTACCATTCCTATTGATCAAGGCCTCATTGCTCTCAAATCTACCATCTATACCTTTTTTGACACACACAAGTCCCATTTTGTCCTCTCCCTTGCCTCCCTTATCCTTTATCATCATTACATCACCTTTAAAGGAAAATTTTGGAAACAAACCAAAGGGACTGCCATGGGTTCAAATTTTGCCGTGGTTTATGCTTGTCTTTTTCTTTGTCACTTAGAAGCCTCTAGTTCCCTCTTACTCAACCCTAACCTCCTCTACTTCAAGCGTGATGTGGATGATGCTTTTGGACTATGGAAGGGATCCCTGAATTCCCTTACCCACCTCTTAAACGCATATGGTGAACCTCTTTGACAGCACATTAAAATCTCAAGTACCATCTCCCATACCCATGCTATTATCCTAGACATTGAATTCTTTAAAGGTGCCCACTTCACTGCATCGAGTCACTTGGACTCCCACTGCTATCAAAAATCCTTAAATGCCTACAACTACATCCCTTGGATTTCATGGCACCCCACACATCAAAAAGTTTCCTTAATCATCTCTGAGCTCAATAGGTATATTATTCGGGAATCGTCCTTGAAGGGATACCTCCACCTCCACAACGTTTTCTATTTTCGCCTTCGGGCTAAGGGCTACCCATCTAGTGTCCTCCTTAAAGTTTTCAACAAAGTCTCTTACCTCAATAGCACCTCACTCCTTCTACCCTCGCACAAAAAAACAAAAAGTTCACCCACTGTGCTTAAAATTCCTTTCATACCCACTATTACAAAAATGCTACCCTCTCAATGTATTAGCAATCCCATTTCTAAAGCTTGCCAGCTTGATGCCATCCTCTCCCACCTCCCTAGACCAACCATTTGTTGGACTTCATGGCCCAACATCCACAGCCTTTTGGTACATAACTTACACCCCCCTTGATTCGACTTTTTGCAAACGCAAGTTTTCTCTTGATGCCTTCCAAACCACCCCAACCCCCTACTGATTCTTCTTTTTTTAAAAAGAATCTTTCAATTCTATTTTTACCTCCATTGTTACCTCTTGCACATCACTTTCTAGAGCTCAAACTAGACGTGTGAACACCACTACCATACCTCTCTCCCCTCATAATACCTTTAGATTTTTTTTTCCCTCATGGAGTTTTTATCTATGTAGGTGTTTTTCCCCTGCAAGTTTTTTACATTTTTTACATGCTAGTCTCAACCCTTTTTCCTTTTTTACCTTGCCTTTCTTTTCATACTAATGCTTCTCCCTTACTTAAAGCAGGCCCCCCCCTTATACACACTACCACCCACCCTTGATTTTGTATCCTTATAATTATACTCTTGGACATTGATTTTGCCTACACCAAACCCACCTTTACTCATCTTAACTTCTCTCCTTGTACCTCGGTACTTAGCCTTCAATTCCACTCTTTCCAAAGAAAAATGTTGCCCCTCAAAATAGAATCTTTCCAAGCACCCTTTATAGAACCTCTACTTCCTCCTCCTCCCTTACAAACAAAATCCATCAACACCACCACTAATGAGCTCCTAAGGGCAAAACGTGTTTGTTGGTACTCTCCCTATTTGTAACACTCCATTTTTGATTACCTGCTATTTTGAAACCCATCATTTTACTAATCTTAAGGAGTCGATTCGCACGCTTGAGTACTTGTTATTCTTTTTAAAAATACGTTTCATCTTGATTATAAGAGTTGCACGATCCCGCAATCCTCCTCCATCGGTTTTAGCAAAATTACCCTTTCTTTCCCCATGGCTTATGCCTCTAATCTCCTCCCCCCCTTACTCTCACCTCTTTATTAGCTTGTGCCTTTACATCTTTAAACCAACTTTCTTGTTGCTTGTCTTGCCCTTTTTTTTTGAATTTTCCTCCTTTAGTCTACTATGATAACCAAACTGTTTTACCCAACTCCCAAGACTCTCTCGGCTCCTGCCTTTTAGCACGATGGCATCACCCTTGAGGCTGCCTAGCGTGGACCTCGCCTATCCTATCTCTCACCTCTTTCTAGACCTTGGATCCAAGCTCGATTCACTTTCACCTATTTCCTGGAGCCTAACATTAGCCATGGCTTCAATAGATTTCAGCTTTGCGGCTAACATGTACCATTGGTTGTTTCCTCAACAACCCTAACCTCCTTACCTTACTGTCTTGATGTGCTCCAATGCCTGCATATAATCATTAGCATGCACTTCAGCACCAGCACTGCACAAGCTCGCCTTGGTTTAGGCTACACCATCATCCTGCAGAAACCTCTCTTTCAACTTCCTCTGTTACTCACACTCCATGATGCCGCACTCTGCAGCATTATTACTACCAGGCTTGCACGCGTTCTTGCTCTTGATGGCTGGACGCACTGCACAATAATGCTCGTTGCTGTGCCTCCCCAGTTACCCCGACCCCGAGATGCCTCTTCTACACACTCTGTAGCAATGGTAACCACCAGGCGTGCACTCTCCTGAAAGTCGGATGCACTACACTGCTACAGTTCCCAGGATACCTCTTCTACACACTCTGTAGCAATGGTAACCACCAGGCGTGCACTCTCCTGAAAGTTGGATGCACTACACTGCTGCAGTTCCCTGAAGTCGGGCATAACCCTCACCTCCACCCCTAACCTTTGTCAACCCCCACCTCGTCCTCCTCCCTTCGCTACTGCGCCTTAACACACCCTCCCTTGCTGTGCCTTAACAAACACTCCGAAGCCCTGTTCACACTGTCCCTACAGCTTACCGCATTTGCAACAACATAATAATCAATATCTAATTCTCCTAAATGATTTTCTCATATTAAAATGATCATTTAATGTGGGGAAGTGCTAGGGGAGAAAAGGCTAGAATATTGGTTAAGCTAGCAGACCGGCCACAGTAGGGATCCAAAGGAGGGAAAATAGGGATCCAAAGGGGGGGCCATCTGCAAAAGAGTCATGTGTAACAATGGGCTAAAAAGACCCTAAGGTTCAGCCCATTAAGACTTCCAAAATTCTAAGGTTCCAAAATTCAAAGGTTGTGTCCAAAGGGTTAAAGCTTAGGGGGAATTGGATGCTTTGTGTGCTCTCCAAAGTCAACACATATCCCTACATGGGAGGGGGCGAGCCCTTCTTCTAGGGGATGAGAGAGAAATCCACACACACACACACACACACACACACACACACACACACACACACACACACACACACACACACACACACACAGGCCCCCTTCACACAAAGGGAATGAGGGACACATGTCAGCTCTCTAGGCCAGATGCCCACAAGGTGTGCTCAATTTCTATTGGATGACCCTTGAAGTGGACCAATGAGAATTAAGCTAGAGTAAATATACTTTAAGTAATTTAAAAACATTTAATAAAAGAAACCAATGAGAATTAAGTCTCCTAGAAGACTATTGGGCAGTCTCCCAAGGGGCCCAATGAGCATTCAAGAGCCCAATGGCTTGCCTGATTCCTATTGGCCAGGAGGAAAAGGGGTCCAATGAGAGTTTAGTTTAATTATTTAATTACCTAAAGCTCTCACAAAAGGGGAAAGGGGGACACATGTCAAAAGGCTATCACTTATGCTGCTTAATTGTGATTGGCTTGACTTGGGGAGAGCCAATGAGGGCTCAACAAGAGCAAATAGCAAGAGGGCTCGCCCAAGAGAGAGAGGGGGACTGATTTTTGCAAGGCATTATCACACACACACTCACACAATCTCATGTGTGAAGAAAGAGAAGACTATATCTTCCCAAGCTTTAATGGAGAGCTCATCACCTACTCCAAGCTTGTGAGATAGAAGCCTACATCAACACACTCTTGTCATGTGGATGAAAATCCAACCAAGAGCCAAGATTCAATGCATGCTCATCTCCTCTACCAAGCTAATTACTAAGCTAAGATATGCTAATATGAGTGATTATGTGAGGAGATGTACATCTTTCTCGTAAGATACTCCTTCTTCCTCTCAATCTACTCTCATACCCTGCTAGCTCTCACCATCTTCGAAGGTGTGTGAGGTCTTGGGTCTGAGAACGGGGATAATTCAAGTTGTGTTTGCTAAGTGTTTTGCTTAGTGCATGAAGCTTTCATCTTCATTGCACTAGCTAGTCTTGAAGGAACACAAAGAATTGTATTGTACAATGTCTCTCTTGATGGGAGAAACCATAATACAAAGCCTTTTGGAGGGGGGACCGGCTCCATGCAAATCCGGTCCTCAACTGTTGTCATTAGCTTAATTTCTCTCTCTTTTGAAAGTATTGTCGATGCTATCTAACTAGGTGTTATGATTTTTGTTGCTCTCTCCACCCAAGCACTCTTGTAATTCTCATTAGAAATCTATTCTAATGAAATGCCCACTATGTTCATGCTCATTTCCGCTACACACAAGTTATTAGGCCATTAAATGCTACATTGGTATCAGAGCACAAGGTTTATCTTTTCTTGCTCAAGAAGGGAGGTCCTCAAGCTAGCTAGAAATGGTTGATATTATTAATTGCCTGTGAGTAAGTAGAATAGGGATTTTTTAGCCTTGCAGTGCGCCTGCCTTTGTGAAATTAACGGGGCATCACCATCAAGAGCTATGGTCTTAATAGTGGAGTCCTACGGGGCTTGCCTATGGCTTAACCACTATTGAGCTATTAGAGCTTGACAGGAGCCGCCGGTACTGTTTTGGTGTTGAAAGACCCTCTCTTCTATTCCTTGCAATTAATGGTATTCGAGCCACGGGTACAATAGCTTGAGTGCTTTTTCTAAAGGGGTAAAGAGGATTAACAACTAGGGCTTGAAGTGCCAAAGTACACCTAAAACGTTTACACCTAAAAGTTGTTAGAATGGCTGACAATAGTAAAGAGAGTGAAATTAATGTTGATAACTTTGATTTTGCTCATGAGCAAGCTACTAATGATGCTTCAATGCTTGTTAACTATCTTGTTTCTAGGCTTCAACAAGCCATGGGCAATCCATCTCTCCAAAGTGAAGTGCAACAGCGGCTCTGTGCTCATGGGATTCTCCAAGCTCATCACCATGACGAGAGAACACCTAGGAAGCCTCCTTGTGAGACTACCAAAAGAGGTCTCTCTCCAATTCGGAAAGAAGAAGAGAATCCATATGAAGGGCTCAAGAATTTACTTCTTGACGATGCATCTCCTTCCCAAAGGAGAACTCAAGAGCCTCCACCAAAGGAACGAGAAAGAAGTGAGTCTCCTGCCACCTCGGTGGAGATGGCTCCACGAAGACGGCGGGTTAAACGCTCTCCATCACCACCAAAGCGGAGAAGATCATCATATTCTTCTCCTCACCAGAATTCAAAGAGGGATGATAAAAAGCAAGAGAAGAAAAAGGCGAGAAAGAGGACACCCTCTTCTCCATCTACTTTATCCTCTTCCTCTTATGAAAGTGATGGTGAAAACGACAAAGATCAAGACAAGAAAAAGGCGAGAAAGAGGTCACCCTCTTCTCCACCTTCTTCAAATTATTCACCTTGTGAAGAAAGTGATAGTGCAACCTTTGAACCATCAAAAAGAAGAGGCCATAGGAAATCCTATGCCCCATGGAAGAGGTCGTCCAAGCTGAAGAAATTCAAAGAGTTAGGGAAGAGCATCTCTTTCCTTACTTATGATGGCACCTTTGGTGCTACGGACAAAGTCTTGGCCTTTATCCAGCAATTCGATGCGGCGTTTGGAGACGAGGGCTTCACGGAGTCCTCTAAGCTACGCCATGTAGCTATGCACTTTAAAAAGTCCGCCAGACAATGGTGGTCTAGCCTATGAGCCAACGGTGAAGCTCCACGAACATGGAAAGCTTTAAGAGCTTCCATTATGAAGCAGTTTTTGGCCACCGATGCCAAAGACAAAGTACTCACCGAATGGCGAAGCTTAAAGCTCTCTCCCAATGAATCCATCCACAAATATGTAGACAAGTTTTGCGACCTACAACTCACAGCCAGTGTCTTCAAAAAGTTGGATTTCGGAGAGCAAAAGCAACAATTTTGTGCGGGCTTAACCGAAGAAATGGCGGAGTATGTCAACTCCCAAAGGCCACGTACCATATCGGCGGTAATACACCATACTATGGTGGCCTCTCGAATCAATTTTCAAACGGGGGCTAAAAGAAATAATAAGCCCCCAGAAAACAAGGGTTCCAATGAGCCTAAGGGCAACTCCAACAAAGCTAAAGAGAAGGGAGTTTACAAAGGTAAGAACAAACTCTCTCCTCAAGAGCTTGAGTGTTATCGCAAGGATAACCGGTGTTTCAAGTGCGGGAAACAAGGGCATGCGTACCGCGCTTGTCCCCAAAAGAACAACCGCCAAGATCCTCCTAGAGCTTCCTTGGTTGAAATCCAAGAGGAGGAGACTCACCAAACTCACCACAAAGGATCTCTTCTATGCCATGCTTGGGGAAAGGTAAGAGAACATGATGCTTTTATTCTCTTTGACCCTGGTTCTACTCACAATTTTATATCTATGGAGTTAGCCACCAAGCTAGGCATACAATCCTACGAGATGGGGGATGTCCTACCCGCAGACAGTGCCTTCAAGGGGCAAGAAGCTTCAGTCACTCCCTTAATTCAGAAATTGAGGCTTCATGTCCAAGGCTATGTGGACAAAGAGGACTTCTTTATCTCTCCTCTCAAGCATGAGGATGTAATCCTAGGGGCACCATGGTTTGACCGCCTGGCTGCCGATGTTAAATTTCTTGAAAGGAGAATCTCCTTTGAGTTCAGGGAAAAAGACATGTATATAGATGCTAAGTAAATGGGTAACACTATCCCCATTGTACATACACCAGCTTTCAACAAGTCAATAAAGAGCTCTATTTTCGTGAACATGATTTTTGTTAAAGACTCTCAAAATGAACCTAATGCTTTAGCAAAAGAAAATAAAAGCAACCAAAAGGAATTAGAGTTATCCAATTTTCTCAAGGGGTTTCAAGATGTTTTTATTGACGACATCCCTTGTGAGCTACCTCCTGAACGAGGTAATGATGACCATGCAATCGAACTTCTTCCACGAAGTTCACTGCCTAACAAACCTCCTTATAGAGTTTCTCAAGCTCAACAAGAGGAGATTATGCGGCAAGTGCATGAGTTAGTTGAGAAGGGTATGGTTAGGCCACACTCATCTCCATTTTGCTCACCTGTGCTATTAGTGCAAAAGAAAGACGGCACATATCGTATGTGTGTCGACTATAGAGCTCTAAATAGGATCACGATCAAGAATAGGTTTCCCGTTCCATGGGTAGAAGACCTATTTGATAAGCTACAAGGATCGACTTACTTCAGTAGGATTGACCTAAAAAGTGGCTATCATCAAATAAGGATAGTTGATCAAGACATTGTACAGACCGCATTTTGTACCACATTTGGTCTTTACGAATACATTGTCATGCCTTTTGGCTTGACCAATGCACCAACCACACCGCTTGATGGAGAAGCTGTTCAGGCCTCATCAAACCTTCACAGGAGTGTTCTTTGATGATATTATCATCTACTCTAATTCATTGGAGGAACACAAGCAACACCTCCAGGTAATATTTCAAGTTTTAAGAGAGAATAAACTTTATGTTAATCGAAAGAAAAGTGAATTTTTCTTGCAAGAGATTCAGTATTTAGGTCACATTATCTCTCAAGATGGCATCCAAATGGATCCATCCAAGGTAGAGGTAATAAAAGGATGTCCTAAACCACAGAATCTTCATGAACTAAGAAGCTTTATAGGTATGTGTGCATACTATAGACGCTTCATAGAAAAATTCTCACAAATTGCGGGACCATTACATGACCTAACAAAGAAAAGCGTTAGGTATACATGGTCTGCTAAGGAGAAAAATGCTTTCGAAAAGCTTATCTCTCAACCTGTGCTTACACTACCGGACCTCTCAAAACCATTTGAGGTCTAATGTGATGCTTGTGGTGATTGCCTTGGAGCTGTTTTGCTCCAAGAAGGGCATGGCATAGGCTATGAGAGTCGAAGTCTCGACTCTGTTGAGCAAGCTCTAGCATATATGAAAAGGAACTCCTTGCAGTCCTACATGCCTTAGACTCATGGAAGCACTATTTATTGGGGACTCCTTTCATTATGCGAACGGATCACCAAAGTCTTAAGTAATTCATGACACAGACCAAGCTCTCCGACAAACAAATGAGGTGGGCAAATTTCCTTTCGCAATTTCATTTTCATATTGCTCACATTGTTGGCAAGCATAATCAAGTAGCTGATGCAGTGTCAAGACGACCGAGAGTGAATGCAGTTTCCATAGCAACTCACAATGATCTATCTTTAATGATAGATGAGTATGCTATTGATCCCGATTTTAGAGATGTGATTTCAGCCCTTGCATTAGGGAAGCAAGAAGAACCATTTACTTTACAAGATGGTTATCTTCTCTATGGCAATAGACTATGCGTTACTAACTCACTACGTGAGAAAGTAATGTATGAATCTCATGCTCCACCTTATGCGGGGCATAGAGGGATTCAGTATACCTTAAAGGGAATTGAAACATATTTCTATTGGCCTACCATGAAAGTGAACATACAAGAGTATGTTTCTAAATGTGTGGTATGCCAAAAGACAAAATTTGATAGAGGGAAGCAACTTGGATTGCTTCAACCCTTGCCAATCCCTAATTCACCATGGGAGAGCATATCCATGGATTTTATCTTTGGATTGCCTAAGTCTATCCATGGGAATACGGGAATATGGACGATAGTAGACAGGTTCAGTAAACAAGCTCATTTTATACCTGTCAAGAAGACTATCAAAGCCCATCAAATGGCAACCCTCTTCATTTCACAAATTTTCAAGTACCATGGCTTGCCAATGTCCATAGTGTCGGATAGAGATCCTAGAATGGGAAGTAATTTCTGGAAGGGTCTCTTTGAGAATTTAGGGACAAGGCTAAACTTCTCTTCGGCCTATCATCCACAAACGGATGGCCAAAGTGAAATAGCTAACCTAACCATTCTCGATGTACTAAAAGCCTATGTAACGGAAGTAGATCAAAGATCCCAATGGGAGAAGTACTTACCCTTAGTGGAGTATGCTTACAATAACACTGTACATACTTCCACACGAAAAGCACCTTTTGAGGTAATTGAGGGGAGATCAAAAAGTCCCTTGCTATTTAAGGTACATGGGAAGATCTTTGCTGCAGATGAGTATAGCCGAGACCTACTACAAGAATCTTTCCAAAAGATTAAGGATGCTATCTCTATCTCACAGCAAAGGCAAAAGGCTGCTGCTGACAAGCACAGAAGAGCCCAAGACTTTAAAGAAAATTATTGGGTCTTGTTAAAGTTTCCCAAGGCTCGTTTAAGGCACACGACGGGCAAGAATCCTACGGGCCACCAAAAGTAATATGCTAAACTAGCAAAAAGGTACTATGGTCCCTAGGTTAGGATAACCAATGGGGGCACCACCAACCGATCACCCAAAGGTCCTTGCTATGAATGTAGAGGTAACCATTCAACACGATTTCGTCCATACAAGAGTGAGAGAAAAAAGATATTTGGGTTTTTTGAGGGTTGTGCAATCAATCACCTCTTATCATTTTTTCCAAAGAATCTAGAACACAAGGGAAAAGCAACTGCGAATTTCATTGGGGTTTTTCCTTGTTCGAGTAGATCTGAACCCAAACCAACAATTCCTATCAATGTGGTAACTAAGCTTGAGCTCAAGAAGCATCAAAAAACGTGTCGGTAGAGGACAAGCCAAAACTTCAAAAACAAACTAAATTTGAGAGTTTAACGGTCAAGACTCTAAGAAAATCCAAAAAAGCAAAAAGAGACAAAATGAAAGCAAAAAGGCTAACGGAAAAGACAACCTTGGAGACAGAGCTGCACCAAACAAAGGATCTCAGCTCAAGTGTGAACAAGAAAACAAAGAAAAGGTTGACAAAGTGGAAGTGTCAAAAAATTTATCAAGTAGTTCAGTCTTGATAAAAGAGGTAAGGGAGCCATTATATGATCTATTGCAAGCTTAATAATTGACTTATCTACACCAAAAATTGAGACAAGAAAGTTGGAAATGTGTAGATGGCTCATAGAGGGAACTCAAGCCCTAATACAACCTAAAACACTAAACATTCCCAAACCAGAAGTGGCACCAATACCTCAAAAGGAGAACAAGAGTGAGCAAAAGACAAACAACATAAGTGAATGTGAGGTCCCCATATCCGTCGACACCAAAAGTGGAATGGGACCATTGACAGGTCTCTAGGCCTACTAAGTCAGAGTCCTTAAACAAGAATAATTCTAGGGAATTCACCCTTACCATTGACAATGGTTTAGGTTTATAGCCCTAGAAGGAGACCTAGTCCTGTCTCGCAGTGAAAACGGGACTACTAAAAAAAAACTATTCCGGCCCTATAACTTCCATCATTCACATTAAGGTTTCCTTAGCCAACACTTTTTTTCCCCTAACATATGTGAGGGCACATCTGTTGGTGGATTCCTCTTCCAAGTGAGGAAGTTTCTAAAAATTTTAGTGCGCGGGATTGGATAGTTATTTGACTAATCACGTCCACCCGTCCATGATTGACAACCTTAGTCAATCCCCACTTACCACCCCGCACTCACACATGATTTCTGTGTTGTTTAATTACTACCACTTTCTTTTCACAATTAAAACAATGATTTCTTTTAACTTTCATCACTGGATTTCATTAAGACAACCCTTGAAAACAATATTTAAAACATTCTTTTAGCAAACAAACATCTTTAGACTTAAGACAAGGTACAGTCATTCTGAAGTATCTCTGACTAGTACTGGCTTGCTTCAAGACCACCTATATAGAGGTGAAAAAACGGCACCCATTCCTTATTTATAATAACCAGGATGGAAAAAGTCATCACCCTAAGTCCGGGCACCCATACCCCAACCAGTTGCCCATACAACCGGGTGGTTCCTCTAGGATAAACTTGATATCTTAAGTAATATCCACAAACACAAACAAGCACTGGGTAAAGACTCCACATGCGCTGAGGAAGCCGAATCATCCATGGAGAAATCACCATCAATACTCATTACCCGGAGAAAAATATTCCAAAGAATCAGAGGTGTCTTGAGACATGCTGTCTTAAGGATGGTCAAACCTTTCTTTCCTAGGTCAATCAGTCATAACCCAATCATTTCTTTCCTATTTACAATCATTGCTCGTTGGTTTCTTGGAATTTATCTTCCATTTACTGCCAGTTTATCCTTCCTAACCCTTACGTATGCAATGCTAACTTAGAAACGAACTTTAAAAGATTTAAGCGAACAAAATAGAAATCCACCTGGGACTGCTCATGCATGTGCTGTTGCGCTAGAGCCTGCAGACTTTCCTCCGTCGGCCTATGGCTAGGCCCAGCCTCATGATCATAAGTGGATTTATTTCTTTTGTTGCTAATATCCTCTTCCTCGGTAAGAGGATTTTCTCTGGTTCTCTTTCGAGCCATATCGGCAGCCTTTATAAAAGGACTTAATTGATTAGAGGTTTAATTGAATAATCTCTTTTCTTCCTTTTTTTAACCCAAAAATAAGGGTTTTTGGAGTAAGTAGGTATACTTGATAGTTTATTGGATGAGATCTTTCTCTTGTAACTTCCTTGTACTATTAGTATTTTCCCATAATTATCATCTAATTAGGAGAGCTATTTTACTGGGTTTCTCCTTAGTCTATATTCTATGAATATCTTATATTTAGCCTTAGTAAATTATAATTCCTATCCGCTAATGGATTACTCGCCCTAGATGTAATTTGATATATTCTATCTTTAGGAATTTTCATAAAATATATTTATGACTTTTCCCTCCTATACTTATGGTTTAATTTAGGCAAATTTTGTCGATAGTAATTTGTTATACCAATCATTTATGCTAAGGTAGTTTTCTAAACCTTCAATAGTGATTTCAAACCTCAAGTATTTATTTGGTAATTATATAAATTCATTTATTAATTTCCTTTCTCTATTTTATACACAAAATTGGTTACTTTTAATGAAGATAAGTATTTAAACTAATTATCTGAGGTTAGGATATTTATCATGGTTTCTTCGAGGTGTTTTTTACCTCTGATAATTATCTCAAATAATTTTGAGTCAGTTTGCTATTTTCCCCCTTTTAATTTGTCCTAAAAATAGTGTAATTCTGCTAAGATAATTAGGTGCACTAATTATCTGAGGTTAATATAATTATCATGGGTTCCCTATAATGTGTTTTAACTTTGATAATTATCTCAAAGCATTTTGAATCAATTTTTTATTTTCCCTTTTTTAATTTGTTCTTAAAACAATGTAATTCTACTAAGATAACTAGATAAACTATTTATCTGAGGTTAACATAATTATCACGGGTTTGTGATTTACCTTTGATAATTATCTCAAAGAATTTTGAATCAATTTGCTATTTTTCTCTTTTAATTTGTCCTAAAAATAGTGTAAATCTGCTAAGATAATTAGGTAAACTAATTATCTGAGGCTAAAATAAATAATTTAACGGGTTTCCTAAGATGTGATTTACCTCTGATAATTATCTCAAAGCATTTTGAATCAATTTTCTTTCTTCCCCCTTTTAATTTGTCTTAAAAAACAGTGTAATTTTAGTAATATAATTAGATAAACTAATTATATGAGGTTAACATAATTATCATGGGTTCCCTAAGATGTGGTTTGCCTTTGATAAATATATGAGAGCATTTTGGATTAGTTTGATCATTTCTCTAGTTACTTTTCTCTAAAAAGTAGTGTAATTCTGCTTAATTAATTATGATAATTACTCAAAAAATTAAAAGATAATTTTCCTAGTATAATGATAGTCTAACACAGCTCTGATAATTATCTCATATTAATCTAGACTTAATTAGTATAATTACCATTAATTTATGGTTAAAATGGATAATTTCAACCCTAATATGATATAATAATTAATTAGTTTAATATCTCTAAGCTTAATCACAATAATCAGCAGAGAATATTTAATTAAGAGAGTATTTTTGAGTATACATAGGATTAATCTTCAATTAATTAAGAAAATTATAAATACGTTAACCTAGCTTTGCTAATTAATAAAGATTAGGGCTAATTATCATTTAATTAACCAATTAGAGCTTAATCTCTAGTGATTTTTTCATAGAGGTCTCTCTAGATGAGAGAGAATGTGCCAAGGATCCGATTCTAATTTTTTTACGAAGGAAGGAGATCTTTTTATAGTTTTTCTGAGCCCCGGGTTGTTCCTGGCAGGTTCTGGCAACTCAAGCAAGGCCCCAGCTTCTAGGTAGAACCACCTGCGGGCTAAATATGACCTGGGCAGGTTCCCCACAGTTCCACACTGTCCCCTTAGCTTCTTGAATCGATTTTGACTATTTTCACTGATTTTTAATGATGTAAATTGAAAATATTAGTAAATTCTAGAACCTTAGGATAAGAAAGTCTTTGTTAATAATAATTACTGAAACCATCCAATTTTACTTAACTAATTGAATTCCTAGTGTAACTTTTCAAGGTCCGTAACTTTCCCAGATTTTATCGGAATCTAATTCAGAAAAATACTAACCATAGTAAAGATCTCGTTATGATTCCAAAAATACCAATATCAGCCATGATTGAAAGTTAAATTTACAAGCTTTGTACAGTTACTAAGGTTTCAGAAACTCGAAACACCAGGATATCGTCGAAAAACACCAACACAAAATCATCCAGGTATTCTCTGAATATATCCTGCATGAGACGGTTAAAAGTAGCCGGAGCATTCGTAAGACCAAAATGCATCACGATGAACTCATAATGCCCATACCGGGTGTTGAATGTAGTTTGTAAATATCTACCTCCTTAATCCAGATTGATGGTAACCTAACTAAGATCAATTTTTTTGAATACCTTGGCTCCATGTAATCTATCAAGCAATTCGTCGATGCAAGGAATAGGATACTTATTCTTTATTGATACCTGGTTAAGTCCCCTATAATCGATGCAGAGACGTAAAGATCCATCCTTCTTCTTTTGGAATAGAACAGGTGCTCCCTAAGGTGAAATGCTTGGTCTTATGAATCCTTGTTCAATAAGCTGACGAAGCTGTTCTTTTAATTCGGTAGCTTCAGGGAGGGACATTTTGTAGGGTCTTTTTGAAATTGGTTCACTACCTAGAAAGGTTTCTATTTCGAGGTCTATGTCCCTTGGAGGAGGTAAATTTGAGAGATCTTCCAGAAATATATTCAAAAATTCCTTAAGCCATTCTAGAGTTGTGTTGTCCCTTGAATCATCTGTTTTATTAAGTTTTACTACAAAGATCTGTTGCCCCTTGCGTAACCCCTTCAGAAGTAGACTAGCCCTAACTAAATGAGCCTTAGGCTTCCCATTTGATCCTCGTACTAACGTTTCTTCGCCTAAGTGATTTTTGAAGGATAGGTTCCCTTGAGCACAGTGAATATGGGCTTGATTTTTGATTAACCAATCCATTCCTAGAATACCATCATAGATTCCTACTGGTAGAGTCCGAAAGTAAGATGAAGTAAGGGTTCCTCCTAGTTCAAACTCAACTTTCCCGGCTGTAAATTGAGATAGAACCTCTTTCCCATTTGCTAGTTCTACCACTAATTTCTTGGTGGGATATTGGTTCAATTTAAGTTTCCTTAAACATTTAGAGGAGAGAAAAGAGTGTGTGCTGCCACAATCTATAAGTGATTCAAAATTTTCACCTTATTTGTTTGCAGTGGTTTGGATGACAACATACTGTTGCCGAGCTCTAGGGTTATCAATGGCGGAAAAAAGAGTAGCTCTTTTGTCTTCCTCATCCAGCAAGGTTGGCTCTCCTACTAGCATAAGCTCTGGCTCCTCTACCTCTTCCTCTGCCTCGTCCTCTATTTCCTCTACCTCTTTGATTATTTCCTTGTCCTATCTGAGTCTGAAGAGTGGTTCCAGCATCAACTCGGGGATTTTTCCCCTCTTGGCATTGGCTCCTGTAGTGCCCCATTCTATTGCACCCATAGCATCTAATATTTGGAAAAGTCTGCTCTATAGCGGCTGCAACTGTCACTACCCTTCATTGATTTCCTTGGTTGTAATTTCCCCTTGCTCTTCCTCTAAAGTTATTGTAGTTGTAATAGCTCCTTGCAGGGGGTTTCCTTCAGCTGCAAGTGGTTTAGCTCTTAGAAGAGAATCTTGAATAGACATGGGTCTCATAGATTCTAAGCGGGTACTTAAAGGTTTGTTTCGACCCTGGCAGAATTGAGCAATCTGTTGTTCCATTTTCATTGGGGGTGCATAATGTTGTAAAGACACATATTTGGTGTAGTACTCTTCCAAAGTAAGCCCTAACTGTTTGAGGGTGAATAATTATTCATTTTAATAGCTTGGTGAGTTGGAGGAAGATATCTTTCTTTGTTTGGCTGCTTCATTCTTTCCCAGGAGGGAATAATGGAAGGGTTATCTCTATAGTATTGTTTCCACCAGAGTTTTGCATCTTCGGTGAGTCAAAAGATTCCTAACATTGCCCAATTTTTTGAAGCAGTTCCTGTTGCCAAGAAATAATCATCCATGGCGTTGAGCTAGGCTTCGGCATCACGTTCTAAGTTGGTTCCCTCTCCCTTGAAAGTTGGGAGTTGAACTTGTTTTAGTAGTAGTTTCTTTTCTTGGTGGGAGTGTAGAGGCTTTTTGTATTACCCTGAGTTTTTAATTAATGAAAATCTTTTAGTGATAACAATAATTTTGTTTTGTCATGCAAGTTTTCTACTCTATATACTTTTGAAATTTTGAATGAAAACAAAAAACCGACAATCACTATGACCTTCTCAAGTAAATTACACAAAGCATGTCATAAAACCATGGTATATACAAGAGTTAATACAACACTGACTCATACTATGTACAAGATGGACTCATACTATGTACAAGATGGACTCATGCTATATACAAGATGGACTCATACTATATACAAGATGGACTCATGCTATATACAATGTGTAACTCTCTATACCAAAATCCTCTTCAGCACTAGTGGGTCTGACAGGGGATCAAAAAATATAACATCTTTTGGTCCCCTAAATTTTGGGCCTACCCTCATGGGTCTGATCCTACCTGGGTATATTACTTTGGCTACCTGATCATATACCCACTGATTTTGTGACACTTCTACCTCATCTATAGTAATGGTCTTATCTTGATCTTCAGTCCCACTGAAAAAGAAAACTTCGATGCTCCGAAGTGTTTCTGCCCACTTGAGTCTTTTCAAATTGAGTGCCAAACCTTCTATCTGTCCTACATCAATCAGTAAAATTCCGCTCAGTTGTGACCAGTTGATTCCCCATGTAGGAGGAGGGAAAAACATTACATCTAATAATTGCATGATGCTCTTGCAAAATAAATACTTATTGGAGTTGCAAGCAGCCTCAAACATGATGTTGAAAATCACAAACTTTTGGTAAGCTTGGCGGATATTTTCCTGTATTGATAGGGAAATTCTCATTTCACAACATACCATAATTAAAAATGCAATATAACTTGTGCCTATTTTTTCAACTTTTCCCTCCTAAGGTCAAGACCCTGTTAAACCATGCTCTGATACCACTTGTGAGGTCCCCATATCCGCCGACACCAAAAGCGGAATGGGACCATTGACAGGTCTCTAGGACTACTAAGTGAGAGTCCTTAAACAAGAATAATTCTAGGGAATTCACCCTTACCATTGACAATGGTTTAGGTTTATAGCCCTAGAAGGAGACCTAGTCCTGTCTCGCAGTGAAAATGGGACCACTAAAAAAAAACTATTCCGGCCCTATAACTTCCATCATTCACATTAAGGTTTCCTTAGCCAACGCTTTTTTCCTCCTAACATATGTGAGGGTACAGCTGTTGGTGGATTCCTCTTCCAAGTGAGGAAGTTTCTAAAAATTTTAGTGCGCGGGATTGGATAGTTATTTGACTAATCAGGTCCACCCGTCCATGATTGACAACCTTAGTCAATCCCCACTTACCACCCCGCACTCACACATGATTTATGTGTTGTTTAATTACTACCACTTTCTTTTCACAATTAAAACAATGATTTTTTTAAACTTTCATCACTGGATTTCATTAAGACAACCCTTGAAAACAATATTTAAAACATTCTTTTAGCAAACAAACATCTTTAGACTTAAGACAAGGTACTATCATTCTGAAGTATCTCTGACCAGTACTGGCTTGTCTCAAGACCACCTATACAGGGGTGAAAAAATGGCACCCATTCCTTATTTATAAAAACCGGGGTGGAAAAAGCCATGACCCAAAGACCGGGCGCCCATATGCCAACCGGTTGCCCATACAATTGGGCGGTTCCTCTAGGATAAACTTGATATCTTAAGTAATATCCATAAATAAAAACAAGCATGGGCTAAATACTCCACGCGCGCTAAGAAAACCGACTCATCCATGGTGGAATCGCCATCATTACTCATTACCTGGTGTAAAATATTCCAAGAAATCAAAGGCGTCTTGAGACAAGCTGTCTTAAGGATGGTCAAACATGTCTTTCCTAGGTCAATCAGTCATAACCCAATCATTTCTTTCCTATTTACAATCATTGCTCGTTGGTTTCTTGGAAGTTACCTTCCATTTACAGCCAGTTAATCCCTTCTAACCCTTACATATGCAATGCTAACTTAAAAATAAACTTTAAAAGATTTAAGCGAACAAAATAGAAATCCACCTAGGACTGCTTGTGCATGTGCTGCTGCGCTGGAGCCTGCAGACTTTTCTCCGTCGGCCTATGACAAGGCCCAGCCTCATGGTCATTAGTGGCTTTATTTCTTTTGTTGCTAATATCCTCTTCCTTGGTAAGAGGATTTCCTCTGGTTCTCTTTTGAGCCATATCGACAGCGTTTATAAAAGGACTTAATTGATTAGAGGTTTAATTGAATAATCTCTTTTCTTCCTTTTTTTAAACCCAAAAATAAGGATTTTTGGAGTAAGTAGATATACTTGATTTATTGGATGAGATGTTTCTGTTGTAACTTCCTTGTACTATTAGTATTTTCCCATAATTATCATCTAATTAGGAGAGCTATTTTACTTGGTTTCTCCTTAGTCTATATTCCATGAATATTGTATGTTTAGCCTTAGTAAATTATAATTCCTATCCGCTAATGAATTACTCACCCTAGATGTAATTTGATATGTTCTATCTTTAGATGTAATTTGATATGTTCTAACTTTTCCCTCCTATACTTATGGCCTAATTTAGGCAAATTTTCCGAGAGCAATTTGTTATACCAATCATTTATGCTAAGGTAGTTTCGCAACCTTCAATAGTGATTACGTACCTCAGGTATTTATTTGGTAATTATATAGATTCATTTACTAATTTCCTTTCTCTATTTTATACACAAAATTGGTTACTTTTAATGAAGATAAGTATTTAAACTAATTATCTGAGGTTAGGATATTTATCATGGGTTTCCAAAGGTGTATTCTACCTCTGATAATTATCTCAAAGCATTTTGAATCAATTTTCTATTTTCCCCCTTTTAATTTGTACTAAAAATGGAGTAATTCTGCTAAGATAATTAGATAAACTAATTATCTGAGATTAACATAATTATCACGAGTTTCCTAAGATGTGATTTACCTTTGATAATTACCTCAAAGGATTTTGAATCAATTTGCTATTTTCCCCTTTAATTTGTCCTTAGAACATCGTAATTGTGCTAAGATAATGAGGCAAACCAATTTTCGGAGGTTAAGATAATTATCACATGTTTCCCAAGATGCGATTTACCTTTAATAAATATCTCAAAGCATTTAGAATCAATTTGCTATTTTCCCCTTTTAATTTGTCTTAAAAACAATGTAATTCTGCTAAGATAATTAGGTAGACTAATTATCTGAGGTTAACATAATTATCAAGGGTTAAATAAAATGTGATTTAACTTTGATAAATATCTCAAATAATTTTGGATTAGTTTGATTATTTATCCCTTTACTTTTCTCTCAAAAACAATATAATTCTACTTAATTAATTATGACAATTACTCAAAAACTTACAAGATTATTTTCCTAACATAATGATAGTCTAACACAGCTCTGATATATCTCATCTTAATGTAAACTTAATTAGTATAATTACCATTAATATTATGATTAAAATAGATAATTTCAGTCCTAATATGATATAATTATTAATTAGCTTAATATCCCTAAGGTTAATCACAATAATCAGCAGAGAATATTTAATTAAGAGAGAATTTTTGAGTATATATAGGATTAATCTTCAATTAATTAAGAAAATTGTAAATAGGTTAACCAAGCTTTGCTAATTAAGAAAGATTAGGGCAAATTACCGTTTAATTAACCAACTAGAGCTTGATCTCTAGTGATTTCTATGCAGAGGTCTCTCTAGATGATAGAGAATGTACCAAGGCTCCGAGACTAACCACTGGATACGAGGGTAGTAGCTAACACAATGGATGAGGCCATGTCCCAAGAAATTTAGCCTATTACTAAGGTGGAAGAGATGTGTCCAAAATCCTTGTGGGAAACAACTGCTCACCTTTGCTGCGAGGCTCGCTTGCTCTGTCAGTGTTGACTGTAAAGTAGCACTATATCTTTGCAGATTCTATTCTAGAAGTCAACATGGATCATGAGATTCATCGTAGAGACACACAATCATTATATGAGGATGCAAGGATGAAAGTATTTGTTGAGAATAAACATGGAACATTAAAGACTTTACCTTCTTTTATAGGGGATGTTGCGGGAGCAAATCACACCACCCATAAAGTGCATGCAACACAACCTAGATCAACATAATGTCAATTGAGGACACAGATGACACGATAGGTGCATGAAGGCAATCTCTTTAGCTTGTCATGCTGAGACTATCCCACGCATACAACACTTTGGCAGGCAAACTAAACCACAATCTAGAATCTCACTGCTCTCAATGACACCACTCAACCCACATACACACAAAGGGAAGGAAACTCACTAAACCATATCGGAATCATACAAAACTTAAGGAACACCATCCCCTCACTAGGATACACATGTCCCAAAGCCTCTACACTCAATACCCATCTGTGGAAAATGCATATGAAGACAGAGCCAAGTTTTTGAAGCATCTAAACGCTAAATTTTATGGGTACCTATGTGTAGCTTATGTCGCCACAATTCTAATGAATACTTCAGGCAGAATACATACATCATTTGATACACTTACAACCGCAAATAGCTTGTAGATGCACAAGCATGTTCGCTTCGTTCTACGAGGAATGCTTGGCATTGTCGCGTAGCTCTTGTCGAGGCTAGCTCAATGGTGCAGTCGGATCTCCAATGTGATGAACAAGCGGGGAGTAGCACCAGGATGAAGCTCACACACACTCTCTCTCTTTCTCTCTCACACAGTTGACGGCAGCTTAAAACTTAGATTATGATAAAAAAGTTATTTTTACAAAATGACCTAGGTACCTTATATACTAAGGCTACCATAGGTTAAACCTCATATAGAGTTCCAGGGGTAGAATGGTTTTGTATGTACAATCTGGAAGTTCCATTGCACCCTAGCTTATGCAATTAGACTAACTACTCATTACAATTGGTGTTTTTAACCATAATCCGTAGAATTTCATAACTCGCAAAGAATAAGACTTTGGTACAAAATAAGAGTTATGTTGTGTTGTTGACCCAGTGGTTAACACTTCCCCCCTCCAAATTCATGTCGTCCCTGACATGACCTGGTTGTTGATGTCGATGCGGTCTTTCTTGTTGTTTTACTATTGTAAAGAAAGTGTAGGCTGTAGCTTTTGCACGAGCTTGTCATGTTCATCCAATCCGACGCACATAGTCTTCACATGATTCAAGAAAATCATAATTGATGACAAACATCTACCAATTTTGTGTCTTTTTAATTTTCGAAAACAACTTCTACAATATGTAGAATTGAATGATTGGCTTTCATATCTTGTGAACCAATGACAACTTTGTAAGGATTTTGTAGATTTGTTTTTGCTAAACCTTCAACTTCTTTAGGCCAAGTTGCACTCCAATGCAAAATCTTTCTGTCAGGCCGCATCTAGGAGATAATTTTTTTCTGCTTTGAGGTTCAAATCCGATGTCTAGCATTCGATCCACCTCATCAAGGACAATATATGTAACCTTGTAAAGTTTGTTTGTCTACCATTTGTGTTTTTTCTTCTTTTTTGATGATTTCTTTGTTCTTGCATCAAGCTGATCAAAGTTTCATTTACCACTGTTAGCATTTGTGTGCTATAAATCATTTTACTTCTTCTACTTGACTTAATTGAAGCTTGACAAACCCTAGTTAATTCCCCAAGTTAGTAATTTGCTTCAAAAGGGCTTTATCCGACATCATTCATGATAGATTTATCATTTATGAGCTATCATTGTCCATTTGTCCCCAAAACTCATATACATGATGTACAAGGTATGTAGGTGGCTATCATTACTTCAACTTTGAGAAAATTGCCTTAGACTAGGGGTTAGATTTTTTATTTTATTTTGTTTAACCCTTAGCTTGTATTCTCTATTCATAGTCTACTGACAAAGTTTAGCTTGATTCTGACTTGAATTTTGCTTTCTAAGCTCACGTTTTGGATTTCAGTCTTGGAAATGGCTGATGGAAATCATCGGCACCTTCTAGTTGCCAAATACAAGTAGAACCAATGATGAAGATCAAAATTGGGCTTGATCCATAGTCGCTCTTGCAAACATCTATCACAAAAGATGACTGAGCTATCATTTTCCCCACTTTTTTTGTCAATATTGTTAGCCCCTTTTGTTTGTTAGGCTTCATTAAGTCACATACAAGATAGAAGATTTATGGTATAAAGATCTACTTCCGGTACACGGCCTTGTAGTCGTTTGTAGTGTTTGATAGGAGCTTTACACTTGATGGCTACATTTGTTTAGTCGATCACCAGCTTTCTTTGTCATTGAAGGCCATCCCAGAGTCTTATGACCATTCTTAGTCATTTTTAGCCTCATATTGTTGTTGAAGGCTGATTAGCATTCTTTTGTTACCTCTGACATTATCCATTGTGCATATGGATTTTGAGACATGCTTTGTGAAGTGTCGTCATTTTCTTGGACCTTCTTTGCTTTGTACGACTCGACATCTCTTCAGTCTTTTCTTCATCTGGATTATGGATTTTCCTGCCTTTTTTTTTAAATCTAAAAAATAACAAAATCAACTCAACTCAAAAAAAATTTACAAGTTAATAGAATTCTAAATGCTATGTACATTGTACACATGTCCCTAGGGGTTCATATATGGCTTTTGTCCTTGTACTTCTCTTGTAACGCTATGATGAGGGCATATACTCTAAATTTTTGTCAAAAAATCATCACAATCAAATGAAATAATTCAATGCAACTCACAAAACATTGCCCTCTAGTATTCATATATTATCTCCGCATTTCAAATACCTCCTCACTCCTGTTTGGAGTCCTCCTTGATGACAGGGTATCACCAAGGGTATGTGTTGTGCTTGGGCAATCAAAAATTGTGCATGTGTAGGCTTTGTAATGTAGCCCTATTATGCATACACAATCAATGCATGGAAAGATTTATGTTGTGCAAGATGTGGTGAAAAGCTAAAAAAAGCATAAAAAGGTATGAAAAGCAGATATTTACAAATAGCTTCCTCACAACTCATAGATTAAGGATTCAGACCTACTTTTTGCAAAAAAACAAAAAAAGCATCAAAAAGCTAAAAAACGTGATTTTTTTTCAAAATCTAACAAAATTTCCATTTGACCTACCAAATCATGGAAACAAACCTTGCTTTTCACTTCAAAACCTTAAAACACTGCCAAACAAGCATTTTACCTAAAATATCATGAAATGGATATTGGAATCTATTTTTCTTATTTTTAAAAAAGACCCAAAAATCCGAGATCTTATATAGTCCCTATGTCTGGATTAAAAGGATCTACCACATGCTGAATGATTTGTGCATCAAAGCTCATCTTGGTAGCCTCCAACATGACTTACATACTCTAGCTTGAGAAGCAGTTTTTCATTCTACTGAAATATGTATCTCCCTATCTTATGATACAACACTAAATATGATGCTTCTTTGACTAGGCTAAGGAGTGCATGTACTTCTATAGGGGGGGTCACTTGAAAACTATGTGACTATCACATGAGCGCAGCAAAAGGGGTTATTAAATTTCATTTTTTCTCACATTTTTACATACAGATTGGTACCAAAAAATGGAATTAAAAAAATATTACAGATTGAATTGGAAAAGGGTGTATTTTATGTGTCCAAAATTCATAGATAAGGAGTTTTAGAAGTGGTCTTTGAACTCATGTGATATACATAAGTTATACATAGTGACCCCGCCAAGGCTGGGATGATACCTAAACAATCTACTGGCATCTGAAAATCATGCACCCCTTCCTCAACTGATATGATATGGAACACATTTAGAGGTTCATTATTTGACTTTGAACTGGCCTCCTGAACTGGTGTTGTTGATATGGCATAGTACAACTTAATCTTTGCTCCATTGTAGACCCCTTGCAAACATTAATCCTTTTAAATGATTTAAAATCTAACTATGCCATAGAGAAAACCCAATCAGCTTCATAAGTTTTTGACCATGCCTTGTTCAGATTAGGTTTCTTTGCATCTAAATTTAAATGATAAAGAAACACTAGATCTCCCTTCTTGAATTCCCTGATTTTGATCTTACTATCATGTCAATGCTTTCTCCTCTGTTGAACCACCTCTTTCTCAAGCATAGATTTTTGTTTGATCTCATCCAATCTCAACAATTCATACACTCTTACTATCATGCTAGTGATGTCTCCTCTTTTGAACCACCTCTTGTTCAAGTACAACTCTCTATTTGATCTCATCCAGTCTCAAAAATTCATCCAGTCTCTGCTTCAAATGTCATAATAATCAATATCTAATTCTCCTAAATGATTTTCTCATATTAAACTGATCATTAAATGTGGGGAAGTGACAGGGGAGAAAAAGCTAGAATATTGGTTAAGCTAGCAAACTGGCCACAGTAGGGATCCAAAGGAGGGAAAATAGGGATCCAAAGGGGGGGCCATCTGCAAAAGAGCCATGTGCAACAATGGGCTAAAAAGACCCTAAGGTTCAGCCCATTAATACTTCCAAAATGCTAAGGTTCCAAAATTCAAAGGTTGTGTCAAAAGGTCAACCCTAGGGGAAATTGGATGCTTTGTGTGTGACCAAAAAGTCTTTTCAAATCCCTACATAGGAGGGGGCGAGCCTTGGGAGTAGGGGATGAGAGAGAAAGTCACACACACACACACACACATGCTCCCTTTACACAAAGGGAACTAGGGACACATGTCAGCTCCCTAGCTCAGATGCCCACAAGGTGTGCCCAATTGCTATTGGATGGCCTTGGAGGTGGACCAATGAGAATTAGGCTAGAGTAAATCTAGTTCAACTAATTTAAAAACACTTAATAAAAGAACCAATGAAAATTAAGTCTCCTAGATGACTATTGGACAGTCTCCGAAGGGGTCCAATGAGCATTCAACAGCCCAATGGCTTGCCTGATTCCTATTGGCCAGGAGGCAAAGGGGTCCAATGAGAGTTTAATTGAATTATTAATTAAACTAAAGCTCTCAAAAAAGGGGAAAGGGGGACACATGTTAGAAGGCTATCACTTATGCTGCTTAATAGTCATTGGCTTGACTTGGGGAGGGCCAATGAGGGTTGAGCAAGAGCAAATAGCAAGAGGGCTCGCCCAAGAGAGAGAGGGGGCTGACTTTTGCAAGGCATTATCACACACACACTCACACAATCTCATGTGTGAAGAAAGAGAAGACTATCTGTTCCCAAGGTTTAATGGAGAGCTCATCACCTACTCCAAGCTTGTGAGATAGAAGCCTACATCGACACACTCTTGGCATGTGGATGAAAATCCAACCAAGAGCCAAGCTTCAATGCATGCTCATCTCCTCTACCAAGCTAATTACTAAGGTAAGCTATGCTAATATGAGTGATTATGTGAGGAGATGTACATCTTTCTCGTAAGATACTCCCTATTCCTCTCAATCTACTCTCATACCCTGCTAGCTCTCACCATCTTCGAAGGTGTGTGAGGTCTTGGGTTTGAGAACGGGGATAATTAATGTTGTGTTTGCTAACTGTTTTGCTTAGTGCATGAAGCTTTCATCTTCATTGCACTAGCTAATCTTGAAGGAACACAAAGAATTGTATTGTACAATGTCTCTCTTGATGGGAGAAACCATAATACAAAGCCTTTTGGAGGGGGGACCGGCTCCATGAAAATCTGGTCCTCAACTATTGTCAATTGCTTAATTTCTCTCTCTTTTGAAAGTATTGTTGATGCTATCTAACTAGGTGTTATGCTTTTTGTTGCTCTCTCCACCCAAGCACTCTTGTAATTCTCATTAGGAATATATTCTAATGAAATGCCCACTATGTTCATGCTAATTTCCGCTACACACAAGTTATTAGGCCATTAAATGTTACATTGGTATCAGAGCACAAGGTTTATCTTTTCTTGCTCAAGAAGGGAGGTCCTCAAGCTAGCTATAAATGGTTGGTATTATTAATTGCCTGTGAGGAAGTAGAATAGGGATTTTTTAGCCTTGCAGTGCGCTTGCCTTTGTGGAGTTAACGGGGCATCACCATCGAGAGCTATGGTCTTAATAGTGGAGTCCTACGGGGCTTGCCTACGGCTTAACCACTATTGAGATATTAGAAGCTTGACAGGAGCCGGTGATGTTTTGGGTTTGAATGACCCTCTCTTCTATTCCTTGCAATTAATGGTATTCGAGCCGCGGGTACAATAGCTTGAGTGCTTTTTATAAAGGGGTAAAGAGGAGTAGCAACTAGGGCTTGAAGTGCCAAAGTACACCTAAAAAGTTTACACCTAAAAGTTGTTAGAATGGTTGACAATAGTAAAGAGAGTGAAATTAATGTTGATAACTTTGATTTTGCTCATGAGCAAGATACTTATGATGCTTCAATGCTTGTTAACTATCTTGTTTCTAGGCTTCAACAAGCCATGGGCAATCCATCTCTCCAAAGTAAAGTGCAACGGCAGCTTCGTGCTCACGGGATTATCCATGCTCATCACCATGACGAGAGAACACCTAGGAAGCCTCCTTGTGAGACTACCAAAAGAGGTCTCTCTCCGATTCGGGAAGAAAAGAGAATCCGTACAAAGGGCTCAAGAATTTACTTCTTGATGATGCATCTCCTTCCCAAAGGAGAACTCAAGAGCCTCCACCGAAGGAACGAGAAAGAAGTGAGTCTCCCACCACCTCAGGGGAGATGGCTCCACGAAGACGGCGGGCTAAACGCTCTCCATCACCACCAAAGCGGAGAATACCATCACACTCTTCTCCACGCCATAATTCAAAGAGGGATGATAAAAAGAAAGAGAAGAAAAAGGCGAGAAAGAGGACACCCTCTTCTCCATCTTCTTCATCCTCTTCCTCTTATGAAAGTGATGGTGAAGACAACGAAGATCAAGACAAGAAAAAGGCGAGAAAGAGGTCACCCTCTTCTCCACCTTCTTCAAATTATTCACCTTCGGAAGAAAGTGATGGTGCAACCTTTGAACCATCAAAAAGAAGAGGCCATAGGAAATCCTATGCCGCATGGAAGAGGTCGTCCAAGCTGAAGAAATTCAAAGAGCGAGGGAAGAGCATCTCTTTCCTTACCTATGATGGTACCTTTGGTGCTACGGACAAAGTCTTGTCCTTTATCCAACAGTTCGATGCGGCGTTTGCAGATGAGGGCTTCACGGAGTCCTCTAAGCTATGCCATGTAGCTATGCACTTTCAAAAGTCTGCCAGGTAATGGTGGTCTAGCCTACGAGCCAACGGTGAAGCTCCACGAACATGGAAAGCTTTAAGAGCTTCCATTATGAAGCAGTTTTTGGCCACCGATGCCAAAGACAAAGTACTCACCAAATGGCGAAGCCTAAATCTCTCTCCCTATGAATCCATCCACAAATATGTAGACAAGTTTTGGGACCTACAACTCAAAGCCACTGTCTTAAAAAAGTTGGATTTTGGAGAGCAAAAGCAACAATTTTGTGCGGGTTTAACCAAAGAAATGGCGGAGTATGTCAACTCCCAAAGGCCACGTACCATATCGGCGGTAATACACCATACTATGGTGGCCTCTCGAATCAATTTCCAAACGGGGGCTAAAAGAAATAATAAGCCCACGGAAAACAAGGGTTCCAACAAGCCTAAGGGGAAGGACAATGTCCAAAAGTCTCCTAAGGGCAACTCGAAGAAAGCTAAAGAGAAGGGAGTTTACAAAGGTAAAAACAAACTCTCTCCTGAAGAGATTGAGCGTTATCGCAAGGATAACCGGTGTTTCAAGTGCGGCGAAGAAGGGCATGCATACCACGCTTGTCCCCAAAAGAACAACCGCCAAGATCCTCCTAGAGCTTTCTTGGTTGAAATCCAAGAGGAGGAGACTCACCAAACTGACCACAAAGGATCTCCTCTATGCCATGCTTGGGGAAAGGTAAGAGAACATGATGATTTTATTTTCTTTGACCCTGGTTCTACTCACAATTTTAGATCTATAGAGTTGGCCACCAAGCTAGGCATACAAGCTTACGAGATGGGAGATGTCCTACCCGCAGACAGTGCCTTCAAGGGGAAAGAAGCTTCAGCCACTCCCTTAATCGGGAAATTGAGGCTTCATGTCCAAGGCTATGTGGACAAAGAGGACTTCTTTATCTCTCCTCTCAAACATGAGGATGTAATCCTAGGGGCAGCATGGTTTGACCGCATGGCTGCCAATGTTAAATTTCCTGAAAGGAGAACCTCCTTTAAGTTCAGGAAAAAGACATGTATATAGATGATAAGGAAATGGGTAACACTATCCCCATTGTACATACACCAGTTGTCAACAAGTCAATAAAGAGCTCTATTTCCGTGTACATGATTTTTGTTAAAGATTCTCAAAATGAACCTAATGCTTTAGCAAAAGAAAATAAAAGCAACCAAAAGGAATTAGAGTTATCCAATTTTCTCAAGGGGTTTCAAGATGTTTTTATTGATGACATCCCTTGTGAGCTACCTCCTAAACGAGGTAATGATGACTATGCAATTGACCTTCTTCCAGGAAGTTCACCGCCTAACAAAACTCCTTATAGAGTTTCTCAAGCTCAACAAGAGGAGATTATGCGGCAAGTGCATGAGTTAGTTGAGAAGGGCATGGTTAGGCCTAGCTCATCTCCATTTTTCTCACCTGTGCTATTAGTGCAAAAGAAAGACGGCACATATCGTATGTGTGTCGACTATAGAGCACTAAATAGGATCACTATCAAGAATAGGTTTCTCGTTCCATGGATAGAAGACCTATTTGATAAGCTACAAGGATCGACCTACTTCAGTAGGATTGACCTAAAAAGTGGCTATCATCAAATAAGGATAGTTGATCAAGACATTGTAAAGACCGAATTTCGCACCACATTTGGTCTTTACGAGTAGATTGTCATGCCTTTTGGCTTGACCAATGCACCAGCCACATTCAACCGCTTGATGGAGAAGCTGTTCAGGCGTCATCGAACCTTCACTAGAGTGTTATTTGATGATATTATCATCTACTCTAATTCATTAAACGAACACAAGCAACACCTCCAGGTAATATTTCAAGTTTTAAGAGAGAATAAACTTTATGTTAATCGAAAGAAAAGTGAATTTTTCTAGCAAGAGATTCAGTATTTAGGTCACATTATCTCTCAAGATGGCATCCAAATGGATCCATCAAAGTTAGAGGTAATAAAAGGATGGCCTAAACCAAGGAATCTTCACGAACTAAGAAGCTTTATAGGTATGTGTGCATACTATAGACGCTTCATAGAAAAGTTCTCACAAATTGTGGGACCATTACATGACCTAACAAAGAAAAGCTTTAGGTATACATGGTCTGCTAAGGAGAACAATGCTTTCGAAAAGCTTATCTTTCAACCTGTGCTTACACTACCGGATCTCTCAAAACCATTTGAGGTCCAATGTGATGCTTGTGGTGATTGCCTTGGAGCTGTTTTTCTCCAAGAAGGGCATGCCATAGGCTATGAGAGTCAGGGGCTCGACCCTGTTGTGCAAGCTTTAGGCATATACGAAAAGGAACTCCTTGCAATTCTACATGCCTTAGACTCATGGAAGCACTATTTATTGGGGACTCCTTTCATTCTGCGAACGGATCACCAAAGTCTTAAGTACTTCATGACGCAGACCAAGCTCTCCGACAAACAAATGAGGTGGGCAAATTTCCTTTCGCAATTTGATTTTTATATTGCTCACATTGCTGGCAAGCATAATCAAGGAGCTATGCACTCTCAAGACGGCCGAGAGTGAATGCGGTTTCCATAGCAACTCACAATGATCTATCTTTAATGATAGATGAGTATGCTATTGATCCCGATTTTAGAGATGTGATTTCAGCCCTTGCATTAGGGAAGCAAGAAGAACCATTTACTTTACAAGATGGTTATCTTCTCTATGGCAATAGACTATGCATTACTAACTCACTACGTGAGAAAGTAATGTATGAATCTCATGCTCCACCGTATGCGGGGCATAGAGGGATTCAGTCTACCTTAAAGGGGATTGAAACATATTTCTATTGGCCTACCATGAAAGTGAACATACAAGAGTATGTTTCTAAATGTGTGGTATGCCAAAAGACAAAATTTGATAGAGGGAAGCAACTTGGATTGCTTCAACCTTTGCCAATCCCTAATTCACCATGGGAGAGCATATCCATGGATTTTATCTTTGGATTGCCTAAGTCTATCCATGGGAATATGAGAATATGGACGATAGTAGACAGGTTCAGTAAACAAGCTCATTTTATACCTGTCAAAAAGACTATCAAAGCCCATCAAATGGCAACCCTCTTCATTTCACAAATTTTGAAGTACCATGGCTTGCCAATGTCCATAGTGTCGGATAGAGATCCTAGAATGACCAGTAATTTCTGGAAGGGTCTCTTTGAGAATTAAGGCACAAGGCTAAACTTATCTTCGGCCTATCATCCACAAACGGATGGCCAAAGTGAAATAGCTAACCTAACCATTCTCGATCTACTAAAAGCCTATGTAACAGAAGTAGATCAAAGATCCCAATGGGAGAAGTACTTACCCTTAGTGGAGTATGCTTACAATAACACTGTACATACTTCCACGGGAAAAGCACCTTTTGAGGTAATTGAGGGGAGATCAAAAAGTCCCTTGCTATTTAAGGTACATGGGAAGATCTTCGTTGCAGATGAGTATAGCCGAGACCTACAAGAATCTTTTCAAAAGATTAAAGATGCTATCTCTATCTCACAGCAAAGGCAAAAGGCTGCGTGCTGACAAGCACATAAGAGCCCAAGTCTTTAAAGAAAATGATTGGGTCTTATTAAAGTTTCCCAAGGCTCAATTAAGGCACACGACGGGCAAGAATCCTACGGGCCACCAAAAGTACTATGCTAAACTAGCAAAAAGGTACTATGGTCCCTTCCAGATTCTTAGGCCAATCAATGAGATGGCCTATCAACTCAAGTTGCCCAATCATTGGCTCATACACAATGCTTTCCATGTGAGCCTATTAAAGCCTTACAAAGGAGATCCACTTCAAGAAACAACTATTGAAGACCCACCGGAGATCGAGGACCAAGAGGAGATGTTGCAGCTCGAGTCCATTCTCCGACATGAAGACAAGGTACTAAGAAGCGCTAAGACTATCCGCCGACGATATCTTATTAAGTTTAAGAATTATCCTTTTGAAGATGCTAGATGGATGCAAGGCATACAATTAAAGGATAACCTAAACCTTGTCAATGCTTATAATGCTTCCCAAGAGTAAGCAAATGTACAAAATGTTAAAAATGAACAAAGTTTTTTGTCTTATAAGACTCTCTTTTTTTTTATTGTGCACAAAAATGAACTAGTATGCATGCTTAGATCGAGTTTGCGGAGACGACGTCTCCCAAACACCAAGTAGAGCTTGTCACTCTACTATGGAAGATTGATAGAACTAATGTGCAGACATGCTTGCGGCAGCCTCAGCCTCTTTCAAGCGCCAAATGGACTAGTCATCCATTGTGGAATGATGTCGTAGGGTAACATAGGGATCCTCTACCCGCTAAGAAAAGGACTCATGAATATGCTTTATCTTCTCTATACCATAGTCGAGGACGACTATGATTTCAAGAGAGAGGTAATGTCATAATAATCAATATCTAATTCTCCTAAATGATTTTCTCATATTAAACTGATCATTTAATGTGGGGAAGTGCCAGGGGAGAAAAAGCTAGAATATTGGTTAAGCTAGCAGACCGGCCACAATAGGGATCCAAAGGAGGGAAAATAGGGATCCAAAGGGGGGGGCATATGCAAAAGAGCCATGTGCAACAATGGGCTAAAAAGACCCTAAGGTTCAGCCCATTAAGACTTCGAAAATGCTAAGGTTCCAAAATTCAAAGGTTGTGTCAAAAGGTCAACCCTAGGGGAAATTGGATGCTTTGTGTGTGACCAAAAAGTCTTTTCAAATCCCTACATAGGAGGGGGCGAGCCTTGGGAGTAGGGGATGAGAGAGAAAGTCACACATACACACACACACACACACACACACACACACACACACACACACACACACACACACACACACACACACACACAGGCTCCCTTTACACAAAGGGAATTAGGGACACATGTCATCTCCCTAGCTCAGATGCCCACAAGGTGTGCCCAATTGCTATTGGATGGCCTTGGAGGTGGACCAATGAGAATTAGGCTAGAGTAAATCTAGTTTAACTAATTTAAAAACACATAATAAAAGAACCAATGAAAATTAAGTCTCCTAGATGACTATTGGATAGTCTCCGAAGGGGTCCAATGAGCATTCAACATCCCAATGGCTTGCCTGATTCCTATTGGCCAGGATGCAAAGGGGTCCAATGAGAGTTTAATTGAATTACACTACAAGAGGCTGTGTGCTCTTGTGACGCTGTTAGCGATGAAAATACACTGGGTTTTTATAACCCCCGGAGTCGCTAAAACCGTCGCTACGAGAGCGTCGCTATAAGCGTCGCTATGAGCGTCTCTATATAGTGACGCTCATAGCGACGGTTATAGCGACGTTTACACAGAAGACTATAGCGACGCTACAGAGCCATAAATAGCGACGGTTATAGCGACGCTCGAGAGAATTTTTTTTTGGTGATAGGGCATTGAATGCCCTGCCACCCATCAACCATATTGTACTTGATTCACTTTTTAAAAAAAATGCAAGGGTAGATAATAGACCCAAAACAGTCACCCACAAGACGCATTGTTTGCAAAATTGACAATTGTACATATCATAGGCAAAATGAATTGATTGGCAAATGTAATAATGACAATTGTACAACATCATAGGCATAAAGAATTGATTGGCAAAAGGAACTGCGGTGACAAATGTAATAATATACATGGTTCAAAAAGACGTATAAAATCCGTCTCATGATACATAAGCTATGAGAAACCCTAAACTAATGCTATCTAGCTATGGCTAAACTGACGTCGTCTAGTCAGACGTCTCATCGCGTCCAAGCGGCGTATCTGTCGGATTCTGCAAAAAAAGAAAATAAGACAGCTTTCAGTAAGTATAAACATATAACGACATTTATAAAACAATACAAAAAATAGAAAAGAGTAAACCCTAATACTAACCATGCCGCCGCGAGAACTGAGAATGTGCATCAGGGCGTTTAAGCCCTTCCTGCCTGCGTACTCGCGCTCGTACGGTGTGGGATCACGTCCTGTCATCGACCACTGTCAAAACATACAAAGATTTCATTATGTTAGAATTAAAAAACTCATAAACCCTAAAATATCGAACATAAAGAGCAATGCGAAAACACTTAAAAAATCGGCCTCAAATGATGCCCATCCACCGCTCCCCAAGTGGTGCGAGCTCCTTGCCTCTACTCGCGCTCTGGCTGCATCCTTTTGTTGCTTCCACTTGTCAGGATTCTCGCGCGCTGCTTTCTTCGCATTCTTCCAATCTTCTTTGGCCAGCCAATCTGGCCTGTTCCACCCATTCTTGATTGCTTTTTGCACTTCGGAACGCTTGTGTTTGCAGTATTCGCGCATTCGAATCTTCATCAGGTCTTCATTGAAGCGTTGATCCCGTGTTGGAACGGGAAACTCATCATGAAGTATGCCGATGACTCTGTTTTTTAAATCACTTGGTACTTCACTCCATTTGTTTAGTATGTAGTGTCTAAACAGCTGAGAGCAAAGACCACGGATGCACGAGATCACCTTCTTGCCGTCATCATCCATGATGATGCCGCCACTGAAGTCGACGGAGTAAGACAAGCCCTCTGGCCGGTGACGCGTGAACCTGGGTGTCTCGGCAAGGGTCTCTAGCGGCGTGTCGATGGGGGTACGGACGTCAGGTGTCTCCACCGGCGTCTGGGCCCCGAAGCGAGGAGTGCCGAGTGGGGTGGCTCCTGGCGGAGTAGGTAGAGGTGTGTAGCTACTAGGAATAGTCAGCCGTGCAAAACCTGGCGTAGATGGCGATGCTGTGGCTGGTGTGGGGGCGGGCAAAGAAGGGGAGGGTAAAGAGCCTCGTCGAACATGAGGCGGTGTGGAGGCATCGGTGGCGGAATCCCCACAACAACCGCCACCGCCACCACTAGAGCGCCGGTGTCTAGACGAGTGTGAAGCTCGTCTCGTCGATGTCGAAGCTTCGGAGCGCGCCGAATGCTCCAAAAGAGAGGGAGATGCGGATGGAGTAGGAACGCGCGATGATGCGCCAGAGCGATGACGCTCCACGTACCACTGTCTCTACTGCGGTGACAAAGAAGAAAGAAACTCCTCATCATCCATAGCTGCATTAAACACACGAATATTTAAACTTAATATTGAATGAATAAAGTAGACAATGACACAAAGACCATTAAATACAATGACGTAATGACGCATATAAATACAATGACGCAATGAATTGAGTGATAGAAGAGGCAAGTCGAAAACTCAGAATTTTCAATCAAAAGATGTGAGCGCGAGTAGAAAAGAGCGTTATACACCATGGAAGGTACTTAGAGAGCCAGAGCTTTTACAACACGGAGCAAAATTGTTCAAATACAATATTTGTGGCTTTAAGAGATCTCTCTCTCATCCTCGCATAACTCAGCATAACTTCCTATATCTATATAGAGCTCTCCGTTTAAACACATATCCTCTGTTTCATTTTGTAGCTCCTCTGCATGCACCCCATATAGAGTAGTAGCATCTTGATGCTCGTCTGGCACCACCACAGCGGCTTCTGATTGAGCATCTTCTTTGATCTCCTCCATTGATGCCGTTGTGATTGGCACATGGTAGCCTTCATACATCCTTGCACTATGAGGGGCTACCTCTATGACGTACCACCAGTTTGATGTAGACTTTGTAGGATGAAATATTACCTGCCAGAGCCACATAACTTACATGAGAGCTTTCAAGCACATAACTTGTAAAAGGGGGATGTTAACTATTTACATACTTACTTGTTCACAATGCTCGGGTAGTACGAAAGTGTCTCTTAGGTCAGTCCATTTCTTAGTAGAATCCACCTCAAGAAAACCAGACTCTCCTCTACGCACAGTAGCGTTGAGACCCTCCATGATTATCTTGAACCATTGCACGTCGAACAAGTCGACAAAAAATCCTCTGTAATCGATCCTCAAAATCTCTTGCAGCGTGCGGAAGTAAGTGAGTTCCGCCACCACAGGATCTGCATCAGAGGAACGTCGTCGACTAGACTGTTCAAATTTTGCCATGATTCCACAATCTTGAGTAAAACGCTTTTTGTCGATTCATTCCACCCTAAAATGTCGACCTTTACACCATGCTGCTGTGTATGACTTATACTACAACGAACAAAGATTATGAGTGGCCGTTCAAACGTTTATAAATAAAGTCACTTGCTAGTCGTACATTGCAAACTTACCTTGGTCGCGCAACCCCGAGAGTACTCCCACTCTTCCTCAGTCACTTCGTCACCGCATTGTTGTGAGCTTTTCAATTGGTTGTGCAACCATCTTAAGCTCATGAAGGTTGGTAGGCTCTCCAGAACCGTCGGATAGTGCATCGGTGGTCGTCTTCCCCGTCTCCACTCGATTCGTGCCCTTTTTCGCTCTTGCTTTGCATCCTCATATTGTGAAATCCACTTTTGCATCACTGGATTGTGAAGCATGCAAAATCGGTTGATTTTAGCCTCTAGATCTTCCGTCATCTTCTTCTCAACACCGAGATTGCACATGACAATCCCAGATATGCGCTCATCATTTATGGTTCGCCATAGCGTGTCCCGGGCTTTATCAAATCCGTCTAGCCACTCTCCAATGTACACTAGGGACTCTGATACCAACCAACCTTCTGCCATGCTACCCTCCGGACGTGCCTTTTGACGCACATATCCCTTAAGAGTTTTCATGAAACGTTCTAAGAAGAACATCCATCTGGAATGAACTGTGCCAGCTATTTCCACCTCATCAACTATGTGAACAAGAAGATGCACCTGAATGGTTAGCATGGTAGTAGGAAAATGTTTCTCAAACATGCACACAAGCTCCGCAACATTTAGTTTGGCGAATGGTATGGAGTCTACGTTGATCTCCTTTTGTGAGATCCATTGCACCAGCTTTGCAAGTTTGTAGATTGTGTTACGGGTGTCGAGAGACAAACATCCCTCAATGGCAACCGGTAAAATAAACTGTAAAGTATGTGCAGCAATGATATTAAAGTCTACATTTTATGAAATGATATTAAAGTCCACTATGAACGTACCTGACACATTTTATGCCAATCGTGTGACTTCAAACCGGTAAGCTTTCCTTCTTTAGTAAAACACGTTCGGAGCGAGTGCATTACGCCAGTGGGGTCCGCAAAGATCGAATGGTCTCTTTTACTTTGCGTTCTTGGGCTCCTGTGAAAATCCATGGTGCTTTAGGGAGTTTTATCGATCCATCAGACGCTGTTTGCGGCCAATATTGCTCCATACGATCCACATTTCTAAGGTCAACTCTGGCTCCCAAAGTATCTTTCTTGCCGGCCATATGGTCCCATAGTAGATTACCCACATTCTTGAATATGTGCATTGGATCGAGCAAGTGATTGATCATGAGTCGGGGCCAGTATGGTAACTCGTACCATAGAGATAGTCTCTTCATCCCTGGAGGCAATCCGTCATCGCACATCTCCTTCTGCTCTAACCATGCTTGTGCAGACATCCTTGGTGGCTCTCTTCCCAAAAAGCCATCGCGTAACACATGATTCTCTAGAAGATACGCTTGATGACCTTCGTAGATTTGCTTCTTCAGTGAGGGTGCCCTACGTGCATTCAGTCTAGGTCCACATGTGACACATGCTCTGTATCCGCTTGTTTGAAGCCCTGCATGTATACACATGATAATAGATCAACTATGGGAAAAAACAAGATTTACAGTGTCTGAGTGAGGAGTGTCAATAGATCACATGAGCATTCTGTTAGCCCGGGATAGTCATGCATGGTCCACATTAGAATGCCTCTGATCAAAGCATTCCGTCGTCCTGTGTGTCGGCTCATATCCACCACCTCTATGCCAATCCACAATTGTTGTAGCTCTTCCAATAGTGGACGAAGATACACATCCATATTCCCCACTTTATATCGCCCTGGCACAATCAAGCTTAGCCATAGGTGCCCCTTCTTCGTAGTCAACCACGGGGGAATGTTGTAGTTGACGATGACAACGGGCCATACACTGTAAGATGTTGATCTTTGACCAAATGGATTTACGCCATCCATAGCCAGGCCTAAGTGCAAATTTCGAGCTTCCCTGGCAAAATCCGACCATGTTCCATCTATATGTTTCCACGCTACGCAATCTGCAGGAATTCGTAGCACACCATCCGAAGATTTATTCTCCTCATGCCATGATGCTAGGGCGGCCATGGACTTACATTCGAAGAAATGCTTGATGCAAGGAAGCAGAGGGAAATGTCGCAAAACCTTTTGTGGAATTTTTGTCCCGTGGAGATCTACTCGATATCTTTCGGAATCACATTTCGGACACTTCTCCATGTCTATGTATTCCCCTCTGAAAAGAATGCAGTCATTAGGACAAGCGTGGATAGAATTGTAATCCATCCCCAAGTTTCGCAAAATCTTTCTTGCTTCATCTCGAGAATCTGGCATCACATTGTTAGCTGGTAGTATGTGCTCTTTCAGCAATCTACACAACATAAAAATACGATACAGTCGTGTAAAAATCTATCAGATCATTATACATTTAGAGTTTTATTAAAGTAAACTAATTATAATAGATCACCTGAAAAGCGCTGTGACGCTAGTGTCACTCCATCCAAACTTTGCCTGCATGTTGAGAAGAACCAGGAGTGCTTTCAATCTAGACATACGTGCTCCATTATACAATGGCGTATCGGCTTCACTTTTCATATCATCATAGATAAGCCTTTCTGAATCCATGATCGTCTCGATCATTTCATCAATCTCGGGCTCAAACATTGCCTCGTTGGGAATGTGCTCTGCATGATCATCCCCCGAGCTGTCAGAGGCTACATCTTGTGGCCTCACATATGTTGCTTGACCAAAGCGCCTGTGAACACGTCTATTGGGTTGCAAGATTGCTGCTTGTTGGCCAGCGTCAGAGTCCGACGAGTTATAATTGGCAACAACTCGATCTATAATAGATGGATCGAACTCGCCAAATTCGCGAACGTGCTGCAAAGAAACACTTCTTGTCCGTCGCACAGCATGCTTGCATTGATTACAAGGACATAAGACCCTCGTTGAGAGATAGGTGTTTCGGTTGGACGGTCCCACATTCTCGTCACTACTCATAATGAGGATAAAAATCTTATAACCTGGACAACAAATTTAATATTCTATTGGCATTCTTCGTCTTATCTCTCTCTCTCTCTCTCTCTCTCTCTCTCTCTCTCTCTCTCTCTCTCTACCTCACATTCTCTAGTCATGTCCAATCCCTGCACACCTCGGTCTAGAGGTGCACGGAGATCAGAACCACCGGGTTATAATCTCACGTCTACATGATACTGCATGTAGTGGACAAAACCCCTTTGCCTCTTCTCTAGCTGTAGCACTTCACAGCATCTTAACATCTTTTCACAGTAGATCTTTTCACTGTTCGTCTAACTCTAAACCCTAAACCGTAAGTAATTCTTGCGTGGACTCGATCTAACGTAAATAAGCGTAAATCTAAATAAACATAAATCTAACTAAAAATAAACCTAAATCTAATTTAATGTAAATCTACATCTAACCTAATCTTTAACGTCTTTTGGGATAGTTTCCTACGACGTTAAAACTCTCTTCTTCTTGTGTGTGTGTGTGTGTGTAAACCTAAATAAACCTAAGTCTAATCTAATATAACATAAATCTAAATCTAACGTAAATTATGTTATATTAAAAACAAAGAACTAAACTAACAGGGATTATAAGAACCTTAAAACTGATTTAACACATAATTTTTCACATAACTCGGCAAGAGTTGGCATTCTCATCACTAAAGATGTGAGAGTTAACTTCCGGCGGTGACGTTGCCTCATCTCCATCCACATCTGACGACAGCAATTGGCCCTTTAGACCGTTCTTGCTCTTGTTACTAACTTTGAAGTTGCTGTTGAATGACTAGAGGTTGTCTAGATGGTCATTGTGTCGGGGATGTAGTGACTCTTGCCGCCCTGAAGATCCACCTTCTTCCCTATCTTCTGAAGACATTTCACCAGTACTTTTGGATCGACGGAGCCCACCATGAGTGAAGGCAGCAATACCCTATATTCCATTGAGGGCTTTCTTCACCCGCTTCATGCAGGCATCGCAGTCTATGGAGACCTAAATCTAATCTAATATAACGTAAATCTAAATCTAGCATAAATAAACGTAAATCTAATTAAAAATAAACCTAAATCTAATCTAATTTAACTTAAATAAACCTAAATCTAATTTAACGTAAGTCTACATCTAACCTAATCTTTAACGTCTTTTAGGATAGTTTCCTACGACGTTATAACTCTCTTCTTCTTGTGTGTGTGTGCGCGTGTGTGGATGTGTGTGCCAATAAAAAGAGATAAATGGTATAACCTTTCTATCACCCATGCCAAGTATGATAGATTGATTATTCCATTTCCCTCTTGAATAATAGGTCTTGAGTTCAACTCCTCGTCGGCTAGATCTTTAGGTCTTTTAATTTTAATTAGTTTCCTACGACGTTAAATTAGTTTCTCTCTCTTTCTCTCTCAATGTGTGTGCGTTTTTTTGGATCGTATGCATGTTTTCTCTCTCTTTTCCTCTCTCAATGTGTGCGTTTTTTGTTTATGCATGTTCTCTCTCTCTTTTCCTCTCTCAATGCGTGCGTTTTTGCTTATGCATGCTCTCTCTCTCTTTTCCTCTCTCAATGTGTGTGTGCATTCTTTGTTTATGTATGTGTGTGTGCGTTTTTGTTTATGTTTGTACTCTCTCTCTCTCTCTCTCTCTTTCTCTCTCTCTCAAAAACACTATGTGTGTGTGTGTGTGTGTATGTGTGTGTGTGTGTGAGAGAGAGAGAGGGAGAGAGAAAGAGGGGAAGGGAACATGAGAATGAGGAGAGGGAAGGAGCATACCTGGCTCTCCTTCCTCTCCTCGTGTGTGTGTGTATGTGTGTGTGGAGAAGAAAAAGAGAGAGAGAGAGAGAGAGAGAGAGAGAGAGAGAGAGAGAGAGAGAGAGAGGAGAGCGTTACCTACTCCTTGCTTGAGGGTGCCGAAAAACTCAGATCTGAGATCTGAGTTTTTGGGCGCGCTCTGTTATTTTTTTAGCCCAGCCGACGTCGCTATGAGTGTCGCTATGAGCGTCGCAAATTTCTTTGTAAATTTGCGACGCTATAGCGACGTCGGGAAATTTTTTTTGAGCGTCGCTGTGTGAGCATCGCTAATATGAATAGCCTCTTGTAGTGTTATTAATTAACCTAAAGCTCTCAAAAAAGGGTAAAGGGGGACACATGTCAGAAGGCTATCACTTATGCTGCTTAATAGTCATTGGCTTGACTTGGGGAGGGCTAATGAGGGTTGAGCAAGAGCAAATAGCAAGAGGGATCGCCCAAGAGACAGAGGGGGATGATTTTTGCAAGGCATTATCACACATACACTCACACAATCTCATGTGTGAAGAAAGAGAAGACTATCTCTTCCCAAGCTTTAATGGAGAGCTCATCACCTACTCCAAGCTTGTGAGATAGAAGCCTACATCGACACACTCTTGGCATGTGGATGAAAATCCAACCAAGATCCAAGCTTCAATGCATGCTCATCTCCTCTACCAAGCTAATTAATAAGCTAAGCTATGCTAATATGAGTGATTATGTGAGGAGATGTACATCTTTCTGGTAAGATACTGCTTCCTCTCAATCTACTCTCATACCCTGCTAGCTCTCACCATCTTCGAAGGTGTGTGAGGTCTTGGGTCTCAGAACGGGGATAATTAATGTTGTGTTTGCTAACTGTTTTGCTTAGTGCATGAAGCTTTCATCTTCATTGCACTAGCTAATCTTGAAGGAACACAAAGAATTGTATTGTACAATGTCTCTCTTGATGGGAGAAACCATAATACAAAGCCTTTTGGAGGGGGGACCGGCTCCATGAAAATCCGGTCCTCAACTATTGTCAATTGATTAATTTCTCTCTCTTTTGAAAGTATTGTTGATGCTATCTAACTAGGTGTTATGATTTTTGTTGCTCTCTCCACCCAAGCACTCTTGTAATTCTCATTAGGAATCTATTCTAATGAAATGCCCACTATGTTCATGCTAATTTTCGCTACACACAAGTTATAGGCCATTAAATGTTACATCAAATTTGCATGAAAATACATACCATGCTCAATTCCCAATCTAAGACTAGGAATTGAAGATTCCATAGGTACCATGCTTTTGTGCCATAGACCATCTTGAAAGATGTCATTCGAGTGGTAACCTTATGAATAGTCCAATACACCCATAGCGCTCGGTTTGAAGTTTTTCATCCCCTAGCTGTGAGGCTCCTTCTAAAGTTTTTTATTAGTATGGTTTTGATAGTCTTGTTGCTTCTTTGAAATTACCCATTGCACCTAGGATAGTATGTGTTGGCTCCCTCGTAGCATAGCTCCACCGAATCAACAAAATCATCAATCTGCCAATGGTAGTGACTCAACTAGGGCATGCAAGCATCACACATGGGTGAGTGTGTGAGAGCAATGAGTAAGAATGGAGTGGGGAGATCATGAGAGTCCATCTAGATTAGAGATAAGAGAGAGCTAATGGATGGATTAGTGTTGCACACACACTATATCTTATGCTAATCACACATTTCTCTTCGTTGCATTTTCTACTAATTCTTTTAATCATATCCTAATCACAAGATCACCCAAGCTCATGGGATTACAATCAGGGAAATGCATGCCCAATCCTAATCTACACACTGATCTAATCATGCACACAATACCATAATCAAACACACAATATGTAGTCAAGAAATTAGAGGGTGATTAGTTCTTGATATACACAATTCAAGACACTACTACAAAACTTGAATGAAATGCAAAGAGAGAAGCAATAGGACTCATACTCATTGCATGCTTAACCGGTTCTTGAAGAGAGTACATGCGGCTCCAAGCCTCCACCTCCATAGCCTCCTTATCTTTCTTCTCTATGATAGGTTTTCTCTCAAAATGATATCTTTCCTTTCACATGACCTATAATTCACTTATATACCTAGGGTTTTAAAAGAAAATGACCGGCCGCCCAAGGAACATAATGTAAAATAATAGATACAATCTAGAGCTCGTAAAGAGCAGGTAAACCTAAACATATTAGATGGAAAAATATGCTCATGAAGAAGAGGTAAAGAATTGCTAGTGTTGGATGTTGCCAACATTCCCCCACTTCCTAAGCTTTGTCATCCATCTCTGACAAAGCCACATTGTCGTGGTAGATGCTCGAGGAAGGATGTTCTTGCAAAAGAAAAACATGGATGAGGTAGCAAGCTGAATCATATGGAAATAAAGCATGAGGGGAATGCAAAGCATTTGTGTGACTACATAAATGTAAGTAATTATGAAATGCTACACTACCGTTAATGCTACACTACCGTTATGAAATGCTACACTACTGCACTTTGCTAAAATTAATCAAGAGCTTTGGGCTTATGTATGAGTCTCTTGATTAGTTAGCAATGACTAAGGGTCAAAACACTCACTCTAGAACTAGCTAAGTTAAGAAGATTAATTAAATGCAAGATTCCTTAATTGTGACTTTCAGCTTTCATTAGGTAACTAACTTTCACAACTCCAAAGAAAAGCTTGAATTTTTTCACTTGAAGCTCAATGGAAGTCTTTTCATTTCATTTTTCTTGCTTTTCCTTTTTTTTTTCATGTTGATTTAAAGTTATTTGAGGTGTGTGCTTATTTTGTATGCGCGGGGCTTTTTGCTTCTATTAGGGAAAATTTGGATTCTCAAAGAGGCCCTATAAGGATGTTTGACTTTGTCTCTCTTGTCCAAAGTGGGCAACCCGGTGAAGTCCATGAACGCTTTGTCAAAACCCTATCAACCAATATATCATTGGAAAGATCTTACAAAGTAGGTTCTAAATCCCCAAAATTTGACAAATTTTGAGTTGATATTGTAGAAGTTATGGGCCCCCCATTAAAACTGAAATGTAGGAATAAACTCCATTTATAATATGGAGTTGTCACATTAAATCTTCTAGAATATAAGGAATCTGATGGCATGCTATATATCAATGGATAGATGTCAAATGAGATTCTAATCCAAAAGGTCTAATAACTTTTGATTTCATTTGTAAAACTTTAGCGTGTGCCCATTTTGGACAAGAGAAAGAAAGTCAAAGTCATTATAGGGCCCTTTTGAGAGTCCAAATTTTCCTTAATGTTAAAGAAAAGTGCCCACAGCGGGAACCTCTAGGTCTCTAGTACCACATGCCATACATGTGAGTGAAGTACCAAATCAAGAAAGGATTACTCTTCCAGCTTAAGATTTTACATTTGTGGCACTTTTGTTTTTGATTCCATATCCTTTGTATTATCACTATTGTTCTTTTTTGTTTAAGTGAGTAGACCTCTCTATGTTTAAAACACTCGTAAGGTCTCAAACATTCAAATAATTCTACTAAGTAGGACTAGCGGTCAAGTAAATGAGTTAACCTAAAGTCATGGCCTCCTAACCTCAGAGATCATCAATAAAACTAAAATTATTTAAAGCAAAGACAATTTTATACATCTTCAATGGCAGATAAAAAAACATAACTAAATGCACTCAATCAAAGCATTAAAAACCACAATTAGCAAATAAATTTCCATCAACATGAATCATAGGAACCTATGGGGTCCACCTTACAAAAATAACTTTAGCACGTACGTTCAAGAGTTATTTTTAAAACCCCTTTATAAACGCACTTCATCATGAATTAAAAGACCCCTTTTCTTCATAAACCTGTAACTTTTTTCCAATTTTCTATTTTTGAACTCCTCTTGTACATAATATAATTATGTAACTCTTTGGTATATAAAAGACCCCTCTGGGTGAACTCACATGCTACACTTACATATTTTGAGGTGGACCCCCCGGGCATAGGAAGTAGTACACTTGGAGGTATGTGGTGTGTCTCCTCAATAGTTGTGGAAGAAAACATGTGATGCTAAAGCTCAATTATCCATGCTACGTGAAAGCTCAAGTCCATCTATGCTGCAAAACCATTCAAAAAAATACTACCACCTAGAAAGGTGTGGCAGCATAAAAATGAAAGTTTTATTACCTAAATGCAAATAAAAAGAAATCCTATACTAAGGTCTCATACCTAGATGCCTAGAGGAAAAAAACCCAATGGAAAAAAAGTGTCTCTAGTATACGTGCATGTGTCTAGTGCACGATGGTCAATCTGCACAAGGGTCTAGTGCAACTAGGAAGGATAAGAGAACTCTCCAAAAAATAAAACCTGTAATATCTTAAATCTTTGTCTAATGGCCATGGGCTGGCTAGCACCCAATTCCATGTGGATTGTGGAATAAGTAGCATAAAAAATGGGTCTAGGAATGACATCAGCCTATAATTGTGTTGGCAATGAACTGTTTGGATCAAGATCCCTCAATGGATGACTCTTGCCTAGCTCTAAGTCAACAACATGGTCAATGGAAATCTCTAATAAGCCATGACTCCTGTCAACTTGTGGTATGATAGGTGGTTGGCTCTTTGGTAACCAAATCTTCAATGTCGATAGTATCTCACTAAATCTAGGTCAAGCTCCCCTCACCAGTGGTCATGACTGTCTAGCTCGTCTCTGCACTCGTCATGGGGTAGTCCTCTCTATATGTAAGGTCTCTACTTTTGAATTTCACACAAGTTCTATCACACATTTAAATTTTTCAACCATCGCTCATTATTTAAGATATTCAAGTTCAAATTATGAACCATAGGCTAAGAAAACCTAGAATTTAAAATTTATGCTATAAAATTTTGACATGTTTAGCTATATGAAACAATAACTAACTTATTGCAAGACTTATTCACTGATTGTAGAATTTTCTCTTACTACTGTAAAGTTGAAATTAAGAATGTAACGTAATTTATCATAAAAAATAAATAAAATAATTATAAAGTCAAAAGATACACATGGACATGTGAAGGAACATGGACTCACCTTGACTCACATAGGAGGGGACAAAGTGGGACACACAGTCACATGGAAAAGAGAGGTTAGTCTCAATCAATTTTAAATCTTAATGAGGGGGTCTGTGTGGCCTTATCTCTTGATGATAGCATTCAAATAGCTTTAGAAAGTGGGAGAATGATACACTTATGGTATCATTCTATGGGTGGGTGGACCGATGAGTCAGCCAAGGATAGAATTTTTCCTTTTTTTTAGTCATAAATCTTAAAAGAGACGAACCTTGGCGGCTGTGCTTCTGAAACATGGGAAAAAAAGTACACAGTTTGGTCACTCTAAGGTTTATACTCTTAGGTATAATTGGTTATAGATAGTGTTTAGATAGGGTTATGGTGGTCATGCTCCACCATAGCGAGATAGGACCAATCCTTCACTAACGGTTCATGCCCGTGGCTGCATAGTAGATAAGGCAATGTCTGTTGGTTTTTCTTTCTCAGGATTGGAGACCTATCAAAGATACTCCGCTCCTTAAAAAGGGGGTAGGGACCTCACACTGGTATCAGAGCCTAGGTTAAATCTTGGAGAGATTTTTAGATTGATGTTTGGATGTTGAAGGATGCAAATAATTAAAATAATAGAGAAACCTAGAAAAATTGTTTTGAATGTTTATATGGTATTGAGGATTGAACTTTCCTGGTATAGGAAAATGTTCATTCGGCCTATCAGAAATTCCAGTTGTTCACCATCATGTTAAAAAATGCACGCCAATCACCAAATTATCAGTTTCAAAAATTGGTGATAAAGATTTTGGATGAGGTGTTTGCACCACCTATCCCAAGGGTGCATAGAGGATGGGGCATCAACTAGAGCCCATCTGGAGGGATCTAGTACCATTGACGCTAACAAGATATGGTTCATGGATATCAACCTCAAGAACCTTTGATGGGTAGAGGAATTAAAAGTTATCAAATTTTATCTTTTCATTGGTCTTAAGAATCCAAATGCTACCATTACCTTGGTAGGAGAAAAGATATCTCAGACTCACTGGGTCTATAACCAAGTTACCAAAGTTATCCATGTGGTAGGATTTGAGCCACGTGTGTAACTCCTAGCTTTTGAGGGTCAAAGGAAACTTATTTTTTTGATCCTTTAGCCTATCCTTTTGTAATCACAAAACTCAAAGTATAGGAATATTTCAAAGCCTTATACTCAAAGACTACCAACCTTGGTAGCAAATAATGTGTATATGAATAAAGTCTGGATCAAATTTGACTTTTGTCTATACTATTGTTTAATCAAGTCTTGTCTTAAAGTAAATTAAAGTTATTGTATAATAAATTTTCACTTAATCTATATTGTACAGAGTGCCGTGTACACATCTCTTCAAGAGAAAAAGCTACTTCTGAAGCAAGCTAAACTTCCCTCTTTCAAGGGGGAAGGAACTCTAGTTGAGTGCGATGCAGAAGTGTGGCTTGAAGAGATGGAGGATTATCTTGCTGTTGTTGCTGGTACTACTCCCTATAACCAAACGATGTTGGCTACTAAACAAAGTAGAAAAATCTTCTTTCAACCCTGAATCAATGTGTCTAGAAGATTTTTCAGATGTTTTCCCCGCAAAACTTTTTGAACTACCACCACCTAGGGAGGTAGACCATGAAATCAAAAAACTTCCAGGTAGTGAACCAATCTCAAGGGTGTCGTACAAGATGTCACTTCCAAAGGCCATAGAGCTCAAGGAGCAGCTCAAGCAATTGATTGAGCAAGGGTTTATCCGATCTAGTACGTCTCCAGGGGGTGCATCTGTTCTTTTCCAAAAGAAAAAGGATGGATCTCTTGAACTTTGCATAGATTATAGGGGCTTAAATCAGGTTACCATCAAGAATAAATATCCAATTCCTTGTATTGATGAGATACCGGACAGACTACATGGAGCCAAAATGCTCACAAAGATTGATCTTTGATCTGGCTATCATCAAATTCGAATCCAGGAGGCTAATATCTCCAAAACAACTTTTAACACTCATTATGGTCATTAAAAATTTAGAGTGATGGCTTTCAGACTTATGAACGCTCCTGCAACTTTCAATCATCTGATGCACAATATCTTTAGAGAATTCTTGGACAATTTTGTCCTATGTTAGAAGCGGCTAACACAGGCTACATCAAATATGCATAAAGCGAGAGATATCTATGGATGTCACAATATTTCCACTCACTTTGTATAAGTCTTGGGATCACTTGGAGTTCCAAAGTTGTATGTGATAGTTTGAGGGCTCAAGCTTAAATCCATAGTAGAAGGGAAAGTGGTGAAAGCCCTTAAAAGGTATCCTTTGTGTAAGGAGCCTTCATTCTTGAGTATCCACTCTTGAGGATCCACTTTTGAGAGCTCCCTCTCTCTAGAGTGTTCACTCTTTGGCATAGCCTTGAGCTTAATGTCTATGCTTGAGAGGCTAGTGCTAACCATTGTACTTAGTGTAACCTCTTCTTGATTAATCTAATTCTTATTTTTTCATTAGTCTCTTCTTCTCTACATTTCATATTGTCATGAAGTAGTATTACACTTTCATTATTCTAGATTTGAGAGATATATGTACTTCTTGCTAGTAACCACTCTTATCTCTCTACGAGCAATTGATTTGTGATATTTAGCATCATAAATTAGGGTGATTAAGTTGGGTCTTAATCTTATAATTTGTGTGTGTGCCTTATTCTTTGCTTGTGTGTGTAGATAGGTTTTATGGAGCTCTATCACCATTCACCTAGTATGTGTAAGCTATTGATGAAGTGCCTTAATTGACGTGTGGTAATTAGTGTGTTTGGAGTTTCTAGTCTATGGAAAGTTTCCAATTGCGAAAAATTCGATCATTTGTGCTCATTTGTTTAGTGTGTGCATTGCTTGATTGGATAAAAATAGTGCTATTTTTTGAGAAATTAAGCATGCATGCATTCATTTATGCTTGATTTAACTTGCAATTTGTGCATTTCAATGTGAAATTTATGGATTCATTGCATAAATTTTTGGTCTAAATTTGGGTGTGTGTGCCTACTCAATGGCATTCAAAGTCCAAATTGAAGATGAATGATTGGCCTTAGTTGGCAATTGTGATGATGAAAAGACCTAAAATGGTTGGTGTTCTATGTGTATAACTGATGATTCGATTGATACACAATTGAAAATGATTTTACGTTTTACCATTATCATGTGTGCTAATTCGATTGGATATGGCAAAAAAAATTCATTGCATAGTGCATTTATAAGTGCCATAATCAAGCATTCATAGCCATACAAACCGTAAATGACAAATCTAAATGGGGTTTGAATGATTTTGATGTTAAATATGAGCAATGATTTTGTGATGATTAATCATTGGGTTGAAAATAGCCAATGAAGATTGGATTGCTCATTTTGTGTGTAGGCCTTTTCAATTGATGGATTTGAGATCAACAAGTGTGCATAGAATCAATTCAATTTTTTTTTTGAAAAAGCTACAATATTTGAGCAGTTGGTTGATATTGTGCTTGATTTTGTGCTGTGAGGTGTAGTCTCTGTTTCAATTGAAAATGTGACACATTTAACGACTAAGGGGGTGATAGCTTAGAATAGAAGCATTGAAGATTTTCTCACTCACCTTTGATACCCATGAGAACTCCCCTTAAAGAGTTTTTCAAAAAATAAAAAATAAATAAGGGGTGGGGGTGGGGGGGGGGCAAATTAACCTTTTCTTTGTCACCAACCTCGCCACTTGCCTCGACCAGCTTGGCGCTCTCAACACGACACACACACCCTACGTGCCTCGCCGCCTTGTTCGTTGGACGCACACATCTCACACACACACACACACGGGCATATGCTTGCCTGGATTGGCGCTCGCAGAGACGCACACACACAACCTCGCATTCTTCAAGGCGCCAACTCGCAACTCTCTCTCTCTCTTGAGTATGGCCTACAGGCTCCGACAAACCTTTCCCACACACATGGGCCACTTTTCTCTCGCTCTATTTTTTGCTGGCACTGCCGCATGCTTGGCTTGACTGCAAGGGCGTGAGTTTCCCGACCACATAGTCCCTGTCATTTTACCCCGGGCACCTGCGGTTAACCAGGCACATTAAGCTTTGCTCTGCTCGGAGACAAGAGTCTACCACCGCACGCACAAACACTCCTTGGTCGATTCTGCTGCTCTGTCGCCTTTACAGGTGGACACAAACACACACTCACACACTTCGCGCTGGCCTATTACACGGCTGCCTAAGCACCTGCCTGAGCCTTGGCTCACAAATACGCTGTTGCTGATGCAGAGTTGACCCTCACGCGCGCTGACAAAACGCTGCCGAGTTCTCATCCTCAGCTGAAACCCAAGCGCCCCGCATCGGCTGCCTTTGCACGCACATAGCAGTTCAAAACAAAAGCAGGTTGTCAAGGGGAGTTGTTCGAGTAGCTGCGCATCCATGATCGATGAGTTTTTGCTACAGACGGTCAACTCAGAGCCTCACAAATTCTTCCAGAATCTTCATGAAATCCTCGTTCGTCCTTCCCTCTCTCTTTCTCTCTCCCTGACGTCCGCATAGGTCTGCCGCCATCACAAAAAAAACAAAAGCATTAAAGAAAATAAAAGAAAAAGGTTTCCTTCTCATAAAATCAAAGAAGAGTTTCTCACCCTCCTCCCCTGGAAAAAGAAAAAAGAAAACGAGAAAAAAAAAATCATATCTATTAGCTCTTTTTTGACCATTATGCAGGAGTTGGCGTACGCCTTTGCATTGGGCCGAAAGAGGAAATCACAACGGCCAATCAAGAATAAGACTTACACAAAATCAAGTGTAAAATGATATAATTGGCTTGGGGGTATGTTTTCTCATTCATTGTGACGCTCGTTGTGTTTATCACTCAGCTTACGTATCAATAAATCCAAAATGATGGTTTTCATGATTGCATTTTTTCACTGTTGTTTCGATAGATCTCTTTTGCTTTTTGATATGTATGTCATTTGTGCTATGAAAAGGCATTATTCTTTCATGAATGGTCATTGCAGGGAAATTCATTGAAATAAATTTTTGCTATCAGATTGACTCGTATTGTGCTCAATAGATCTTATTGATCATGCTATAGGTGCTAATCAAACAACAATTGTAGCTACATGAGAACATGTTGGGCACTAAATATGTGTCATCCATTGAATAATTATAAAATATGCATGAAGATTGAGGTTTTGCTCACATTTTAGTGCTTAAATTGAATGAAAAATCATTGGAAAGCACTAAAATTGAGCTTCTTGATAGCAAAAAGAGATCACTAAAATTTGGGCTTGACATTGATTGTGCATTTTAAGTGCTTCATTTGATTGCAAAATCTTTACATGGCGCGTAAAATTGAGCTTCTTGAATGATCATGTGAGAGTGTGAAAATTTTGGGCTTATGATCGATTGAAATATTTTTAGTGCTTGTATTGGATGTTCATATGCTAAAGAGCACTAATTATTTGAGTCTTTTTTGAAGGGGTGTGGCAGGAGTGTGATCTCATTGATCCAAAAAGGGGTCATCATTGCAAAAAATTACAAAATTCAGTTATTTAGAGCCATTCCAATTAATTGGATTAAAAGTTGTAATGCTAGCTCATAGCTTGGTTTAAAAATACAAATTTTTTCATTTGAGCTAGTGTTTAGCCAACTTTTTGAGCTTTTAAAGTACAAATTTGGCTATTAAGAGCCATTCATTTTCATTTCATCAAGTTGCAGTCATCTCTAGTTCATAGATTGCACTAAAAAATGTAAAATTTCATGTGAACTAGTTGTTAGCCAACTTTTTGGAAAGCTTTGAAATGTGAAATTTGGCTTTGAAGAGCCACTTCATTTCTTCAAGTTGCATTATTTTTTAGCTCTTGACTTGTTTTTTCCATACTTCAAGTGAGCTAGAAACTAATCTACTTTAAATCATGTATGAGAGGTACTAAAAATTGCTAAATTTTCTTTTGTAGAAGCATTTTTCCTCTCTCATCATTGTTGTGTATGCATAAATTTGCTATCAAAGAGAATCATGTGCATAACCAAAGACACTTTTTTCCCTTGGGTTTTTTTCCCTTTGGAAAATTAGGGTATGCAAGACCCTAGCTTCAGGTTTTCATTAATGATTTTTGTGTGGATTTTCAATAAAAGGCTTTGGAGCTAGTGTTCATACTTAGCTTCAAAAAGCTTCTTTTACAAATAAAAAAGATCAAGAGGCTTCTATACACAAAGGGGATGCTTGCTCAAGGATGCACAAAGAGCATGAATAGGTGTAATTCTTCCATGAATTTACTCTTTTGTTCATCTCTTCATTCTTTTGCTTGGCTTAAGTGAAATTTTGCTTCTAAGCTATGTTTTTTTCATGTTCAAAAGCTAGGCATCCTAAAGTTTCAACACTTTGCTTTGTGAAATTAACTCATCAAAAAATTAAGTTTTATGTGTGCTAACCATAGGTAATTGGCCTTGACCTTATGTTAATTTAGATTCATTTCTCATTAGTCCTAGAATCTTAGTGATAGTCTTAATATTCCATTCATTTTTAACATGACCTAGGGCTATGATTAGGCTTTACTCTTTTAGTCCAATTTCCATTAGCATCTCAAGTTGGAAGCAATAAAAAAGTGCTAAAAAAATGAATCAATGAAGGAAAAAAGTGTCTGAAAAAGTAGCAAAAATGCTACTAAACACATGAAAAGAAAATTCTATTTATGTTGTGTCTATGTGAGTCCTAGCGCCTTATTGGCACTTGGCAGGCGAGGGGAATCACCTTGGCTCGCTTGGTCAAGGCCCTAAACCGATGCCTTGGGTTGATAGGGGTTAGACGTCGTCTTGGTGAGCTAGTAGGCTTTTGGAACACCTTCTTGAGGGTTCAAGGAGCTAAGAGTCACAACACCTAGACTTGCCTTGGGGTGGTAGCCTTGTGATTGTGCTTTACTTTTTTCAATGAATGACAAAAACAAAACTTCCATGAGCTTCGAAAATCTTTGACAATGTACTAATAGATTATGAGCTTTTTTATAGCCCGTAGACATGATAGATTTGAATGATTTATTAAGATTGTTCACATAGTTTTTATGCTAGTAGGTTTATGAACTTGCATTAGCATAGGTTCATAATTGATTGCTTGTGTTTCATGCATAAAACTGAAATTTCAAGTGGTTTAATCTTCACAATAGTTTATGAGTTTTTTTGCTTTATGTTGTCTAGTTTTTGACTATGATTGACCCATTTTTTAGAAGCAAAAATTAACTTTGCATGATTTCTCATTGTACTTCATGTTTTGTATCCTTTCTGGCCTTTATTCTCATTACTTGTTCTTATGTTTTGCATCTTAACATTTCTTCCATGGACTTTCTTTCTACCATGTCCTCGTGTCTTGCTTAATGTGGGAGAATAAACGGGAACAAGTGTTAAGATATAGATATGTGCTTATAGATCTATCTCAACACGGGGCCAATAGTAAAGGGGCCCAAATGGGAGATGGTCTATCAAGAGCAAGGCTAATCAATGGAGCATAAGACCTTAGGGTTATCTTCATTGAAGACCTCCAATAATGTGTGTAAAAGTCCTTTGACCTTAGGTAAACTAGGGCTGAGCTTGAGGTGGGAACCCGGCCCAAGCTCGACGTGCTTGACCTGCTTGAGGTGCTTGTCGTGCTTGAGGTGTTTGTCCTGCTTGAGGTGCTTGATTAAGGTGCTTGAGGTGCTTGACTTACTCCATGCTTGAGGTGCTTGACTTGCCGCTTGATTAAGGTGCTTGAGGTGCCTTGACATGCTTGCCTGAGATGCTTGTGGGAATACCCCCTAGTCCAAGTGCTTTGTCATGCTTGATGACTAAGGTGCTTGAGCTCCTAAAGTCAAAAGCATCCCTACAAGAGGGGGGGCGAGCCCTTTTCCTAGGGATTAGAGAGAGAACACACACTCACACTCACAAGGGAAGCCCCAGCTTGAAGAGGCAGCAAGGACACATGTCAGGTCCCTACCCATGTTACCTTCATGTGTTGCTTGAAGCCTATTGGCTAGGCTTCAAAGGGGTCCAATGATAAATTACTTGAATTATCTAATTGTTTTTGCATTTATCAAGTCCTCTCTCTCAAAGGGGAAAGGGGGACACTTGTCCCAAGGCTATCCCTGTTTCTTGTAATGGCTTCTGCTTGTGATTGGTTAGGCCTGGAGGGGTCCAATGAGCTTCAAGCATGAGCTACAAGGGGGGGTCGACCCAAGAAAGCTAGGGGGGTGCTTAGGGGGTATACTCACCTACACACACTCTCAAGCACTCTCATTGTGTGCTATGCAAAGTGGAAGAGCTCCCTCTCCAAGCAAGAAAAGGTTGAGAGCCTACACCAACACTCTTGGCTATGGAGTGCAAATCCAACCAAGAGCCATGCTTCAATGATTAAGCTTGCCATCTCCTTCTTCTTCATTACTATGCTATTATGTATGCTAGCAACAAGAGTATGATAAGTGAGGAACTAATTCTTTCTCCTACGAAATGTTTCTTCTTCCTCTTCCCTACCCTCATTCCCTGCTAGCTCTCTCCACCTTCGAAGGTGTTTGAGGTCTTGGGACTGAGGCTTGGTATAGTTAAAGCTTTCTTCAAGTTTAGGTTATGTTATGATGGTGATGTATGAAGCTTTCCATCTTCATTGCTTCACCTAGGTCACAAGGAACACAAAGAATGTATTGTAACAAGTCTCTCTTTATGGGAGAAATCATAATACAAATGCCTATTGGAGGGGGGACCGGCTCCACATAAATCCGGTCCTCAACTGTTGTCATGTTCTCTAAATTTTCTCTCTTGCAAAAGTATTGTCTATGCCAAGTTAACTAATTGCTATAATTATGTTGCTATCTTCAATTATGTCTACCCGCTATGCTCACAAAATCATTTCTTGAAAGTACTCTCATTAAATTCCGCTACTCTCAAATTGAATAGGCAAATTCCATTACATTGGTATCAGAGCATTTGGTTTCTCTTTTCTTGCTTGAGAAGAGAGGTCCTTAAGTAGCCTATAAATGGTTGATGTTGTTAATTATAATAGGGTAAGTGGAATTGGAATCTATTATCGGTTTTGTTGAGCCCACTATGTGGGGGATGGTGCACACCTCGGGAGCTTTGAACTTAATAATGGAGTCTTTATAGACTTGCCTACGGCTTTACCATTATTGAGCCATAAGAAGTCCGAAAGGAGCTAACCTTTGGCAACTCTGCTATGTTAGACCTACTCCTCTACTCTCTATAATTAACCACTTTGAGCCGTGGGTGTAGATACTTAAGAGCCGATTTTCAAAGGCTAAGAGGAGTGGAAACTAAGGTTTTGTATTGCCAAAGCATACACTAAGTATAAACATAAATTTTGTTAACATGGTTGACAATAATCAAGAGAGTAGAATGAACATTGATAGCTTTGATTTTGCACATGAAGGTGCTAATGATGATGCTCCCATGTTTGTGAATTATCTCGTCACTAGGTTGCAACAAGCTATGGGCAACCCTGTTTTGCAAGCCGAAGTTACTCAACAACTTCATGCTTATGGAATTTCCCTTCCTCTCCCAGAGGAGAGAGAGCTTAGGAGGCCTCTTGAAGAGACCCCCAAAAGAAGACTCTCTCCCATTCTAGAGGAGGAATCCAAAGAGAAAGAAAGCAATGGTAGTCTAAGTTCTTCTGAAGATGTGGCTCCACGAAGACGGCGGTCTAGACGATCGCCTACTCCTCCCAAGAGGAAAAGAGCAACCTATAGTTCTTCTCCTCATCACTCTGAAAGGCAAGAGAGGAAACAAAGGAAGAAAAGGGCTAGGAAGAGGTCACCCTCTTCTCCTTCTTCTTCACCTTCCTCCTCTTCCAATTAAAGTTATGGCTATTCTCCTAGAGAATACAAGAGGGGAGGACATCGCAAATCATTTCATGCATGGCGAAGGTCACAAAAGCTAAAGAAGTTCAAGGAGGGAGGAAAGAGTATCTCTTTTCTCACCTATGATGGCACCTTTGGTGCTACCGACAAAGTGTTGGCCTTCATCCATGCGGCCTTTGGGGACGAGGGCTTCACAGAGTCCTCCAAGCTCCGCCATGTAGCTATGCACTTCCAAAAATCAGCTCGTCAATGGTGGGCTAGCCTTCATGGAAACGGAGAAGCCCCAAAGACATGGAAAACTCTACGAGTTTCCATCATGAAGCAATTTCTTCCAAGTGATACTAAAGATAAAGTTCTTACCGAATGGCGCGGCTTGAAGCTTCTCTCTCATGAGTCTATCAACAAGTATGTGGACAAGTTTTGGGATTTACATCTCAAAGCTACTGTCTTTCAAAAGATAGACTTTGCCGAACAAAGACAACAATTTTGTGCTGGATTACCTGAAGAGATGGCCAAATACATCAACTCTCAACGGCCCGGTACTATTACCGAAGTAATCCACCACACCATGGTTGCTTCACATATCAATTTCCATCAAGGGGCTAGACGTAATGTCAAGCGCATGGAAAACAAAGATAAAAATGATGCAAAGGGGAAATCCAATGCTCAAAATAATTCCCAAGGCACTTCCAACAACAACAACAACAATCGGTCCAAGGAGAAGGGAGTTTACAAAGGTAAAAACAAACTCTCTCCTAAAGAGCTTGAAGCTTTTCGCAAGGACCATAAGTGTTTCAAGTGTGGAGAGCAAGGACATGGCTATCGTTCTTGCCCCAAGAAGAATACTCGCAATGAGACTCCTAGGGCTTCCACCATCGAAGCTCCAAAAGAGGATGGTCATTGCAAAGGATCATCACTTTCCTATGCGTGGGGAAAGGTAAGAGAGCATGATGCCTTCATCTTGTTTGACCCAGGCTCTACTCTCAACTTCATATCAATAGAGTTGGCCACCAAGTTGGTCATTCAAGCTTTTGAGATGGGAGATATAGTAACAGCCGATGCAGCTTTCAAGGGACAACAAGCCTCTGTTACTCCCTTGATTGGGAAGTTGAGGCTTCATGTCCAAAGCTATGTCGACAAAGAAGACTTCTTCATCTCTCCTCTCCAACATCAGGATGTTATCCTAGGGGCACCATGGTTTGATCGCATGGCTGCCAACATGAAGTTCCCTGAAAAGAGAATTTACTTCACCTACAGGGGAAAGAACATGTATATAGATGCTAGTGAGTGTGGTCGCACTATTCCACTTGTAAATCCTCTTCCTTTTGATAAATCAATGAAGAGCTCAGTTTTTGCGTACATGATTTATGTCAAAGAGTCTCTAAAAGCTAATAATGTTTTATCAAATGAAAATGATAGGAATCAAGAAGAGTTAGACTTGTCTACTTTTCTAAAAGGATTCCAAGATGTGTTCATCGATGATATCCCTATGGACCTACCTCCAAAACGAGGGGATGATGACCATCGTATTGAGCATCTTCCAGGAAGCTCACCACTTAACAAACCTCCTTATCGAGTCTCACAAGATCAACAAGAGGAGATTATGAGGCAAGTACAAGAATTGGTAGACAAAGGGATGGTGAGGCCTAGTTCCTCTCCCTTTTGTTCTCCAGTCCTTTTAGTGCAAAAGAAAGATGGTACATACCGTATGTGTGTGGTTTATCGAGCACTAAACCATATCACTATCAAAAATAGATCTCCCGTGCCTCAGGTAGAAGATCTGTTTGATAAGCTACAAGGCTCTACCTACTTCAGTAGGATTGACCTTAAGAGTGGCTATCATCAAATAAGGATAGTGGATGAAGATATCCTAAAGACCGCGTTTTGCACAACATTTGGTCTTTATGAATATCTAGTCATGCCTTTTGGCTTGACTAATGCACCAACTACTTTCAATCGTCTCATGGAGAAATTTTTTAGACCATATCGTAAATTCACTGGAGTGTTCTTTGATGATATCATCATCTACTCCAAGTCTTTGGAGGAACATAAGCAACATCTCCAAGTGATTTTTCAAGCCTTGAGGGAGAACAAACTTTTTCTCAACAAAAAAAAAAGTGAATTCTTCCTTCAAGAGATTCAATATCTAGGTCATATTATCTCTCACGATGGTATTCGTATGGATCCATCAAAGTTAGAGGTAATAAAATCATGGCCTAACCCAAGGAATCTACATGAGCTAAGAAGCTTTATTGGTACGTGTGCATACTATAGACGCTTCATAGCAAAATTCTCTCAAGTAGCAGGCCGACTACACGACTTAACAAAGAAGAACGTTAAGTTAGTATGGACTGCTAAGGAGAAAAATGCTTTTGAAAAACTCAAAGAGAAGCTTATTTCCCAACCAGTCCTTGTGCTTCCGGATCTCTCAAATCCATTTGAGGTCCAATGTGATGCGTGTGGTGATTACCTTGGAGCGGTTTTGCTTCAAGAAGGGCATACCACGAAGGTTCAATAGTGATGAACGAGTCTTGGGCATTTTTGAGAAAGAGCTTTTAGCTATTCTACATGCCCTAGACACATGGAAGCACTATCTATTGGGGACTCAATTTATCCTACGAACCGACCAGCAAAGTCTCAAGTATTTCATGACGCAAACCAAGATTTCCGACAAACAAATGAGGTGGGCAAATTTTCTTTCGCAATTTAATTTCCATATTGCTCACATAGCTGGTAAGCACAATCAAGTTGCCGATGCACTTTCACGACGACAAAAAGTTAATGCGGTGTCTATAGCTACTCACAATGATCTATCCTCTATGATAGATGAGTATGCTACTGACCCTGACTTTAGAGACATAATGTCAGCCCTTGCTTTGGGAAAGAAAGAGGAACCATTCACCTTGCAGGATGGTTATCTTCTCCACGGCAATAGGCTATGTGTTACCCATTCCCTTTGTGAGAAGGTTATGTATGAATCCCATGCTCCTCCATATGCAGGGCATAGAGGTATTCAACCTACTCTCCGAGGAGTAGAGACGTATTTCTATTGGCCTACCATGAAAGTGAACATACAAGAGTATGTTTCAAAATGTGTAGTATGCCAAAAGACCAAGTATGATAGAGGGAAGAAACCTGGATTACTCCAGCCATCGCCTATTCCAAATTCACCATGGGACAGTATATCCATGGATTTCATCTTTGTATTACCCAATTCTATCCATGGGAATACAGGAATATGGACAATAGTCCACAGGTTTAGCAAGCAAGCACATTTTATTCCTGTCAAAAAGACTATTAAGGCACATCAAATGGAAACTCTCTTCATATCTCAGATTTTCAAGCACCATGGATTACCCACATCCATCGTGTCAGATAGAGATCCTAGAATGACCAGTAATTTCTGGAAAGGTCTCTTTGAAAATCTAGGAACAAGATTGAATTTCTCTTCGGCCTATCACCCACAAACGGATGGCCAAAGTGAGATAGCCAATCTTACGATACTCGATCTACGCAAGACTTATGTTACCAAAGTAGATCAACGCTCACAATGGGAAAAGTATTTACCTCTAGTAGAGTATGCCTACAATAATACTGTACATACTTCTACGGGGAAAGCACCTTTCGAGATCATAGAGGGAAGACCTAAAAGTCCCTTGCTACTCAAAGTACATGGGAAGATCTTCGCCGCCGATGAATATAGCCGTGACCTACAAGAATCTTTTCAAAAGATTAGGGAGGCTATAGCCATCTCTCAACAAAGGCAAAAAGCTGCTGCTGATAAGCATAGAAGAGCCTTAATGTTCAAAGAAAATGATTGGGTCTTACTCAAGTTTCCTAAGGCTCAATTAAGGCAAACGACGGGCAAAAATCCTACGGGCCATCAAAAGTATTATGCTAAACTAGCAAAAAGATACTATGGTCCTTTCCAAATCTTGAAGCCTATCAATGAGATGGCTTATCAACTCAAGCTGCCCAACCATTGGCTTATACACAATGCCTTTCATGTAAGCCTACTTAAGCCCTACAAAGGAGAGCCACCAATTGAACCAATTATTAAAGACCCTCCCAAAGTTGAAGACCAAGAAGAGGTGCTACAACCCGAAGCTGTCCTTCGGCATGAAGACAAGGTACTACGACATGGTAAGATAATCCGACGGTATCTTATTAAGTTCAAAAATTATCCTTTTGAAGATGCTAAATGGATACAAGGATTACAACTTAAGGATAGTATGAACCTTGTCAATGCTTACAATGCTACATTAGAGTAAGCAAATGTACAACTCTCTTTTAAATGACTCATGTTTTTGTCTTATAAGACTAATCCTCTTTTTAATTGTGCACAAATTTAACTAGTATGCATGATTAGAATCATGTTTGTGATGACGATGTCTCTCAAACACCAAGTAGAATTTGTCACTCTACTTTGGGAGAATGAAATGGACTAAAGAGCAGACATGCTTGCGGCAGCTATGTCTCCCAAGCACCAAATGGATTAGTCATCCATCTTGGAAAGATGTCGTAGGGTAAAAAAGGGATCCTCTACCCGCTAAGTACGATTGACTAATGACTAAACCTTTATCTCTTCTACCTCATAGTCGAGGACGACTATGATTTCAAGAGAGAGGTAATGTCATAAAATCTAATATCTAACCAACCCAAATGATTTTATCACATTAAATTGATCACTTAATGTGGGAGAATAAACGGGAACAAGTGTTAAGATATAGATATGTGCTTATAGATATATCTCAACACGGGGCCAATAGTAAAGGGACCCAAATGGGAGATGGTCTATCAAGAGCAAGGCTAACCAATGGAGCATAAGACCTTAGGGTTAGCTTCATTGAAGACCTCCAATAATGTGTGTAAAAGTCCTTTGACCTTAGGTAAGCTAGGGCTGAGCTTGAGGTGGGAACCCGGCCCAAGATCGAGGTGCTTGACGTGCTTGAGGTGCTTGTCGTGCGTGAGGTGTTTGTCCTGCTTGAGGTGCTTGATTAAGGTGCTTCACTTACTCCATGCCTGAGGTGCTTGACTTGCCGCTTGATTAAGGTGCTTGAGGTGCCTTGACATGCTTGCCTGAGATGGTTGTGGGAATACCCCCTAGTCCAAGTGCTTTGTCATGCTTGATGACTAAGGTGCTTGAGCTCCTAAAGTCAAAAGCATCCCTACAAGAGGGGGGGCGAGCCCTTTTCCTAGGGATTAGAGAGAGAACACACACTCACACTCACAAGGGAAGCCCCAGCTTGAAGAGGCAGCAAGGACACATGTCAGGTCCCTACCCATGTTACCTTCATGTGTTGCTTGAAGTCTATTGGCTAGGCTTCAAAGGGGTCCAATGATAAATTACTTGAATTATCTAATTGTTTTTGCATTTATCAAGTCCTCTCTCTCAAAGGGGAAAGGGGGACACTTGTCCCAAGGCTATCCCTGTTGCTTGTAATGGCTTCTGCTTGTGATTGGCTAGGCCTCGAGGGGTCCAATGAGCTTCAAGCATGAGCTACAAGGGGGGGTCAACCCAAGCAAGCTACGGGGGTGCTTAGGGGGTATACTCACCCACACACACTCACAAGAACTCTCATTGTGTGCTATGCAAAGTGGAAGAGCTCCCTCTCCAAGCAAGAAAAGGTTGAGAGCCTACACCAACACTCTTGGCTATGGAGTGCAAATCCAACCAAGAGCCATGCTTCAATGATTAAGCTTGCCATCTCCTTCTTCTTCATTACTATGCTATTATTTATGCTAGCAACAAGAGTATGATAAGTGAGGAACTAATTCTTTCTCCTACGAAATTTTTCTTCTTCCTCTTCCCTACCATCATTCCCTGCTAGCTCTCTCCACTTTCGAAGGTGTTTGAGGTCTTGGGACTGAGGCTTGGTATAGTTAAAGCTTTCTTCAAGTTTAGGTTATGTTATGATGGTGATGCATGAAGCTTTCCATCTTCATTGCTTCACCTAGGTCACAAGGAACACAAAGAATGTATTGTAACAAGTCTCTCTTTATGGGAGAAATCATAATACAAATGCCTATTGGAGGGGGGACCGGCTCCACATAAATCCGGTCCTCAACTGTTGTCATGTTCTCTAAATTTTCTCTCTTGCAAAAGTATTGTCTATGCCAAGTTAACTAATTGCTATAATTATGTTGCTATCTTCAATTATGTCTACCTGCTATGCTCACAAAATCATTTCTTGAAAGTACTCTCATTAAATTCCGCTACTCTCAAATTGAATAGGCAATTTCCATTACAGCTTCCATGCCCTAGCCGGGTTGCTCGATCCACGGATTTGATAATTTTTTGGGTTGTGATTAGGTCGTGCTACAACACATAGCTACATCCTATTATTCTTTGATGATATCTTATTTTATTCCAAATCAGAGGAAGAGCATGAAGGACATGTTAGGAAACTGTTAGAGATTTTACAGCAAAATAAACTGTATGCAAAGAAAAGCAAATGTACCTTCTTCACCCCTAAGGTCTGTACTTAGGGTTTATCATTTCACCTAAAGAAGTCTCTGTTGATCCTGACGAGGATATTGTGAAATGGCCTCAACCTACTTCACAAACTGAATTCAGAGGGTTCTTAGGTATCACAGGGTGGTACAAAATCTTTGTAAAGGACTATGCTCTTAAAGCTGCACCACTAACCGACTTGCTAAAGAAAGGAGATACAATACTTTGGGAAGAACAACATGAAGCTTGCTTCAAACAACTTAAGGAGTATCTTGCTTCAAACCTCTTTTAAAATTTCTAGACTTCACCCAAGAATTTGAAGTGATCACAGATGCTAGTAACCTTGCATTAAGAGGAGTCTCTACTCAAGAAGGAAGTCATGTAGCTTACACTTCTCAAAAGCTTAGGATTCATGAAGTGAATTATGCTACACATGATTTAGAATTGCTAGCTTTTATTCACGCTCTCAAGCTATGGAGACATTATCTATTGGGACACAAATTCCAATTGGTGACAGATCACAAGAGCCTTAAGTGGATTTCTACCCAACGTAACCTTAACATGAGAACAAGGAGATGGATAGAGATCATGCACAAATATGACTTTGATGTTAAATTTAGACTAGGTAAGGATAATGTTGTGGCAGATGCCCTAAGCCGTAAGCTTTTTTGGGGTAAATGTGCATGGCTAACAACCCTATTTTAGACAAGGTCTTGGATGCTAGTGTTAGAGATACAGATTACCATATGCTTTCTAGTATCCTATGTGAAGAGAGGGTATCATCAAATCAGCCTAAACCTCTACATTACTCCTTAGAAGATGGGAAATTTACTATAGGAATCGACTATGCATACCTATGGATTCTGCCCTAAGGAATGCTATCCTATATGAAGCACATGATGGCCCAACTTCAGGACATCCAGGTTATGCCAAAACCCTCAATGCAATTTGAAAAAGTTATTATTGGCAAGGTATGAAGGGCGATGCCCTTCGCTATGTCAAGCAGTGTTTGTCTTGTCATAGGATTAAGGCGGAGAGACTAAATATGCTAGGTAGACTACATACTTTAGATATGCCCGAAATAAAATGGGAATGTGTATTAGCATGGACTTTATCACCGGGTTTCCTTCTGTTCAAGCTGGCTATGATTCAATCATGGACATAGTCGACTTGCTTACTAAGGTGGCTCACTTAGTCCCAGTCAAGACAACCTTTACAGCTTCAGATATTGCCCATCTGTTTGTGAAGGAGGTTTTCAAAATTCATGGTTTACCCAAGAGGATTGTTGGTGATCGTGATGCCAAGTTTTCTTCAAAGTTTTGGGTATCATTGTTTCAAGCTATTGGAACTTAGTTATGTTTTAGTACTGCTTATCATCGTCAAACTGATGGCCAAACTGAAAGAGTTAATCAAGGGATTGAAGACATCATCAGAGCCTATTGCAATAGAGAACCTCGCAAGTGGATTCAATACCTACTCTTAGTAGAGTATGCATATAATTCTTCTACTCATAGAAGTATTGGAATGATACCTTCTAATGCTCTTTACGGTCAAGAATGTTTATCACCTCTTAACTTTTCTGACCCCACTATAAGGGTAGAGGCCCCAAAGAAAATGCTTGAAGAAATAGAAGCTCAAACCAAAACTATTCAAAGGGATATTCAAGTGGCACAATATCGACAAAAGAAGTATGCAAACTTGAAAAGGTCCGACCGGATTTTCAAGGAAGGTGACAAAGCTACAAAGTTTTCCTACGGGTAAAGCCCAAAAAGAGAAATCTGTCTCTTGGAAGCTATAAGAAGCTTAGCTACCGATATTGTGGACCTTACAAAATAATCAAGGTTGTAAGTGATCAAGCTTATAAACTAAAACTTCCTTCCCATATCAAAGTGCATGATGTATTTCATGTAAGTCTTTTAAAACCTTATGTACATAACCTTGATCGTGTCCTTGATGATGAGCCAATCATTTTACTTGCTCAAGATGTTCTATAGCTTCAACTTGATACTCTCATAGACTCTCAAGAAAGAAATCTTATGAATAGATCTATCAAATAACATCTTATCTTATGGAAGGGTTTCCCTATAGAAGATGCTACCTGGGAAGATGAGACAACCCTTCTTAAGGATTACCCTTCACTCTTCTTGAGATGAGGGCATCTCAAATTCTAAGTTGGGGAGATTGTAAGATCTCTATTTTTGAATTTCACACAAGCTCTATTACGCAGTTGAATTTTTCAACCATCACTCATTATTTAAGATATTCAAGTTCAAATTATGAACCATACGTTGAGAAAACCTAGAATTTAAAATTTACGCTACAAAAATCTGACATGTTTAGCTATACGAAACACTAACTAACTTATTGTAAGACTTATTTATTGATTGTTGAAATTTCTCTCACTACTGTAAAGTTTAACTTAAGACTGTAAAGTAATTTATCATTAAATAAGTAAATAAATTAATTATAAATTGAAAAGATACACATGGATGACACATGAAGGCACATGGACTCACTTGGACTCACATAGGAGGGGACAAAGTGAGACACACAGTCACATGGAAAGGAGAGGTTAGTTTTGACCAATTTTAATGAGGAAGGCTGTGTAGCCTTATCTCTTGATGATGAGGAAAAATTGGTCAAGCTGATGGGTACCACAAGGGGACCAAAAATATGGGTATAAATTTTAGAAAAAATGTTTTTTTTTTTGAAAAAACGTTGGAAGTTTTTCTTTTTGTTATAAATAGAGCATCCATACTCACACTTTGGACATAGAGATTGCCTCTATAACGTTCACAAAGTGCTGCCACTTCTCTAAGAGAGAAGGCATCCACAAACCACTAAGAGAGAAAAAACTCTAGTGGATTAGTGAGGTAAGTATTGATTAAGCATTCAATTATCTTTAGAAATGATGTGTGTATTCTCTCGTACTCCAATCTCTCTAATGGATTAGTAAGATTCGATTAGCTTTAGGAAGGATGTGTGTGTGTGTTGTCTCTTACTCTAATCTCTCTAGTGGATTAGTAAGATTCGATTAGCTTTAGAAAGGATATGTGTATGTTCTCTTGTACTCTAATCTCTCTAATGGATTAGTAAGATTCAACTATCTTTAGAATTAACTTATGCATAGTTAATTGAAAGTAAATACATAAGAGGACTCATCCCACACTTATTATGCATAATGAAATTCTCATTCACCAATTTTATTATCAACTAGGTTAATTAGTATTTTGAATAATACTAAAAATTGATTTAGTTGAAGTATAGAAATTGAAGTTACAATTGGATTAGAAATGTCATGCATTTTTAAACTTTTAATTTTGTAGTTTACACACTTATTTTTTTATGAATTAAGATTATGAAAGATTTTGATATATAGGAATTAGGTGTAGTACAGTAACACTAAGTGCGAATTCGAATTGGCCAGGGTTCAAACTACAACTCTCTTTGGAAAATTTTAGTAAAGTAATATTCAAGAAAAAAACAAGATTACTTATATGTAAAAACGATCTTAGATTTCAAGAAAATTACTAGGGAAATTGACCATTTTAAACATTAGGAAAAGTTTGGACTCAAAAATGGGCCTTATAAGAATTGTTGATGTGGCATAGCTTTCAAAAAGTGGGGATCGGTAATTTTTTTGCAAATAAGATCCAAACTTGTCGGAGGTTCGATATTTAGAATCTACTCTTCAAATGCTATCTATTGATATATAGCATGCATGTATCGGACATTGTATTCATGTAGATCTAGAAAAAGGTGATTTTAGATTACCGTAACGGTAACAAAACCTGGTTGATTGAAAAAAAATGGCATAACTTTCATAGAAGTCATCCAAACTTTTCGGACCTTGGCTCTTTAGAATCCATTTTTCAAGAACTTTTCAATGATACGTCATATCATGGGGTTCTAAGCAATATTTAGAGGGGTCTACCGTGTTGCTTTCTTTTGTACAACTTTGATGATGTGGCACTCTTAAAAGGCCCAAAAATGTGTTCAAAATTTTCCTATTGAGCTCTAAGTGTATAACCTAAGTATAGTACAAAAAATGGCTCCAAAGCGTGCTCGAACCCAAGGCGCTAATGATCATGAAGCCGGTACTAGTAACGGGGTAACACCTGCGGAACATGCTGTGTCTCCCCCAATCGGACCAATCGAAGCTATGATACATGCTAGTTTTCAATTTAAAGTTATGCATCATAGCATATGCAAGACCATAGACATATATTAGTCACCTTAGGGAAGAAAAACACGGACCAAAACACAAGGGGCTTAACTCCAAGAAAATCAGCATATGTATGTCGAGTAGGAAAGAATGTTTGATTAAGTTGTTTTCCATAGGAAATTATGTATGTCGAATACTTTTAGTATGGTTTCCCTCAAGACTCTCTACTCATTAGCACTGGCATTAGGTGGTAGTTTTTGAGGTGTGAGATGACATCCAGGGTGGCACAACTGATGATGGGTGGGAGTACAACCAGGACGGCCCAATTGGATATTGCAGTTATGTTTTGCCATGGCTTGAGGATGACGCGTGGTTTGGCACCGTTGATGCTACAGCGGGAGTATGCCCAAGTTGGCACAGCGAGTACTTGTTGAATGGTATGGGACATTCAAGATTAGAAGAGTTTTTATGAATAATGTATATACCAATCGGACCTAATGGCGCAAGTAGAAATTCTTAAGTGAACACTGAACCTAATCCAAAAGTTGTTATTTTTTGTGATGGTTTTTGAGTTTCTCTTTTTCTAAATTTTTTTTGAAATTATTTTTTCCCTGTTTGGTTTTTTAATCTTTTTATAAAAAAATTATTTGCTTTTTTATTGTTTTTTAAACGATTTTTTGGCTTGTTTTGGAATATTCTCTTTCTTAGTTTCCCCTCAATGAATGCAAAAATGAAAATTTAATGAAATGAAAAATAGAGGTCAATGAAATGTAATTTTAAAATGAAATGAAAAGTCAAAAGGTCAATGGTGGATATTAAAAAGAAAACAAAATGCACCATGCAGTGCATGTGGCAGTGATAGGGAGCGTGCAAATCAAGGAGAATGGTAGCGAGTCAAAGGGAGGGTGGCATGCACGGAAAGAGACAAGAGGGAGAGAGAGAGAGAGAGAGAGAGAGAGAGAGAGAGAGAGAGAGAGAGAGACTTTTTTTATATTTTTTATATTTTTTGTTTGTGTGCGCATTCACATGAGTGGGTGGGTGCGCACATGTGCGGGTGTGTGTGTGGGTTATGTGTGTGTGTGAGACGTTTATTTATTTTTTCATTTTCATTTTTTTTGGATTTTTTTTGTGTTGTTTTGTTTATTCCTTTTTTTGTTTTGCTTTATGTGTTTTTTTTAATGACACAAATAAGAAATCAAAAAGTGAAAAGAAAATTGCACAAATGGAAATAAAAATAAAAAACTAGAAAATATTAGCAAAATATACCCAAAGAATAAAAATGAGCCAAAAAATTACAATAAAATGGAGAAATAGAGGTAAGTGATGTGGGTGTCTGTGAGTGTTGTTTTTAAAAATATAAAATGAAATGCAAACAATAAAAATTTTTGCCCAAGACCCAAAAAATGCACTAAAAAGTCCAAAAAATAAAAAAAATAGAAAAAAAATTAGAGAAAAATCATAAGGTTGCGAAGCATGCTCCGGATCAAGAATTTGCATCAAATTTTACCATTTTTAGGCAATAAATTAGCAAAAAATACTTAAAAATTACCCCAAAAATCCAAAAACTATGCAGCCAATTCAACTCACTTTGCAAAAATTGGAAATGTAGTTACATCATCTAATCAATCAATCATCAATATGTCACTCAAATTTGAACCGTTTTGGATCATTTTTTTCCATTTTACACTCAATTTTGACCCAAAAATTCATCTAATTAATGGCTTGATTATAAAACATTTCACCTTGGCCCAATAATCATAATCAAATCAGAAATTACAACATCTAATTTCCACATTAATTCACTCATTCACTTCAATTTCCAAGTGTGTATGATTATGCCCAATTAACACACTTACAACCTTACACACAAATAATTCTACCACAATTTTGATCGCATAACATCACAATTTGCATACTCACAACCATTCACCATAATCAGTTTGATAACCAAAAACATCCATTGCTTCAAACCAACCAATTGGCATCATAATTGCCTTACATTTGCACTCAATTTTGAGCACTTTGCCTACACATAGACACACACCAATACACATAAAATTGCACCAATTTTGATGTGCCTAATTTTTTATTAAAGCTTGCACCTAAATTAGTAATTAAGTGGGTTAGTGCACTCTCAATTGCATCAAGAATCACGTTGTATATTAAATCCAATGATGCCTACACACATGTGTATGTATATAGCAACCGCTTAACTGCAATTCACCTACACACAACCCATTACCAAAAACTTATTTGTAGCATCAGATTTGTGGAGATTACACACATTTTAGCAATGAGCACACATCTAATTCTTGATTTATCTATGCATCGCATTAAAATCAAATGCAATTAGAGAGTAATTAAAGAGAATGATTAGTGAAAAATTCCTTAATTGCATACTAAAAATTACTCAAATCCACATATTTTTTTTGCAATTTTCTTTCAAAAGAGTGATTTCCAAGCCTCTAATTAGGTGCACATACATGTTTAGCACACAAACTATTAGTAGATTAGTCATAAACTAGTGAAAAAGAGGGGGGTTTTTGACACATAAACACTCAATCTTTCTCAAAAAATCTCCTCTAGCTTAGGCTACCGTCCTCGACAATGGTGCCAAATGTAAGAGGAAGTCATAGCATAGGCTAACTCCGACAAAATCATCAATCCGAAGAGAGCATCACCCGGATAGGACATGGAAACATCACACAAAGAAGTGTGAGAGTGTCATCATACACAATGAGTAAGAGGATTCAAGGGGTCCTTCTACCTATCATAGAGAGAAGCCATGGAAAGAGCTTCCTCTAATCAAATACACAATCCTAATTATTAATCACTTTGCACACAATTATGTAATTGAAATTAGCCTTCACATTAATCACCCTAGCCATAACTCTTAACATTTCACACACACACACACACACAAGAATGCAATTAACATGCCTACTTTGCATTAGTGCCACCATTCGAGTCCATCGACTCAATGCTACTATGAATATCACACACTTTGTAGAAAGAGAAAGAGAAGGAAGGCATAGCCTTCACACAACATGGCCAAGGGTGTGGATAGAAGAGGTTAATTAAAAAGGAATTAAAGATCTAGAATGACACTAATACAATCTCACATACACATAATCAAGAACACCGATAAGAAAGAATGTGTATATGATTATTATAAATCAAGAGCTACATGGGCATGGAAAGCCCATAAGCCTCATGACCATCAATTCTATAATGAGAAGAGCTCACCCAAGAATGCCTTATCATTTAACATAGGGCTCTTTTATAAGCATGAACCTCAAGTCACTATGCATTACAATTCAATTAAGCCCTTAACCCTAGATTATACTAATTGGAACTCCTAATGAGCCCAAGAATTTATACAATGTGAATAGGAAATATTGTGCATATTAATAGCACATCCCTAGCTTGTTGCATAATTGGTGTAGCATGTGTTAGTTGTTGCTAACATTCCTAGAATATTGGCAGCGTCCAACACCAGCAGTCGTTTACCTCTTCTTCATGAGCATCTTTTTTATTTATTATATATGTATTTACTATATCTTTATGAGTTCCAAATTGTATCTATTATTTTTTTGTATGTGCATTGGGTGGTTGGCCATTTGTTTCTAAAACCCTAGGCATATAAGTAAATTGTAGGTCATGTGAAAGGAGAGATATCATTTTGAGAGAAAACCTAGAGTAAAGAAGAGGAAGAAGGAGGCTATGGAGGTGGAGGCTTGGAGCAACATGTACTCTCTTCACAAACCAGTTAAGCATGCAATGAAGCTGAGTCCTATTGCTTCTCTCTTTGCTTCTTATTCAAGCTGTGTACTAGTGTCTTTAATTGTGTGTTTTAATAACTAATCGCCTCTAATGGCTTGAATCCCTATTGTGTTTTCGATCATGGCCTCTAATTGCTTGACTCCCTATTGTGTGTTTGATCATGGTGTTGTGTGCATGCTCAGATTCATGTAGATTAGGATTCGTGCATGCATTGCCCTAATTGTAACCCCAAGAGCTTGGTGAGATCGTGATTAGGGTGTGATTACAAGAATTAGTAGGGAATGCAACGAAGAACAATGTTTGACTAGCATAAGGTTTAGTGTGTGTGCAACACTAATTAGATCTCTCTTGTTTGATCTGGATGGACTATCATGATTTTCCCACTCCATTCTTACTCATTACTCTCACACACTCACCCATGTGTGATGCTTCCATGCCCTAGCCGGATCTCTACCATCCATGGATTGATAATTTGTTGATCCGTTGGAGCTATGCCACAAGGGAGCCTACATTTGGCATCGTTGTCTGGGAGCGATTGCCTAAGCTAGAAGATAAAGGATGCTTTGATAACAGTAATTTTACTACTAATTTTATCGGTTTTGAGTGTGTGTGTGTAGCTCAATTTTAGTTTAATTTTATTGTGTGTGTAAGCAATTGAAGCTAATTTTTGAGTTATGAATACCCCAAACCCCCTAATTTCATTAATTTCATACTAACCATTACTAATTTTGCTTCATTTCCATGCTAAATTTACTACCTTCACGCTAGTTTTCACTAAATTTTGACTAATTTTTCTAACCTAACCACTAACCTCTAATGTGTAAATGTATGTTTAATCCCCTTATAAAAGGTGAAATCCTCACTCCAAGCAAGTTATTTGTGCTAATTTGATAATTTGAGTGTTTGAGTTTTTTACCTACATTGGTCAATTTGTGAGCCGATTTGGTGGTGATGATGCATCTTTGCGTGGAGCAAAGGAATAGCTTGGAGTGTGATTACGATTAAGTGCACTCACTTGTTCATTTAATTTCTTGATTGATTAATGTGGTTCAATGTGTGTTAATCACTTGCTAAAATTAGGTGTGTAAATCAATTGACGTACACTTTGCACTTAATTTGATTCACTTGGAATGAAATTGATGGTCAATGTAGACTATTTTACCTTGTGTGTAACAAGGTAATTCTTAACTCTCATCAAGAATTCATGTATGCACATAATTATAGTTTTGTGTGTAATGTACCAAAGAGGGAAAAAAACTATCAAAAATCAAGTGTATGTGCACCTAATCCTGAGTGTGTGCATGCATAGAAATTGAAAAACTTGATGATATGTGAGTGTGAAATTATGTAATTGGTATATATGTTAGGCTAACCCAGTTAGTGGTGGATAGGTATAATTGCCAAAAAATTGGGCAAAATTTGAGTGTGTGTGTCCAATTGAAGACTACTTGATTCAATGATTAATTCTCAATTGGGACACGAAGATGCTTTTTTATTTTGAAATTTGCATTGAATGTGTGAAAGCATTAGGGATAGGCCTAATTGTATTGCCAAGTAAGACAAATTTAACTTTTATGCTTAATTTTTGAGTGTGTGCATTGCTTGATTGGGTGAAATTAGTGTTAATTTTTGAGAAATTGAGCATGCATGTATTTGCTTATGCTTGATCGAGTGTGTAATTTTAGCACTGCAAATGAGATTGATGGATTATTTTATGTTGGTCTAAATTTTTGGGTGTATCCCAATCAACGGCATATTCAATCCAATATGTGAATGAATAATTGGTATTTTTTACCAATTATGATGATGAATTAGCCAAATGATTGATGTGTGTGTGTCACAAGATTTGCTCAAAAATTGAGATAAATCACCAATGAAGCTCAATTGTGAAGAATTTTTCTATTTTCATGTTAATGATTGATCAATTTTATGAACATGGCAATGTTACATTGATGTGTGTGCGTAACTGTACCCAAAGTTCAAGAATGTGTGTGTCACCTCAAACCAAAATGACAAATCCAATTGGGTTTGGATGATTTGAGCTATTGGAGATGAGCAATTGATTTTGCAATGATTACAAATCTGATTTGGAATGGCCAAGGACAATTAGATCACTCATCCTATGAGCATTGAATGAACAATTGATAGATTGGAAACCAGTTTTGTGTATGAATTCTTTCAACTCAAAGTGTGTGTCAAATGATCTCCAACCGTAAGTAATATGAATAGAGAATGGAGTAGTATTGTGAGCAAATTGATGTGAATTTTAAATATTTTGATGAAACTTGGGCTTGAGTTCTCATTAGGTTGTTCATTGCATGATGTGTATGCATACTTGTGCTTATATATATGTACGCAAATGTGCAAATGTACTTAAAATTAGGTCAAGAGGAATGAGAGATGGAAAGGGATTGTGCTTGCTTCCTTCAATTGTTTGTAAAAAATTGATTCAATTTTGAATTAGAATTTTATACATACATTGATTTCCAATGCATGTGTTCAAAAGAATCATCAAATAGAAGCATTATGAAGGATGACAATTGAGCATTTTGGAGAAATAAAAGTAAAAAATGTTTGACACCTTAACTTTTTGTTATATTTTCATTGAGATCATTGATTGTAAAGGAATATGTCCATTCTTGATCTGAGCTTTCGTATTCGGCCATTTACTTGCTCTTGAGATCATTGTTTGTAAAGGAATATGTCCATTCTTGGTCTGAGCTTTGGTAATCGGCCATTTACTAGCTCTTTGAATGTGCATCCCTTATACACAAATTTCTTTTTTTTTTTCTCTCATTGACCGTGAGAACATAAAATGGTTTGAGAACCAAACACAATCGCCAAATCTACCTGCAATCCAGCTTTATGATTTAGCCCCACCCAACACCTATACAATCTGCCATTGCTCTTGCCACATGCCTTTTCCTAAGAGATTGCTACCAATTGTGGTGACATTGAAAAGACAGGCCATCCAACTACCTCATGACCCATTCCTTGTTTCTCACCAATGGCACTCCTCCAGAATGTACTCTTCATGAGCAAGAAAAATACACACACACAAGACTCATCCTCAATCTCTGGCTACCTACTTTTCTGGCCCGCAACGGCTCTAAGCCTGCCATGATGGAGCCAAACAAGGCATGCCTTGGATGGGCTCCAGTCCCACACACAAACACTCACACCACACACTACTTTAAATGCGGAGATATGCATCTGATTATTCGTCCCCACAACCCTCGTTGCAACTCACAAACACACACACACACACACACACACACACCCACAACCCTCGTTCCAACTCACAAACACACACACACACAACCATTCAGGCCTTAGTGGCTAGTGCACTAATGACACACAACACACTACCCATCTCTATCCCTCAAGGCTCGGGACCCTCTCTGTCATTCTTACAGGCCCACTATTCTTGGAAACTAACCACTTGTATGGAGACCCGCTAAAAACACATACATTCCAAATCTTTCCCCATTTGCTGCTACCCACCTTGGGCTTCCCATTTTTCCATTATGGCCAGCTTGTCCTCCCATACTACCACAATATTTGCCAATTGGGCTTCATTACCATAGCCAACCGGGGCTCATAACCCATGTAGGGTTTTGAGATCTACATCATCATGATGCTGCATGAAGCCATGTTGGTACATTGTACCTCAAACCTACACCCTGAACCCTTGCACCATCGGTTGGTGGCTTGTTGCACTATGTAACATTCATAGATGATGCAACTAGGAAAACATGGGTTTATGTAATGAAGAATAAATCCAATGTGCTTTACATATTTAAGCCTTTGTCAATAATGTAGCAGGTACCAAGGTTAAATGCCTCACATCCGACAATGGAGGCAAATATTGCAGCCAAGTTTTTGAAATATTTTGTGCTAGAAATGGCATTTAGAGGTAAATGACAGCCCCAAGGACACCTCAACAAAATGGCATTTTGGAAAGGATGAACATAACAATCATGGAGTAAGCACGAAGCATGCGGCTACATGCAAGCCTACCGCTTGAGCTTTGGGCAAAAGTAGTAAGTACGTTTGTGTACTTGATCAATTGGTCACCCTCAACGACATTGGATGTGGGGGTTCTAGAAGACGCATGGACAGGTAAACCGGTGAATTATGCATTTCCCAAAGTGTTTGGGTGCAAGGCTTTTGTGCACATAGATAGAAGCCTAAGGTCAAAGCTAGATGCAAACTCCCAAAAGTGTTTCTTGTTTGGCTATGGAGAAGATGACTTTGGGTACACCTATGGAATCCTGAAGATGGTAAAATATTTAGAAGTAGAGATGTACTTTTCAACGAATAAAATATGTACAAAGATTACTTGGAAAGAAAACAAACAAAAAATACAAGTGATGAGTACATGGAGCTTGAGAACAGTTTAGACTCAAGAAGAGAAAATAGTAACAATGTGCAACAACGTCAACCAAATGAGGAGCCTCAACCTATGCCCCGAAGATCTACGAGAGAAATTAGACCTCTAGACATGTTTGTTTTCCTTTCAACCATCTCTTGGTCTTAGATTATGAAGAGCCAGAATCATATGAAGAAGATATGCAACACAAATCCAAAAAAGAATGGATGAAGAGCATACAAGTGGAGATGGAATCGTTACATCACAACCAAATATGGGAGTTGGTTGAGCTTCCTAAAGGTAAGCGGGCACTGCATAACAAATGGGTGTACAAGCTGAAGCAACAAGAAGGTGGAAAGAAAAGGTTCTAGTCCAGGCTTGTGGTAAAAGGGTTTTCTCAAAAGAAAGGTATTGACTTGGATAAATATTTTCTCTTGTTGTAAAAATGAACTCAACTAGGCTTGTCTTAAGCCTTGTGGCTGCTCATGACTTGCCTGAGAAAATGGATGTAAATAGGGAATTCCCTCATGGTGATTTGGAGGAGGAAATTTACATTATTCAACCAAAGGGGTATGAAGTAAAGGGTAAGGATAAAATGGTTTGCAGATTAAAGAAGAGCTTGTATGATCTAATGCAAGCATAAAGATACTGGTACTTGAAGTTTGATCAATGGATGCTGGATCACAAATTCAAAAGATGCAACTCAAATCAATGTGTCTACACAAAGAATTTGGGAGATGGAAAGGTCATCATCCTAATGTTGTATGTTGATGACATGATGACTACACGTGCTAACATGCATGATATCAAAGATCTAAAAGAGGAGCTCTCTAAATCTCTTTCAATGAAAGATTCAGGTGCTGCAAAGCAGATACTTGGTATGATGATATCAAAGGATAGGATGAAGAAGACATCAAAGATATCCAATTACATAAAAAAGGTACTAGAAAGGCTTGCAATGCAAGATGCAAAATTGATTTCTACATCTTTGGCTAGTCACTTCAAACTAACCAAGGATATGTGTCCAAAGACACAAGATGAGATAGCCTATATATGTCTAAAGTTCCATATGCTATAGCGATAGGTTCTCTAATGTATTCTATGGTATGAACAAGGCCAAATATTGCACATGCAATGGGAGTTGTGAGTAGGTTCATGGATAATCTAGGTAAAGAGAATTGGCAAGCTATGAAGTGGATACTTAGGTATCTAAAGGGGACAAGCATGAATGCTTTGTATTTTGAAGGCACTAATGTTTTCTTATAAGGGTATGTTGATGTAGATATGTAGGTGATAAAGATACTCGAAGGACCACTACTAGAAATGTCTTCACAGTTGGAGGCACAACAATAAGCTGGGCTTCAAAGCTATAGAAAGTCGTCTCACTTTCTACCACGGAAGCAGAATATGTAGCAATGATGGAGGCAAGCAAAGAAACCATGGGGCTTCACAGATTCTTGGAGGAGCTTGGATAGAAGCAAGACAATTGTGTTTTGTATAGTGACAGTCAAAGTGCCATTCATCTTGCTTCAGCCTTTCATTCAAGGACAAAGAACATCGAGGTGAGATATTATTTCGTACGTACTCTTTTGGAAGAGGGACAACAAAAGCTAGGAAAGGTACACACAAGTGAAAATCTTGCACACATGTTTACAAAGGTGGTCAACAATGAGAATTTGAGCTTTTTCTCATATTCAATTGGCATTCAAGGATAAGAAGCTAGGATGGAAAGCACTCACAGGTTTGGTGTGGAGATCAGTCTCCAAGTGGGAGATTGTTAAGTATCGAGCCTGATTTGCTCCTTGTAGCTTTTAGTCTTAAAAACTCACATTTGTAAGGCCCCCATTATGAGGAGAAGCCATCGTGCTTTAAAAAATCACTTGCCAAAAAACCAATACTTTCATTTTCAAAAGCTAGGCATACACTAAGGTTTCAACGCTTTTCTTTGTGAATATTAAACACATTAGAAATTTGGCTTTATGTGTGATAATCATGGGTAACTGACCTTGACCTTAGGTTAATGTAGTAGCATTGCTTGTTATTTCTAGACTCCTAGTGATCATCTTAATACTCCCCTCATTTATAGCTTTATTCTCTTAGTCCATTTTCCATAAGCATCTTGTAATGGAAGTAATAAGCAATGCAAAAAATGATCAAATGAATCAAAAAAGTGTCTCGAAGAGTAAAAAAACTGCTACTAGACACATCAAAAGTCAAATTTTTAAGTTACGTCTGTGTCTTTGTTTGGCCTAGCATCTTATTGGCTCTTGATAGGCGAGGGAAACCACCTTGGCTCGCTTGGTCAGCCAGGCCTTAAACCAATGCCCTGGATGATAGGGGTTAGCCATTGCCTTGGTAGGCTAGTAGACTTCTGAAACGTCTCCTTGAGGGGTTCAAGGAGCCGAGAGTCGTAGCTTGACTTGCCTTGGGGTGGTTTCCTTGTGACGTGCTTTAATGTTTCTATCAAAATTTAAAAAACAATATTCCATGAGCTTCAAAAAGCTAAGTGATTGTACTAACGGATTTGGAGCTTCTTTGTGGCCCATAGACATGATAGACTTTGATGCTTTATGAAGAATGCTCATATGGTTTTTAGGCTAGTAGGTTTATGAACTTGTATTAACCTAGAATCATAATTGATTTCTTATGTTACATGCATAAATTTGAAATTTTTAGTGGTTTAATCTTCATAATAGTTTAGGTGTTTTTTTGCTCTATGTGGTTTAGTTTTTCGCTATGATAGACCCATCTTTAGAGGCAAAATTCACTTTTCATGATTGATCATTGCACTTCATATTCTATTCTTATTTATTGGCATTTGATACTTATGACTTGTTTTATGTTTTGATAGCTCAACATTCCTCCAAGGACGTACTTTCCACCATGTCATTGTGCTCTCCTTTAGCGGCACACAAGGACATGTGCCTAATTAGGAGGGGGGGAATGTTAGTAGGGGCTAACACATGCTACACCAATTATGCACCAAGCTAGGGATGTGCTATTGATGTGCACAATATTTTCTATTCACATTGTATAAGGTCTTGGGATCATTTATGAGTTCCAATTTGTATAAAATAAAGCTAAGGGCTTAACTCAATTGTAATTTGTAGTGACTTGAGGTCCATGCCTATAAAAGAGCCCTATGCTAAATGATAAGGCATTATTGGGTGATCTCTTCTCTTTGTAGAGTTGATGGACATGAGGCTTATGAGCTTTCCATTCCCATGTAGCTCTTGATTTCTAATAATCAAATACACTTTCTTTCTTATTAGTCTTCTTTGCTCTTGATTATGTGTATGTGAGATTGTATTAGTGTGATTCTAGATCTCTCAATTCCTTTTTAATTAATATCTTCTATCCACACCCTTGGCCATGGTGTGTGAAGGCTATGCTTTCCTTGTCTTTGTCTCTCTACAAAGTGTGTGATTAGTGTGTATGCATGCGTAGTAGCATTGAGGAGATGGACAAGTTTGGCCACACTAATGTGAAGTATGCATGTTAATTGAATGTTTGTGTATGTGTGTGATTAGAGTTGTGACTAAGGTGATACCCCTTGAATCCTCTTACTCATTGTGTTGGATGACACTCTCACACTTCATTGTGTGATGCTTCCATGCCCTAGCCGGGTGGTGCTCTCTCCAAATTGATGATTTTGTCGGAGTTGACCTATGCTATGACTTCTCCTACAATATGAAGTTGATTTCCTATGATTGATTGAGAAACTGTCAGTCAGGATGAGGATTATCTCATTTATAAAATGGGTGTGAATTATGAAGCTCACCATCTTCATCGGTTCAAGGACGCTCTATAAGAGCACAAGCTTGTATTGTAGTCAAAGCTCTTATTGAGAGAATTATAATAAAAATTTCCTTTCTTAGGGGGAACCGGATCCAAGTAGATCAGGTCCTCAACAATTTGGCAATCTTAATGTGTTTTTCTCTTCAAGTTATGTCTCATGATTTGATGTTCTAATGTGTAAAAGATGCAATGAAATCAGCCCTGCACTACCTACGGTTCTTGTCTAAAGAATCCTCTTAATGGAAAACTCTCTTTTCACTAAGCTATTTTGATGTGATTGCATGAGAAATATACATAGTTTGACATTGGTACCAGAGAGAAGGTTTCTCTGGCCCTTGAGTAATTTATGAAAGGTTGGACTTGATCATTGCAACAGGGTAAGTGGGATTGGGATTTTTTATTTTAGTTAGCATGCCTGCTTTGAAAGATTTGGGGGACACCATCAGGAACTATGGTCTTAATGATGGATTCTTTTTAAACTTTCTTAAGAATTATTGAGCAATTAACAAGCTCGATAGAAACCAGTGCTAGCTCGCACTATTAAACCTTCATGGTGAGATCTCCTCCACTATTAAACCTCTTCCAAGTGCCCAAGAAGAGAGAGCTCATGTGAGGTATCGTAGTTATATGGCAGTGAAAGTGATCACCAAGTCCTCCCAAGAAGAGGAAGGTGTAGATAGTGAGTGGCTGCCACAAGAGATCTTTAAAGGTGCTTCATTGTTCAAGGTGGAGGATGAGAAAAACTTGTGAAGCATACCATGCCTTGTATAACTAACCTTACCTTGCTATCAAGTATGACATGCCTCTCAAGAGTTCCTTGATATTTCTAATGAGCCTTAGCCTCTTTAATTGAAGATTTTACATCATGCTAACAATGATGCTATGTAAAATGTGTAGCACTATAATGGATTTCATATTTCTATTCTTGTCTTGTCTTTATTGTCCCGTCTTGTCTTTATTATGAACGTCAATTCTATGTTTGACACTTTATTTGGTTTGTAACAAGGTACGTGCACTGCAAGTGTTTCCCTTTTCCAATATAAAATTCTTCCTTGCTTAAACTTTCAAAACAATATACTTGTGATAGTCAACTTAGAGACATTATAATCATTAGTGGTATCTTACATAGTTTACTAAATACTGCAGCTTCTTGACTATTGCTAAATAGTGGGTGTAGAAAACTATACTATTATGTTAGTTGATGGAGCATAGTCCCTTTCCTACCACATGTTTACCTTGGACCCAATCCCTTGGCTACTATTGCTAGAGAGATGCCCCCCTTAGCAGGGGAGTTTGGGCAGCATCCCTAAAGGCCATAAATATATGCATTTTGGGATATTTTTTGTATGTATATTTAATCAAAATTGTGTAATATTCACCATGTGATAATAAGGAGTGTTTCAGTACTCACTTTGTATGAGGGATTGACACACATTGCATCTGTGGTGGTTAAAAAGAAGCACTCTACTTTAGCAAGATTTCTCCATGAACATATCTTTTTTCTTCAGCACAAAGAGATCCATTTACCAACTTGTAAGGTATTACAATATACATACTAATTTGTTGACCTCTCTCTCTCTCTCTCTCTCTTCCTCTGTCTCAAAGGATCAAGTATAGCCAAAAAAAATCTTCATTTCCACAAGATATTCACGATAGATATGGGAACCAATTCCATGGGTCTTAAAAAGGGATCCTGAGCCATGCCAGGGCCCTCAACAAGAGGGTCCACAAGGGTGCCCAAACAAGAACCCCCGTCTGGCCAAATGGTACTCCCTTGTGGGGCCTCTATGTTTTAGGGTCCTAGGGCCTTAGCTTGGCCCTAGGGCCCTTTTTTAATAAATTCATGGACAAAATCAATGAGCACATGAAGCTAGACCAATTTAAACTCATACCATGAGAAGTCTATGCTAAAAGAGCTTGAAAATGCAACATACACAAGATTGGGATACTTCAAGTCACCCCTAAGATCTTTGGAGACACCCAAGATTAATAAATTTAGGGCTTACTTATCAAAATATTTAATCTTACCTTATCATAGCACAAGTTTTTCTTTCTTTTTTTTAAAGAGTACCTCACCTCAAAGTTACTTTTGAGCATATTAGTTAATGAAAGATTTCATTTTATCTACTATGTGCCAAATCTCAATTCCATTAGAGTCCACCAACTCGTAAGAGACTACAACATATAGACTAGCTTGTAGATCTCTCTCAATCTCTCTCTCTCTTGCTTGTTAAGAAGGAATCAAGTACTAACACAAATAAATTATTCTTGATCTATACTCAAGAAACACAATTACATTAACATGATGTTAAGTTTTGATGGCACAAGTGCATAGTTGGAAGTCTACCAAGGTTTATCCTTAGATATCATTCATAGATTGGCCTCTACTCTATTATATCCTTTCACGCACAAAATTTCCAAAGCAAGAATCAATTTAAACTTAAAATGTTACAAAACTAATTTACGTTACCAAAAAAACTCATCTTATGGTAGATATAGGGTGCTTTTGCACAACAAAAAGAATAGTAAAGTCCAAATTGATTCTTATTAATCTTGACCAAGATATGGTCATGAAGAGCATACAAGGGTAGTGTAGTCACAATTTTTGCATCCATTCCATGACATAGTGTGCTCATGGTAACCTATTACATAAAACTATCTCTGGAGAGGGTAGTGTAGTCACAGTTTTTGCATCCATTCCATGACATAGTGTGCTCATGGTAACCTATTACATAAAACTATATCTGGAGAGGGTGTTCCATGCTAGGAAATAATTTCTTGCTCATGGAAAGATTTTTTAGTTCTCTACTAAGGATCCCTCCATGTTAGCATAATGGTTTGTGGAGAGCTTTGTTCTGCTATAAGAGATTCTTGTTATTCCAACAGCTTGAGCCATTTTCAAAAAGACCACCAATCAAGTAACATAGTAAGAGGTCACCTTGTACCATGATGCTTTAGAGACCTTCTCAACCAAAAAAAATGCATGAGTTCAATATATGTGAGCTGCATAATAACACACTTTCTAACATTATGTTGTACAAATTTTCAAGTATCTCCATCCAATTGGACTAAACAATGCTGAAATATACATTTTGACGAGATAACACACCTCTCTAATAAGCATGGATTTGAAGCCCCTAGCAGCACCATTGTAAGTTCCTCCTCTTAGACCTTACTCTTGATGACATATCTAAGCCATCGACTTTTTGAATACGATCGAGTAAATTTGGTCTATAGTCAAGCACCCTAGCTACCCATGAGACACTTTTGGTTTTCACCATGGGAATGTGGATATAGCAAAGCTACTCATGAGACACTTTTGGTTTTCACAATGGGAATGGGAATATAACCAATGCATGGGATATTAGTTTTATCTCAAGAAAAAAAAATTGCATAAGAAAACAAAAAAAGAATAAGGGTAAGGTGAAGTAACTTGTTGAAAACGTAGCTTGTTGCATACGCCGCTTGTTGGAAAAGTAGCTTCTTGCATAAGCCACTTGTTGGAAAAGTTGCTTCTTGCATAACCCACTTGTTGAAAAGTAGCTTCTTGCATAAGTAGCTTGCTGGAGAAGCTTTGAAAAGGAAGAAAGGATATCAAAATATTCAAAAGTAAATTATCAAGATAATTTAAGGGTCTTATCAAATTAAGCTTAAAAAGAGGCCTTCCCTACTCATTAAACACTTCTCTTCACATTTTGAAAGTGCAAGCTTAATAGTGAGCTATGAAAGCCAAAGCTAATCCTCCTTCACACACACCCCTACACTACCCTCTCTCCTCAAGAGAATCCATAACCATAATCCAAATTACGATTACACCCTTCACATTCTCTCTCCAAGACTACAAGCTTTCCATATCTTGAAATTTCTTAATCTCTCTTTTTTCCCATAGCCAAATCGATGGTTTCAAGCAAAGTGAAGCGGAAAAGAACCGGATACCTCAATACACTTCGTCGTTGCTTTTTCAAAGCAAGGAGAAGGCCCTACCATATACAAACTAAGGTAAGGTTATCTTGTTATTTGTCATTCTTAAAAGAGATTTACTTCTATTCTTACATAAATTATTTCTTAAGATCTTCAATTTTCCTAAGCAATCCTTTTTGCTTAGGAGGAAAACATAACCTCTTGGTTGGTTGTATATGTGCAAGATTTTGTTTAGTAATGCAAATTAGGTTGATACTTAATTTCTCAAGGATAAATTGAGGTTTTGAAGGTTAATTTAGCATAATCAAAGGAAGTTAATTAAAAAAGAGGATTTTCCATAAAGTCATCCCCTCCTTTCCCTCTTACCAAATGGAAACTTACCAAATGGAAAGTTTCAAAACCATAAGCATCTTCTAGAAACATAATTAATCCTCTCCACGGTAGTAAAGGTATGTCTAAATACCTCTTAAGGAAGAATTTATTATTCATTCATACACTATTACATGCGTATTTATGATACACTAGCATGTCCACTCTTAGGAACCTCACAATTATTACACTACTATTCATAGAAGGGTTTTACTCTTGCATAAGCACTCAAAGGAAGTTTCTGATTAATTGTCCAAGATTGCAAGTTGGCGCATTTTAAAGTTTTGGGTGTACCACAGATAGACACACCAAAGAAAAACTCAAGATAGAAAGCATATGCATTGTTCATTTTAAGTTTGTTTTGCAAGTTCAAAGGGGGGAGTACGGGGATAGCTTCACGGATTTCATGACCGTGTTTCTTGAACATAAAACTCCCATCACTTTCATGGTGATGCCCTATGGATGACAATGATGAAAAGGGACCAAAATGGGATTCATCTAAGTCAGGGTTAACTCGAAAATTATGTCAAGACAAAACCTTAAACTTCCAAGAGATTCATCTTCTTTTAAAGGTCTTGTTTTGAGTAAAAAAAAAAAAGGAAATAGGAATCAAGGGATTATAACTCAAGGAGCTTAACCTTTTGATGTGGATAGCCCTAGCAGAATATAGAGAATTAAGTGTGAACTTGTCTTCGTGTTTGGAAAAAGGCCAACACAATTGTTTACCTGTGGGATACAACGCGGGATGGTCCTTTTCGGCTAGGACTGATAATTGTTGGTCTATGAGATAATTGTTGGTCTACACGAATGAATGGGAGTGTGTCCTGGCCGGGTGATAGGGACCCGTGGATACGTCTGGAAATTGGCTTAGTCCGGGTAGGCCTGATGCCGACGGAAAAAAGGAGGAAGGAAAAAAGGATCCATGGAGGGATCATGATAAGGGAGGAGGATGTGATTTAATTAATGAACTCTTCAAATTGTTTGGTAAAAAAGGAACCTTAGAAAGGCTAGGAACCTAAAGGGGCTATTTCACGATTTTCCTCACGAGTCGGACCTTTTCTCTTCTTCTTGGGATTATTGATTTAAAGAAAACCTAAAGTAGATTATGTTTGAAGCCTTTCCCACACAAGATAAAGATAATTAAGAATTGGAATATGTGTAAAGGTGTTGTACCGCCTCCACACGTGGTGAGGGAGACAAGATACCCGAGTCTTGGGACGAGGATAGGGATATGCCTGGAGGAGTATATGTGATTGCTTGAAAGATAACTAGATAGTTTTACTAATATTAAAGGAAAAAGGAATTAAAAATATTCTATAATGGAAAAAAGTGGGAACGACCTGATAAATGCACATACGCATGGGTATGCAACAGTTTGCATGTTACTTTCAAATGCTTGAAATGTATTCTTGGTTTGACACGATTGAAATGTTTTTTTCTAGTATCATAGTACTACTATCTTGTGAAGGTGCATTTATCAAACGGTTCGGTGGGTGGGCAAATTTCGAAGGGTTAATTGTTGGTTGGAAAGTTGAACCCAATTCTATGTTGTGGGGAAACGGGATTTCGATCTATGGAGTGGGACAACAACTTGGGATCGAGGGATTTGTGTGGATTATAATACACTCACCTTAGGGGAACACATTAACGGTTGTGCTCAGTCCTAACCGGGAAAATGTGTCAATGAACTTGAAACAAGGATGAATTAGAGAGCTCCCACCATTTGACCCTGAAAGGTTGAGTTCCGAGTTAGTCTAATGACTTTGATTGGTAAGTTTAACTGGTAAGCAAAGGTTCTTCGGGGCTAAGGGATCCATATGATAGAAAGTGAATGTTATCACCCCCTTGAGTTGGCATTGAAGAGCAGGAGGAGTCCTGTCTTGGTGTCAATCTCAAGCGAGAGGGATGTCGGAGATCACGGTGTATCCATTTGGAGATGGTACTGTCGGTGGTCCTCGGGCATGGCCCTCACAAGTGGTATTAGAGCACGGTTTCTGTCCTTGGATAGATAAAGTTATTAATTGACTCTTGTAGAAATGAGTGAGATAATGAAAAATAACTTCTCAAATTGCATGAAATCTTTGAGACGACGTGGACCTCTCAAGAAGAGGAAAGACTCAAAATTGTCCAAAAGCAAATGGAAGAAGCAACTATGGAACAAAAGGAGTCCATGTTGGAACACTTTGTTCACCTCCTTTCCTACCAAACGGACAATTGGAGCTCAACAAATGTGGAATACCAAATGCAACATAACTAAAGTAACTCTTTGGGGCCATGATCACCTTCTAAATAATCTTCTCCTTGCCATGATGAGGGAGAAATTGGGACTAGGTCCCAATCACTATTGTACTATTAGTTCTCATGCCATATAATATGAAAGCAAGCTTCTTCTATTAATAACCAATCTCCCTCATGATAAGATCTTTATCTACCCATGACAAAGAACAACACTTACTGGACCATTTACACATAACCCTTGGAAACAAGTTGGTGAGGCTATATGTGCTCGTAGGTCACTTTCTTCTCGAGTCCACAGACTTGTATTTTCTGTGACTAGTAACCTTAGCTAATTATTTCCCCGAGATGTAAAAGTTTTTGGCATAATAGAAAAAAAAGTTTTAAAAGAGAGAAAAATAACAAAGAGTTTACCTTTTTGAAAGGTCTATCTCTAAAAGGAATTTAACTAGTCTTGTATCTTTGAAAGGTTTTCAACTCAATTGCTAAGAGAAAGGATATTTTTTTTGTCACAGCCATTAAAATATGCCACGTAGACTCACAAGAAGTCAGGATGCTCCCGATTTACCAACAGTTAGTGCTTCAGATCATACACCACTCAATTCACAAGTGCCACCAACACCCCAAGTTACCCCTGTGCCACGTCCCAACCAAATGTCGCTTGCTGCAGCCCTTGTAGAGGATTTTGGGCGTGACAAGGATCTCAAGGCCCTTCTCAAATATGTGCAACCGCATCCATTTTTAGGCACGAGTGATGATGTGCCTACCCTCCTAGAAGAATGGATAATTCAGATGGATGACTACTTTGCTCTTGCTGGTTACATTTTAGTAGCTGAAGGGATTATGGGAAGAGCTAGAAGGACCTGCAAAAACATGGTGGAAGCTTAACTGTCAATTTCGCCAAGTAGCAGAGGTGACTCAGAGTTGGGATGAGTTAAAGCATCATCTCAAGGAATTCTATCTTCCCCTAGACTACTCCACCACTAAGATGAATGAATTTCTTTCATGCAAGCTGGGTAATAGGTCTGTCAATGTTTATATGAGGAGTTTATCTGGCTTTCATGATATGCTCCTCTGATGATAGAGGAACAAAATCTAAGTTGCTTCATCCTTGGACTTGGAGGAGATTTGGCTCCTGAATTAGAGTCCCTCCAACCTTTCTCACTCTTGCAAACACTTTAATTTGGGCCAAGTCAAAGCATAAGAGCCTTTTTAAGGGAGGCACCACAATTAATAGGAAGCGAGAATTTCCTTCTTACCACGGTCATCCCTGTTAAGCAAATAAAGTACCATTTATACCCAAGCCAGCTGCCCAACCCCAACCACCACCACACTTTGTTTGTGTGAATGCCCTTCCAGTCACTCAAAGTGGAAGACAAATACAATGCTACAAGTGCCTAGAGTTTGGTCATTAGAAGGCCGAATGCCCTAAAGGAAATGACTCCATTAATTTGGCCCTCATGCTAACCATCTGAATCCATTTAATCAAGGGGGACAATTCAGAAACCTTTGGACTAGAGGGAGAAATCCAGCATAGGTAAGACCTAATCCTATGCCTCATCTTCATGGACAAGATCCAACCAACAACCCACCTAGAACATCAAATGTGAAATTCATTTCAGTAAAGGATGAGATGGAGGAGCAAGCCCACATCTATGTTGCCTTGGATCACAGTGGCCGAAATTGACAATTCTCCATTCTTGAGACTAAGGGAAAGTATGAGGGTAAACCTATTTCCTTTCTTATTGATTATGGTAGCTCACATTCATTTTTGTCACCTAACACCTCCAACCCACAGGCCGTAAGTTGCGGGTTTCTCTAGCAACTGGATCCACTATTTTAACAGATGAACGGACGATAGATCTATCCTTTCAACTAGAAGGTCACTCAACCCAACAAAGAATTAGAATCGTAAAGATGGGACGATTTGAAGGAATCCTAGTGATGGATTGGCTGAGAAAAGATAAATCTAACATCCATTGCAGTGAAGCAAGCATCTCTTTTTCAAACTCAAAGGGTGAACACGTCTTAGTGCAAGGCAGAATAGGGAAATCTCTTTTGAAGGTGGTCAAAGCCAGTCGTTTGGTTAAGGGTTTAAAGAAAGGACTATCAATTTATGTTATAAGAATCAATAAACCAGAGACCGAATGAAAAGAATCAGATCTTGATTGGCTAAATGAATATCAAGATATTTTTCTAGAGGAGTTGACAAATCTTTCACCGCCTAGGAAATTAGTGCACGAGATCGAGCTCATTCCTAGTGCCCAATTAATAGCAAGGACTCCCTACAAGATGTCACCTTCCAAATCCATACAGCTGAAGAATCAGTTGACTCAGCTTTTGGAACAAGGTTTCATCAAACCCAGTGTCTCTCCCTGTGGTGCTCTTGTGCTCTTCCAAAAGAAGAAAGATGGAATGTTCAGACTTTGCATAGATTTTCAAGGCCTAAATGAATGCACCATCAAGAACAAGTATCCCTTGCCTCGCATAGATGAGCTGCTTGATCAACTCGATGGTTCCACATTTTTCACCAAGACGGATCTCAGGTTAGGCTATTACCAAGTTGGGATAAAAAGGGAGGATATTCCAAAAAAATCATTCAACACAAGGTTTGGGCATTATGAGTTCACCGTCAGGCCTTTTGGCCTAAGTAATGCCCTTGTCACATTTAACCGTCTCATGAATGACCTCTTCAGGACAGAGTTAGATGATTTTTTTCTATTCTTCTTTGTTGACATCATTATAAATTCAAATAATAGAGAAGATCAGGAGCGGCATGTACGCCATGTCTTGGAGACTCTCAAAAAAGCCCAACTCTACGCCAAGCAGAGAAAATGCTCTTTCTTTGTAAAGAAGGTTTCCTATTTGGGATACATAGTTTCAAAGGATGGTCTTTCTACCAACCTAGCTAAGGTGGAAGCTGTAGTTCAGTGGCCCATTCGCAAGACTATTTCAGAAGTACGGGAATTCCTTGGCTCTACAGGATGGTGTAGAGTATTTATCAAAAACTATGCACTCATCGCAGGTCCTCTTACTAAACTCACTAAGAAAAAAGAACCCTTTATCTGGTGATATAGAGCCTTCAACAAATTAAAGAAGATCTTGGCCAGTGAACCTGTTCTCAAACTTCTAGATTTTTGAAAAATCTTTGAGGTGATAGTGGATGCTTGCATACAAGGTATATGTGGAATCCTACAGCAAGAAGTACATCCCATAGCCTATGAATCACGACAGCTCAGGATTCATGAGAAGAATTATCTGACCCATGACCTCAAACTACTAGTTGTGGTTCATGCCCTCAAAAAGTGGAGACACTTTCTTTTAGGTTAGATGTTTGAGCTTGTTACTGACCACAAAAGTTTCAAGTGCATTTTCACCTAGCCATATCTCAATATGCAACAAAGGTGATGGGTTGAATCCCTACAAGAGTTCACTTTTGAGATCAAATTTAGACCAGGCAAGGAAAATCAAGCTGCAGATGGTCTGAGCCGATGAGTAGTGGCCCTTGCCATTTCACTAATCCATTCAATTCTACCCGAAGAAGTTCAAAACACCTCCAAACTGATGATCAATTTCGCCTGTTGATCCAAGAAATCCAAGCTCAAGTTCAAAAAAGATATTTGGAAGACTACTCTATTCAAGATGGACTCTTATTCTTTAGGAATCAGTTGTGCATACCTACATGCTTAATGATGCCAATACTAAAGGAAGCTCATGAAACTCCCCTTGCAGCTCACCCAGGTTATCACAAAATGTTTGCTTCTCTTAAACAAAATTTCTGATGGTCTAAGATGAAAAAGGATAACTTAGAGTATGTTAAGAAGTGTTTGGTATGCCAAAAGGTGAAGGCTAAAAGAGTGAAGATTCCTGGGAAGCTACAACCATTGGATATACCTTCAATGAAGTGAGAGTGCATCATTATGGATTTTGTAACAAGGTTACCCAAGACTGCTGGAAACTTTGATTCAATTTTTGTGGTGGTGGACCAGTCAAAACCACTACCTCTGCAACAGATATTGCTCAAATTTGTGTAAAAGAAATTATCAGATTACATGGAATACCTGCTAGGATAATGAGTGATCGTGATGTTAAGTTTACCTCTAAGTTTTGGAAGGCCATGTTCCAATCCTTAGACACTCAATTGAGCATGAGTTCAACCTATCATCCAAAGATAGATGGACAAACCCAAAGAGTTAATCAAGTCATAGAAGATATGCTAAGATCATATTGCAGTCAGCAACGTTATCTTTGGATGAAATATTTACCCTTAGTGGAATTTTCTTATAATTCTTCCCACCATAGAAGCCTAGGAATGTCCCCATTCAAAGCTTTTTATGGACAATACTGTTTCAGTCCTCTCAAAATGGCCAACCCAAGTCTCCCAATGCCTGCAACAAAGAATACACGTGAAGAAATGGATTGCTAAATCAAAATAATAAGGGAGAACCTTAAGAGAGAAAGTGACAGGCAAAAGAGTTATGCTGATTTACATAGATCTCCCTGGATTTTTAAGGCAGGAGATAGAGTTTTTCTTAGGGTCAAACCAAAGAGAAGTTCACTCAAATTGGGAAAATATAGGAAGTTAGCAAATAGATATTGTGGACCCTTTGAGATTCTGAGAAGGATAGGGGAACAATCTTATGAACTCACTTTACCCCCTCACTTGTATGTGCACAATGTTTTTCATGTTAGCTTGCTAAAAAGATATGTTGCGGATCCCCTTGACATCCTAAATGATGAAGATACTATTCTTAGCACACATGAAGAATTCCAAATAGAGCCAGAGAAAATTTTAGACATGAAGGAGCGGAAGCTACGACACCGAACAATTCGGGAGGTTTTGGTCCAAAGGAAGGGCTATCTCATTGAAGATGTCTCTTGGAAAGATTGGGAATGCCTTACTTCTCAGTTTCCTCATCCTTTTTTATCAGGATTATCGTCTTTTTTGTACTCAAACTAGACCGTGTTAGCCCATGTAAGTACAAATCCAAGTTCTATCTTACTGACCTTTTGTAATCTAACATTTTGCTAAATAATAACAAGATTAGCATTTTCCTTTACTGTTAGGAATTGGATCATGCTAGCTATGGTGGATGAAAGAGAAACATAGCGTCAATGTGTGAGTGTGTGTGTGTAAGCAAGGTTATCACTCAAGTGAATTAGGTTCCAAGATAGAATTAGCTTGAACTCATAAACACAATCTTGAGTATTGACTTAGCTTAGCACAAGCTCACCATAGACAAGAATGTAGTGCAAAATAGAGTTGTGTTTATTCATTCATGAAATGAGCTTTAAGTATCTCTACAGCCTTGCTCCACAGTATGTGGGATAAATCCACTCTCCTTTCCTTGACTCACACTTTAGGACAAAGCTCACACTTTACATTTACATTTTGTGACTCGGATCTGTGTATGGAATTACAAAATCAATAAATAGATGTAATGGGAATGGCCTATGAACTTAGAGAATAGCGGAATTAAGAGAATTAGAGTGAGCAATTTTGAGAGCATAGAGGGTGAACTTAATTCGTAGTAGCAACTCTATCATAACACTTAATTAACTAGGCATGAACAATACTTTTATAAGAGAGAGAGTGTAGAGAATATGACAACAGTTGAGGACCGGATTTATGTGGAGCCGGTCCCCCCTCCAAAAGGCATTTGTATTATAGATTCTCTCATTAAGAGAGACTTGGTACAATAAAATCTTTGTGTTCCTTGAGACCTCCTTGGCAATATGAAGATGGAAGGTTCACACACATCAAGCTTTTGCATAATTTCAACAATCAATCTTAGCTTGGAAACAATCAAGAACTTGTGAACATCATTAATCTTTGTGTTCCCTAAATCATTTGAGTGCATGAAGATGTATACTTGTATGCATCAACTTGTGCTTAAAGCAATAATTAATCTACCTTGCAATACAATTAATCTATGTGCATTAAGTAATTAATCTACTTGCAATAAACCATTAGCCTTCTTGCAATAAGAATAACATGCACTTGTAGAAAGCATTAACTATCCCAAGCCTCCATCCCAAGACCTCAACTACCTTCGAAGGTGGAGAGAGCTAGCAGGGAATGAGGGTAGGGAAGAGGAAGAAGAAACATTTCATAGGAGAAAGAAGTAGTTCCTCACTTATTATACTCTTGTTGCTAGCATACATAATAGCATAGTAATGAAGAAGGAGGAGATGGAAAGCTTAAGCATTGAAGCATAGCTCTTGGTTGGATTTGCATTCCATAGCCAAGAGAGTTGGTGTAGGCTCTCAACTTCTCAAGGATCTTGGAGAAGAAGATGGAGCTCTTGCACTTTGCATAGCACACAATGAGAGTGTTTGTGAGTGTGTGTGGGTGAGTATACCCCCTAAGCAACCCCCTAGCTTGCATGGTTGACCCCCCCTTGTAGCTCATGATGAAAGCTCATTGGACCCCTCTTGGCCTAGCCAATCAGAAGCAGGAGCCATTACAAGCAACAGGGGTAGCCTTGGGACAAGTGTCCCCCTTTCCCCTTTGAGAGAGAGGACTTGATAAATGCAAAATCAATTAATTGAATATTCTAAGTTATCATTGTACCCCTTGGGTGGCCAAGCAATAGGCTTCAGGCACATCATGAGGGCAACATGAGAAGGAACTTGACAAGTGTCCTTGCTGCCTCTTCAAGATGGGGCTTCCCTTGTGTGTGTGTGTGTGTGTGTGTGTTCTCTCTCATTCCCCCCCTTGTAGGCTTGCCCCCCTCCTTGTAGGGATCTTTTTGACTTTGGATTAGCAAGCCCCTTAGTCATCATGCATGACAAAGCACTTGAACTAGGGGGTGTTCCCACAAGCATCTCAGGCAAGCATCTCAAGGCACTCAAGCACCTTAATCATGTAGCAAGTCAAGCACCTCAAGCATGGAGCCAGTCAAGCACCTCAAGCATCTTAATCAAGCACCTCAAGCGCGACAAGCACCTCAAGCTTAGGCCGGGTTCCCACCTCAAGCTCACCCCTAGCTTGCCTAAGGTCAAAGGACTTTTACACACATTATTGGAGGTCTTCAATGAAGCTAACCCTAAGGTCTTATTCTCCATTGGTTAGCCTTGCTCTTTGATAGACCATCTCTCATTTGGGCCCCTTAACCATTGGCCCCGTGTTGAGATAGATCTATAAGCACATGTCTATATCTTAACCCTTGTTCCCGTGTATTCTCCCACATTAAGTGATCAATTTAATATGAGAAAATCATTTGGGTTGGATAGATATTAATTTTTATGACATTATCTCTCTCTTGAAATCATAGTCGTCCTCGACTATGAGGTAGAGATGGTAAAGTCTCACCCATTAGTCCATTGGTCTTAGCGGGTAGAGGATCCATTTTTACCCTACGACATCATTCCAGAGTGGATGACTAATCCACTTGGTGCTTGAGAGACATTGTCTGCCGCAAGCATGTCTGCTCTTTTTAGTCCATATCATACTTCCAAAGTAGAGTGACAAGTTCTACTTGGTGTTTGGGAGGCGTAGTCACCACAAACATGATCCTAAGTATGCATACTTTAAAATTTGTGCACAAAACATAAAAAGAGAGTCCTATAAGACAAAAACATTGATCATTTAAAATGCATTTCTTTTACATTTGCTTACTCTTTTGTGTCATTGTAAGCATCATTAACAAGGTTCATATTATCCTTAAGCCATGTTCTTTGCATGCATTTAGCATCTTTGAAAGGATGATTAAATAAGATACTGTCAGTAATCTTACCATTTCTTAATACCTTGTCTTCTTGTTGAAGGATGAACTTGGGTTGGAGCTCCTCTGCTTCATCCTTGATCTGTGGCGGGTCTTTATTTGTGTATAATTTGCCTTAGATGAGCCTTGGGGAAGTTTAGTAAGACCCAAAAAAATTTCTTCTTCTTCTTCTTCTTTTTTTTATAAAGGATAAGGCTCTTTTGTGCCTAACGGCATGAGCCTCTTTTGCCTAGCTAATAAATGGATATATCCTGTTTAATCTTGTAAAAATATTCGTTTTGATCTCGGCTATACTCCTTTGCAATGAAGATCTTCCCAGGTATCTTAAGCTACAAGGGACTTTTGGATCTTCTGTCTTTAGCCTCGAAAGGTAGTTTCTCCTTAGAAGTATGTTCACGTTATTAGAGACATACTGTTGTTAAGATAAGTACTTCTCTCATTTTGAGCATTGATCTACTTCGAATCACTGGCTTTTAGTAGATCAAGGATCATTAGTTTTGTAACTTTGCTTTTGGCCATCCGTTGGAATAGTAGGCCGACATAAGAGGATTACTCTAATTCTGATAGAGACTCTATAAAAAATTAGTGGTCATAGTAGGATTTCTATTCGACACAATTGGATGTTGGCAAGCCATGGTCCTTTTTTCATACTTCATCTTTTGGTATACCATACATTTTGAAACATTCTCTTGTATGTTATTGTTTCTTGGTAAGCCAATACAAGTATGCTTTTACTCCTAGCAGAGTAAATTCGAATTCCTCTTTGCCCCGCATATGGAAGGAGCATGGGAAGTAAGGAAGATATAGCCTATTGAGGTATGGAAGATAACCATCCTTTTACGTGAGTGGTTCTTTTTCTTCCATTTGTAAGTCTATTATCATATCCCTAAAGCCTGGGTTAGAAGCATATTTAACTATCATAAAACATAGCTCATTGTAAGTTTCTATTGTTGGAATTAGGGTTGCAGAGAAACACACACAGCTTGGAGAAGACGAAGGAAGCTCAAGGCACACAATAGAGAGTGTGTTACTTAGTGTGCAATGGAAAGATAGATAGCCCTAGAGTGATGGGGGTATATACAATGCACGGGGGAAAAAACCTCCTAAAGAGGGAAAAAATGCCCCGGCGGTCCTAGTGTGTTCACACACATCACTACCACATGTATATGGTAACAAATCCCCCCTGGAGTGATGCGGTGAACGAGAGCTGGCACATGAGTAAAGGGAAGTGCCATGCCCTGAGGACAGGATCAGTCCACAAAGGGGAGTAAGCCCAAAGCTTTGCGGAAAGCTTCAAGCTTCTCACGAGACAATGCCTTTGTGAAAAGATCTGCAAGGTTGTCCTGTGTTGGCACATAAGCCAAGCTGATCTCTCCTGCTGAGAGCCTCTCCCTGACATAGTGGTAATGCACCTCAATGTGCTTTGTGCGAGCATGAAAAACTGGGTTCCTCGCAACTGCCAATGCGCTCTGACTGTCAGTGTAGATAGTGTTGGCAGTGTCCTGTCCAACACCCAAGTCAGCCATAAGGCGTCTGAGCCATACACACTCAACCGTAGCTGTGAAGACTGCCCTGTATTCAGCCTCACAACTCGAAGTGGCCACAGTAGGTTGCTTCTTGCTCAACCATGATATACATGAACTGCCAAGCATGAAACAAAAACCACTTGTGGACACTCGCGTGTCAAAACAACCAGCCCAATCTGAGTCCGAAAAAGCATGTAAGTCTGGTGGCAATGATCCCCCCTTGGGATAAAACAAGCCAAGATGTAAAGTGCCACTAAGGTAGCGGAAAATCCTCTTGACAGCCTGCCAATGCTTAGACCCTGGGCTATGCATAAATCTGCTGACCTGCGAGACTGCAAACTGAATATCTGGCCTCGTGTTGCATACATAAATGAGGCAGCCAACAGCAGTTTGGTAAAGAGTGACATCAGCAGGATCGCCAGCATCATGTAGACTCAACTTCAAACCTGTTTCCATGGGAGTGGCAATAGGTTTGCAATCCTCAAGTCCAAACTTACATAGCAATGTCTCTATGTAACTTTTCTGACACAAGGCAATACCACCATCACACTGCTTAAACTGTATACCCAAGTAATGATGCAACAGCCCCAAATCTTTCATCTTGAAAGTAGCATTCAAATCAGCCTTAAATTCAGCAATATGTCTCTCATTTGGTCCAGTGATCAGCAAATCATCAACATAAAGAACCACAATGAGAAATACATCATCCTCACGCTTTACATACAATGTGCTTTCTATTGGACTGTTACGAAAGCCTCGTTTAACCAAATGAGTGTCAGCTTTCTCATACCAAGCACGAGGAGATTGCTTCAACCCATACAAATCCTTCTTACATTTGCACACTTTGTCCTCTTGTCCTTTTATGACAAAACCGCGAGGCTGCGTTACATAAACTTCCTCAAATATGTCACCATTCAAGAAAGCAGTAACAATGTCTGATTGATGTACATCCCAACCAAAATGAGCTGCCAATGCACATAGAAAACGCACAGTAGTCATACGACAAGTGGGAGCAAAAGTCTCTTCATAATCTATGCCTTTTTGTTGTGCATAACCCTTTGCAACAAGTCGAGCCTTATGGCGATCGATCTCACCATCCGGCTTGCGTTTCAACTTGTAAACCCACTTCGTACCAATGGCCTTTTTGCCAGGAGGCAAATCACATAAAGTCCATGTGTCATTCTCTATAAGTGCATCATATTCTGATTTCATGGCAGCAATCCAATTTTCTGAATTCTGTGCTTCATCAAAAGACAGAGGCTCCTCAACATCATGTAAACTAGACACAACCAAAGCATAACAATCTGATGCATAAGATGCATGGCGAGAGCCTGAACGAGTACGACTAGATAAAGGTGCATCCAATTTACTGTCACGCAAAGTGTGAACCAGCCATTTTGGCATACCTCTAGCCTGCTCATTTTCAGCCCTTTCCTCATCAAGTACATCATGTACATCTGCATCAGTAATAGGCTGTTCTAAAACATTTTCAGAAACCCCCATAGGCTGTACATTTGCCTCATTGGAACTTACATTCGTATTTCCACCACTGAAAAGAGGCAACAAAGTGTCATAAATGTCCTGTGAGCTTACATTACTGTCTCTAGTACATGACAGCAAGGGTTGAACAGAATCTTCCACAAACACTACATCCCGTGAAACCAAAATACGTTTTGTTTGCGGATGATACAACCTGTAACCTTTGCTTTCAGCACTATAACCAACAAAAATACATTTGACAGCCTTATCATCCAATTTTCTGCGCTGCACTTGTGGCACCAAAGCATATGCCAAACAGCCAAAAACACGGATGTGCTCAATAGAAGGTTTTCTATCATGCCATGCTTCATATGGAGTAATAGACTGCAAAGCTTTCGTAGGACACCTGTTAAGTACATAAGTGGCACACATGATGGCCTCAAGCCAAAAAGAATGCGGCAAAGCTTGACTTTTGACCATACATCGTGCCATTTCTGTTAGTGACCTGTTTTTCCTCTCAGCAACACCATTTTGCTGAGGTGTATAAGGCACTGTACATTGGTGTTTTATCCCACGACTAGCCAGAAATGCATTAAATTCATGAGACATATACTCCCCCCCTCGATCGGAACGGAGGGTGCCCATAGTACATTTTGAGACATTTTCAGCCATAGCCAAAAATTGTTTGAAGCACATAAAAACTTCGGACTTTGCTTTAAGCGGAAATACCCACGCATGCCTGGAGTAATCATCAATGAAAGTCACGAAGTACAGGTAATTGCCCAAGGACGGAGTTTGCATGGGCCCACAAACGTCACTATGCACAAGCTGCAACCTGCATGTGGCCCTAACTGAACCATCCTTTGGAAACTTAGAACGCTGCATTTTACCCAGAATACAGCCTTCACAAACATGTTTGATAGGTGCTTCAAGAGGCGGCAAAGAAGCAACCATATCAGATTTCTGCAAACGCAGCAAACTGGCAAAATTCAGATGACCAAAACGTGCATGCCAAAGTTTTGCATCTGAAATAGCCCTTGAATCTGCAACAGCATTTGAAAAATTTTGTCCACACTTGTCATACAAAGTGAGCTTATACAGCCCACGGCACAAAAGCCCAGATGCAACAATTTCATCACCAAAACTGAGATCATGAACTGTACATCTGTCATCCACAAATTTGACTACAAGTCCAAGTCTAGCAAGTGCGGATACAGACAAGAGATTCTTCTTGATCCCAGGTACATAAAGTGCATCAACAAGTGTGAAGGAACTGCCATTAGCAGCAGTGAGCACAATCTTTCCAACTCCCTGAACTGGATAAGAGGCGTTGTTGGCACAAGTGACTGAATTCCCATGAGGGACAGACTCGAGAGAGGTAAACAATTCACGATGTGAGGTAATGTGCTTTGTAGCACCACTGTCGAAATACCACACATGTGAATCTGCAGCAACTGACAAGCATGCATCATGGACAGCAGGATTGTAAGTGCACTCTGCGCTAAAAGCCCATTCTGCATCAACATCAGCATCACAATCTCCTTTCACAAAAGACTCAACAATGGCTGCATTTGTAGTGGAACCAGCATTTGCAGTGGAACCACCCTCTTTCTTCTTAGCCTCTTTGGCCTTCAACTTAGGACACGACTTGATCAAGTGATCATTGGCTTTACAATAATGGCAACGCATCTTCTTTTTGCCCTTATCACCAGAATTGCCAGACGAAGTGCTGCCAGCAGAAGCATTAGGAACAGAATTTTTGCCACTCGCAGCAGAACCATAAGAAGTGGCTGCATTACTGTTACCACCCTTTCTTTGAGAAGCAATAAAAGCCTGTTCAACTGCACGCTGCCTAGTCCTGTTTTTTCTAGAAAGTGACTCTTGCAACAGCAATGTGCATAATGCATCAAACTTGACAACTTCAGGATTTCCTTGGGTCATCAATCTCCAAGTACTAGCAAAAGTCTGGTAGGAATCTGGTAAGGCATCAAGAACAGTCTGCACAAGGGAACTGTCAGAAATGACTTCACCTGCAGAAATGAGTTGCTCATTGATATCCTTGACACTAGCAAGGAAAGTGTCCATATCATCTTCCTCATGCATAATCTTCGACTCTAGCTCTTTACGCAGCAAAGCAATTTTAGCCTCATTGCGGCTTGCATAAAGACCTGCTAGAATATCCCAAGCCTGTTTTGCAGATTTTGCTGAACGGATGTGAGGAATAATGGTGCGCTTCACAGACAACGCAATCAATGCATGAGCCTGCGCATCCTTAACATCCCAACGAGCTTGTTCTGCTGTAGGCAAAACAACTCTAACAGCTGCAATCCTTGCAGCAAGACCTGCAACATCCTCAATATCGCCTACATCTTCAGAACCAGGACGTACATCAATGCCCTGCACAATGTTCCAGACACCTTTTGACACAAGAACGTGTTGCATCATATAAGCCCACATAGGGTAGTTGTCCCCATCCAACCTGTCCTCAGCAGCAAACATCTTGAACACATCTGTGTTGTTGTTGTCAGCCATGGTAAATGCTGCACCTGATGTGAAAACTGCCCGAAAATAGGAGAAATGCAGCGGGAACAACTTGTGCTATATAGCACAAACCGTAGAAGACTATAAGGCACCTGTTATGCAAAAAACGGCACTGACAGAAAATCTGCACAAAATGACGAAATAACCTGTGCAGTACTGCCCGTAGTGGAAACGGAGGCCGAAATGAGCCCAAATCAAAATTCTGAGCAGACCGAGCTCTTCGAGCTCGCCCGAAATATTTGTCGACCTGCGAACGCTCGCCAAAGCTCACTGAAATCGGAGAAAGTGAGCAGGCGTGTGCTGGAGCAGCTGGCGACTAAGCCCGGGAGGACGTGACCTGCTCTGATACCAATTGTTGGAATTAGGGTTGCAGAGAAACACACACAGCTTGGAGAAGACGAAGGAAGCTCAAGGCACACAATAGAGAGTGTGTTACTTAGTGTGCAATGGAAAGATAGATAGCCCTAGAGTGATGGGCGTATATACAATGCACGGGGGAAAAAACCTCCTAAAGAGGGAAAAAATGCCCCGGCGGTCCTAGTGTGTTCACACACATCACTACCACATGTATATGGTAACATCTATTGATATCCTATCTACCCTTGGCCATTGGGAAAGTGCATCGGCTACATGATTGTGCTTGCCAGCAATGTGAGCAATGTAGAATTTAAATTGCAAAAAGAAATTTTCCCACCTCATTTGATTGTCCGAGAGCTTGGTTTGCATCATGAAAGGAGTCTGCAAGAAGTACTTCCATGTGTCTAGAGCATTTAAAACAGCTCATAGGTCCTTTTGTATATGACCAACATTCGCTCATTGGAGTTGAGTCTTTGAATCTCGTATGCTATGGTATTCCCTTCTTGAAGCAAAGTTTTTCTCAAAGGCAATCATCCAAGCATTACATTGGACCTCAAATAGCTTTGAGAGATCCCATAAGTTGAGAAATAAGTTTCTCTTTAAACTTTTTAGAAGTATTTTTCTCTCTTTGCGGTCCATGTATACTTAACGTTCTTTTCTGTTAAGTCATGTATTGGACCTGCTATAAGCATGGATTTTTCCTATGAAGCATCTCTAGTATGCACTCATACCTTTAGAGCTTTGCAACTCATGTAGATTCCTTGGATTAGGCCATCTTTTATTACCTCTACTTTTTGTGGATCCATAGAAATACCACCTTTAGAGATAATGTGACCTAATTATTGAATCTCTCTCGAAACTTACCAGTCCATGTTATTGCCTTTTCGAACTCCTCTTGTGGAGCTTGTAAAGCTCAATAAGGAGGCTTATTAGGCAGTGAGCTTCATGGTAAAAGATCCATTGTATGGCCATTGTCCCCTCATTGTGGAGATAGCTCACGGGGATATCATCAATAAGAACATTTTGGAATCCATTTAGGAATTTAGACAATTCTAATTCCTCTTGATTCCCGTTTTTTTTTTAATTTAATAATATTGTTATTGGTTGAAACATTAAATTCATTTACAGACTTTCTAACAGAAATCATGTATATGAAAATATAAATTTTCATTAACTTGTGAAAGCATGCATATTTACAAGGAATAGGATACTACCCGACTCATAAACATGTATGTACATATCTCCTAGCATAGGAAAAACAAAAGCCTTTTTCTATAAGCATCCTCTTTTGGAGTTTCCAACATAGAAACTCAAGGTGGCTTGTTGCGTGCATTTCTTTGGGGACAAGCACGATAGACCTGCCCTTGTTGTCCACACTTGTAGCATTTGTTATCCTTACGATAACACTCTAGCTCTATTGCAGAGAGTTTATTCTTACCTTTATAGACTCCTTTCTCCTTAGCTTTGTTATCGGTGTTGCTAGAGTTTCCTTTGCAGGAAGTTTGAGCATTATTCCTCCCTCTATGCTCATTTTGATCCTTCACTTCCATGGATTTAGAGTTTCTCTTAACCCCTTGTTGGGAATCGATTTGAGAGGAGACCATAGTATGGTGTATGACCGCCGATATGGTATTAGGCCTTTGTGAGTTAATATACTCGGACTTCTCTTCAGAAATACCCGCACATAATTGTTGCTCTTGCTCCCCAAAGTCTATCTTTTTGTAGATAGTGGCTTTGAGAAATAAATCCTAAAACTTATCTACATACTTTTGGATAGACTCGTAGGGAGAGAGTTTCAAGTTTTGCCATTCTGTGAGGACATTATCTTGAGCGTTGCTTGCCAAAAACTGTTTTATGATGGAGGCTCTTAAAGCCTTCCATGTCTTTGGAGCTTTTCTTTGGGCTCGTAGGCTATCCCACCATTGTCGAGCGGAACTTTGGTAATGCATAGATACTTGACGCAGTTTAGAGGACTCTGTGAAGCCCTCATTACCAAAGGCCGCATCAAGCTATTGGATGAAGGCCAAGACCTTGTCCATAGCACCAAAGGTGCCAGCATAGGCAAGGAAAGTGGTGTTATTCCCTCCCTCTTTGAACTTCTTTAGCTTCTTGGACCTTCTCCATACCGGATAGAACTTGAGATGGCCTTTCCTCTGGGGCTCTTTGAGAGAAGAGCTGCTACCTTCATTGGAATATGAGGAAGTTGATGAAGATGGAGAAGAGGGTGACCTCTTTCTCTACTTTTCCTTTATTTGGTACCTCTCTTCCCTTTTGTGATAACGAGGAGGAGGACTTTGCAGTGATCTTTCCCCCTTGAGGGAAGTTGGAGATCATTGAGGCTGCCGTCTTCTTGGAGCCATATCTTTGGAAGTATTGGAAGACTCACTTCCTTCTCCTCCTCTTGGTGAAGGCTCTAAAGTAGAGACTTTGTCTTTCTTCTTGGATGGAGGTAAGCCCGCTAGTAAAAATTTAAGCGCTTCGTATGGGTTCTCCTCTTCTCTCACTGTAGAGAGCCCTCTCTTGGAAATCTCATGAAGAGACTTCTCAGGTGCTCTCTCTTTTGGGGGAGTTTGGAGAATCCCATAACTATGAAGTTGCTGGAAAACATCACCTTGTAGGAATGGGTTTGCCATAGCTTGTTGCAGCTTAGAAACAAGACATTTGATAAGCATGGGAGCATCATCATTAGCACTTTCATGTGCAAAATCAAAGTTATCAATGTTCATTCTACTCTCTTGATTATTGTCAGCCATGTTAACAGAATTTATGTATGTACTTAGTGTATGCTTTGGCAATTCAAAACCTTAGTTGCCACTCCTCTTAGCCTTTGAAAATCGGCTATTAAGTATCTACACCCACGGCTCAAAGTGGTTAATTATAGAGAGTAGAGGAGTAGGTCTAACATAGCAGAGTTGCCAAGGGCTAGCTCCTTTCCGACTTCTTATGGCTCAATAATGGTAAAGCCATAGGCAAGTCTAAAAAGACTCCATTATTAAGTCCAAAGCTCCTGAGGTGTGCACCATCCCCCACATGTGGGCTTAACAAAACCGATATTAGATCCCAGTTCCACTTACCCTATTATAATTAACAACATCAACCATTTATAAGCTACTTAAGGACCTCTCTTCTTAAGTAAGAAAAGAGAAACCAAATGCTCTGATACCAATGTAATGGGAATGGCCTATGAACTTAGAGAATAGCGAAATTAAGAGAATTAGAGTGAGCAATTTTGAGAGCATAGAGGGTGAACTTAATTGGTAGTAGCAACTCTATCATAACACTTAATTAACTAGGCATGAACAATACTTTTACAAGAGAGAGAGTGTAGAGAATATGACAACAGTTGAGGACCGGATTTATGTGGAGCTGGTCCCCCCTCCAAAAGGCATTTGTATTATAGATTCTCTCATTAAGAGAGACTTGGTACAATAAAATCTTTGTGTTCCTTGAGACCTCCTTGGCAATATGAAGATGGAAGGTTCACACACATCAAGCTTTTGCATAATTTCAACAATCAATCTTAGCTTGGAAACAATCAAGAACTTGTGAACATCATTAATCTTTGTGTTCCCTAAATCATTTGAGTGCATGAAGATGTATACTTGTATGCATCAACTTGTGCTTAAACAATAATTAATCTACCTTGAAATACAATTAATCTACTTGCATTAAGTAATTAATCTACTTGCAATAAGAATAACATGCACTTGTAGAAAGCATTAACTATCCCAAGCCTCAATCCCAAGACCTCAAACACCTTCGAAGGTGGAGAGAGCTAGCAGCGAATGAAGGTAGGGAAGAGGAAGAAGAAACATTTCATAGGAGAAAGAAGTAGTTCCTCACTTATGATACTCTTGTTGCTAGCATACATAATAGCATAGTAATGAAGAAGGAGGAGATGGCAAGCTTAAGCATTGAAGCATAGCTCTTGGTTGGATTTGCATTCCATAGCCAAGAGAGTTGGTGTAGGCTCTCAACTTCTCAAGGAGCTTGGAGAAGGAGATGGAGCTCTTGCACTTTGCATAGCACACAATGAGAGTGTTTGTGTGTGTGTGTGGGTGAGTATACCCCCTAAGAAACCCCCTAGCTTGCATGGTCGACCCCCCCTTGTAGCTCATGATGAAAGCTCATTGGAACCCTCCAGGCCTAGCCAATCACAAGCATGAGCCATTACAAGCAACAGGGGTAGCCTTGGGACAAGTGTCCCCCTTTACCCTTTCAGAGAGAGGACTTGATAAATGAAAAATCAATTTATTAAATATTCTAAATTATCATTGGACCCCTTGGGTGGCCAACCAATAGGCTTCAGGCACATCATGAAGGAAACATGAGAAGGAACTTGACCAGTTTCCTTGCTGCCTCTTCAAGCTGGGGCTTCCCTTGTGTGTGTGTGTGTGTGTGTGTGTGTGTGTGTGTGTGTGTTCTCGCTCATTCCCCCCCTTGTAGGCTCTCCCCCCTCCTTGTAGGGATCTTTTTGACTTTGGATGAGCAAGCCCCTTAGTCATCAAGCATGACAAAGCACTTGAACTAGGGGGTGTTCCCACAAGCATCTCAGGCAAGCATCTCAAGGCACCTCAAGCACCTTAATCATGTAGCAAGTCAAGCACCTCAAGCATGGAGCCAGTCAAGCACCTCAAGCATCTTAATCAAGCACCTCAAGCATGTCAAGCACCTCAAGCACGACAAACACCTCAAGCTTAGGCCGGGTTCCCACCTCAAGATCACCCCTAGCTTGCCTAAGGTCAAAGGACTTTTACACACATTATTGGAGGTCTTCAATGAAGCTAACCCTAAGGTCTTATGCTCCATTGGTTAACCTTGCTCTTTGATAGACCATCTCTCATTTGGGCCTCTTAACCATTGGCCCCGTGTTGAGATAGATCTATAAGCACATGTCTATATCTTAACCCTTGTTCCCGTGTATTCTCCCACATTAAGTGATCAATTTAATATGAGAAAATAATTTGGGTTGGATAGATATTAATTTTTATGACAATAGATTTAGCTAAGTTTTAACTTCTCTCAAGGACTTCTATCAAATACCAAATATAAGGACTCAGAAACAATTTCATTATATCCATCAAGAAAAATCAGAGAAAGAAAGATTTAAGACATGCACCAAGGTCTTAGAACATGATGAACATGTTAAGGGATACAACGAAGATGAATTTTCTAGAGGTCAATAAGCCCATCCATTACATGATCACAAAATCATCTATCACAACCAGGACACATATTAGGCCTCTATTAATAGAAAGGATTTGCTGAGAAATTGTTGCACCGATCTCTTTAGTATGAGGTGTAAGTTAAAGGGCACTCTTAAGTGGTAAACCAAAGTGAGCGTAAAGATATATCTTTTGATGAGGAAGGAATTGAGCAAGCAAAAAGACTCATTCTAAAAATCCTCAATGCATTGACCTCATCACACAGTAATATCGAGGACCCAAACCCATAGCTTCAGTAACCATAGCCAAATGGATATTATTACGAAAGTGATCCCAACCCCAAAGGGTCACCATTTTTATACTTTGAAATGTCCGATTGGGTTTGAGCTACTGAAGTTCCCAAGTGAAGAAATAGCAGGCACCCATATCACTCCACAAAATCTCTCCTCACGGATTCACTTGTTTGCTATAGATGAGGAATGGCAATAGATAAAACTAGCTCTTGCCATCTATCCATAAAGTAAGATAATGAGCAAAGAGATAAACCTAAGAAATTTTGACAAGGGATGGAAAGAAAAGTGAAAGACAAAAGGGAATAATACTAGAAGAAATGAAAATATAGTGCACCTTATATAGGCTAGCCAGCCAATGAAGGGCAAATTAGCGTTACCGAAAAGTTGAAAGTGTAACTTACGGATGAAGATTTACCACCTTCTTTATTTGTTTCGAGCTGAGAACAACTCTTTATTTTTGTTGGGGAGTTTGTAAGGTCCTTCTCTTTTCCCTTACTCTTGATGACATATCTAAGCCGTCGACTTTTTGAATACGATCGAGTAAATTTGGTTTATAGTTAAGCACCCTACCTACCCATGAGACACTTTTGGTTTTCACCATGCGAACGTGGATATAACCAATGCATGGGATATTCGTTTTATCTCAAGAAAAAAAAAATTACATAAGAAAACAAAGAAAGAATAAGGGTAAGGTGAAAAAGTAACTTGTTGAAAAAGTAGCTTGTTGCATAAGCCACTTGTTGGAAAAGTAGCTTCTTGCATAAGCCACTTGTTGAAAGGTAGCTTCTTGATAGACGTTTTTTAAGTTTGTGGTCATTTTGGACGCATTGGCGGTATCAATAACTTTAAATTCTAACAGTAATTGATAGTTTGAACAAAGCAAGGAGAAGACCCTACCATTTACACACTAAGGTAAGGCTATCTTATTAGTTTTCATTCTTGAAAGAGATTTACTTCCATGCTTACTTAAATTATTTCTTAAGATCTTCAATTTTCCTAAGCAATCATTTTTTCTTAGGAGGAAAACATAACCTCTTGGTTGGTTGTATATGTGCAAGGGTTTTTTAGTAATGAAAACTAGGTTGATACTTAATTTCTCAAGGAGAAGTTCAGGTTTTGAAGGTTAATTTAGCATAACCAAAGAAAGCTAATTGAAAAAGAGGATTTCCCATAAAGTCATCCCCTCCTTTCTCTCTTACCGAGTGAAAAGTACCTAAACCATAAGCATATTCATCTCCTCTCCATGGTAGTAAAGATATGTCTAAATCCCTTCTTAAAGAAGAATTTGTTAATCATTCATACACTATTACATGCATATTTTACGATACACTAGCATTTCCACTCTTAAGAACTTTTACACACTACTATGCACAGAAGGGTTTCTCTCTTGCATAAGCATTCAAAGAAAGTTTCTGATTAATTGTCCAAGATTGCAAGTTGGTGTATTTTGAAGTTTTGTGTATACCACGCATAGACACACCAAAGAAAAACTCAATATAAAAAGTATATGCATTGTTCATTTCTAATTTGTCTACTCTCAATTTTGTTTTGCAAATTCGAAGAGGAGAGTAAGGGAATAGCTTCACAGATGTCGTGACCGTGTTGCTTGAACATAAAACTCCCATCGCTTCCATGGAGATGCCCCATGGATGGCAATGATGAAAAGGGACCAAAATGGGATTCACCAAAGTCGGGGTTAACTCGAAACTTATGTTGAGACAAAACCTTAAACTTCCAAGAGATTTGTCTTTTTTTTTAAGGTCTTGTTTTGAGTAGAAAATTAAAAAGAAATAGGAATCAAGGGATTATAACTCAAGGAGATTAACCTAAATTTAAGCTAGAAATAGAAAAAAAATTACTAAGAAGATTCACGTGCATTGCCCTAGCATAACATAGATATTTAAGTGTGAACTTGTCTTCGTGTTTGGAAAAAGCCCGGCACACGTGTTTACATGTGGGATACAATGGGGGATGGTCCTTTTTGGCTAGGACTGATAACTGTTGGTCTATGTTTTGAGCTCGACTTCACTCATTGCCCTAAAAATGGGATTGAATGGGAGTGTGTCCCAGCCGGGTGATAGGGACCTGCGGATGCGCCTGGAAATCGATCTAGTCTAGGTAGGCTTGATGTCAACGGGAAAAAGGAGGAAGGAAAAAAGGGTCCATGGAGGGATCATGATAAGGGAGGAGGATGTGATTTAATTAAGGAACTCTTCAAATTGTTTGTTAAAAAGAAACCTTGGAAAGGCTAGGAACCTGAAGGGACAATTATGCAATTGTTCTCATGAGTCGGATCTTTGCTCTTCTTCTCGAGATTATTGATTTAAAGAAAACCTAAAGTAGATTATGTTTGAAGCCTTTTCCACACAAGATAAAGAAAATTAAGAATTGGAATATGTGTAAAGGTGTCACCTCCACACGTGGCAGGGGAGACAGGATACCCGAGTCCTGGGACAAGGATAGGGATATGCCTGGAGGAGTATATGTGATTGCTTGAAAGATAACTAGATAGTTTTACTAATATTAAAGGAAAAAAGAAGTAAAATATCTTATAAAGGAAAAAGGTTGGAACGACCTAATAAATTAACATTTGCAAGGGTATGCAACATCTTTCATGCTACTTTCAAATGCTTGAAATGTATTCTTGGTTTGACATGATTGGAATGTTGTTTTCTAGTATCATAGTACTACCTTGAGAAGATGCATTTACGAAATGGTTCAGTGGGTGGATGGATTCCGGAGGTTTAATTGTTGGCCGAAAAGTTGAACACAATTCTATATTGCGGGTCAAGAGTTGGGCCATGCGTTGAGTGTGTAGTCACTCGCATAGAATCCACTTAGACCCTTGTTTCACTCTGCATTAGCGCCATGCAGCATGCTAGGCGGGGCCTTGTGACATTGTCCACTTGTTGTTGTGCTCTTGACGACTCCATTTCCGCATTTCCCTATCAATCTTGGATTGTTGCCCACACTCCATTGTGAGATTACAAGCAAATTTTGTGCAAAAAAACCAGTTGAACATCTCCTCCAAATAATTGGATTGCACCATTGCACCACCATGTCGAGTATTTTTGAAGTATAGCCCCCTTGCTTGATAATGGGACTTTTCCATGCCTTGAGTGCTAAAAATCTCAAGCGATCCATATTTGTGCATAAAAAATGCACCATGGGCAAACAAGTATGTTGTTCACATGACTAAACGATCCACATTATTTAATGAATACAATCCCTTGTAATAAGTTCACCACGTACATGGCTTACCATGTAATGTGTGATGTTATTTTCACCGCAAGAAAAGGTGAAGACCTTGGTAAAATCCACCAAGGCTTCTTGAAATTTTTGGCATTGTTATTTTGTTTTTACTATTAAGGCCCATAAGCTTGACCAATTTATCAAAATGTGCCCAAACTTTCTTGTGCTTGTTTGCAAGCTCGCCATTTGAATCATTGTTAGTAGTAGCTTTTCATAACTCTTTCCAAACTTCCCAAAGGTTACCTGCCTGCTGGTTGGAGTTGTTTTGAGCATCATATCGATCTGGCTTTCCTTGGGTTATGTCATAATAATCAATATCTAATTCTCCTAAATGATTTTCTCATGTTAAACTGATCATTTAATATGGGGAAGTGCCAGGGGAGAAAAAGATAGAATATTGGTTAAGCTAGCAGACCGACCACAATAGGGATCCAAAGGAGGGAAAATAGGGATCCAAAGGGGGGGCCATCTGCAAAAGAGCCATGTGCAACAATGGGTTAAAAAGACCCTAAGGTTCAGCCCATTAACACTTCCAGAATGCTAAGGTTCCAAAATTCAAAGGTTGTGTCCAAAGGTCAACCATAGGGGAATTGGATGCTTGGTGTGTGTCCAAAAAAGTCTTTGCACATCCCTACATAGGAGAGGGCGATCCTTGCATGTAGGGGATGAGAGAGAAAGCCACACACACACACACACACACACAAGCTCCCTTTACACAAAGGGAATGAGGGACACATGTCAGCTCCCTAGGCTAGATGCCCACAAGGTGTACCCAATTCCTATTGGATGGCCTTGGAGGTGACCAATGAGAATTAGGCTAGAGTAAATCTAGTTTAATTAATTTAAAAAAAACTTAATAAAAGAACCAATGATAATTAAGTCCTCTAGAAGACTATTGGATAGTCTCCCAAGTGGTCCAATGAGCATTCAACAGCCCAATGGCTTGCCTGATTCCTATTGGCCACGAGGCAAAGGGGTCCAATGAGAGCTTAGTTGAATTATTAAACTACCTAAAGCTCTCACAAAAGGGGAAAGGGGGACACATGTCAGAAGGCTATCACTTATGTTGCTTAATAGTCATTGGCTTGACCTGGGGAGGTCCAATGAGGGTAGAGCAAGAGCAAATAGCAAGAGGCCTCGCCCAAGAGAGAGAGGGGGCTGATTTTTGCAAGGGATTATCACACACACACTCACACAATCTCATGGGTGAAGAAAAGAAGACTATCTCTTTCCAAGCTTTAATGGAGAGCTCATCACCTACTCCAAGCTTGTGAGATAGAAGCCTACATCGACATACTCTTGGCATGTGGATGCAAATCCAACCAAGAGCCAAGCTTCAATGCATGCTCATATCCTCTACCAAGCTAATTGCTATGCTAATATGAGTGATTATGTGAGGAGATGTACATCTTTCTCGTAAGATACTCCTTCTTCCTCTCAATCTACTCTCATTCCCTGCTAGCTCTCACCAAATTCGAAGGTGTGTGAGGTCTTGGGTCTGAGAACGGGGATAATTAATGTTGTGTTTGCTAAGTGTTTTTCTTAGTGCATGAAGCTTTCATCTTCATTGCACTAACTAGTCTTGAAGGAACACAAAGAATTGTATTGTACAATGTCTCTCTTGATGGGAGAAACCATAATACAAAGCCTTTTGGAGGGGGGACCGGCTCCATGCAAATCCGGTCCTCAACTATTGTCAATAGATTAATTTCTCTCTCTTTTGAAAGTATTGTTCATGCTATCTAGCTAGGTGTTATGCTTTTTGTTGCTCTCTCCACCCAAGCACTCTTGTAATTCTCATTAGGAATCTATTCTAATGAAATGCCCACTATGTTCATGGTAATTTCCGCTACACACAAGTTTTTAGGCCATTAAATGTTACATTGGTATCAGAGCACAAGGTTTCTCTTTTCTTGCTCAAGAAGAGAGGCCCTCAAGCTAGCTATAAATGGTTGGTATTATTAATTGCCTGTGAGTAAGTAGAATAGGGATTTTTCAGCCTTGTAGTGCGCCTGCCTTCGTGCAGTTAATGGGGCATCACCGTCGAGAGCTATGGTCTTAATAGTGGAGTCCTACGGGACCACTATTGAGCTATTAGAATCTTGACAAGAGCCGGTGCTGTTTTGGTGTTGAAAGACCCTGTCTTCTATTCCTTGCAATTAATGGTATTCGAGCCACGGGTACAGTAGCTTGAGTGCTTTTTATAAAGGGGTAAAGAGGAGTAGCAAATAGGGCTTGAAGTGCCAAAGTAAACCTAAAAAGTTTACACCTAAAACTTGTTAGAATGGCTCACAATAGTAAAGAGAGTGAAATTAATGTTGATAACTTTGATTTTGCTAATGTGCAAGCTACTAATGTGATGCTACTAATGATACTCCGATGCTTGTTAATTATCTATCTTGTTTCTAGGCTTCAGCAAGCCATGGGCAATCCATCTCTCCAAAGTGAAGTGCAACGGCAGCTCCGTGCTCGTGGGATTCTCCAAGCTCATTACCATGACGAGAGAACACCTAGGAAGCCTCCTTGTGAAACTCCCAAAAGAGGTCTCTCTCCGATTCGGTAAGAAGAAGAGAATCCATACGAAGGGCTCAAGAATTTACTTCTTGATGATGCATCTCCTTCCCAAAGGAGAACTCAAGAGCCTCCATCGAACGAACGAGAAAGACGTGAGTCTCCCACCACCTCGGCAGAGATGGCTCCACGAAGATGGCGGGCTAAACGCTCTCCATCACCACCAAAGCAGAGAAGACCATCGCACCCTTCTCCACATCATAATTCAAAGAGGGATGATAAAAAGCAAGAGAATAAAAAGGCGAGAAAGAGGACACCCTCTTCTCCATCTTCTTCATCCTCTTCCTCTTATGAAAGTGACAGTGAAGACGACAAAGATCAAGACAAGAAAAAGGCAAGAAAGAGGTCACCCTCTTCTCCACCTTCTTCAAATTCTTCACCTTCTGAAGAAAGTGATGGTGCAACCTTTGAACCATCAAAAAGAAGAGGCCATAGGAAATCCTATGCTGCATGGAAGAGGTCATCCAAGTTGAAGAAGTTCAAAGAGGGAGGGAAGAGCATCTCTTTCCTTACCTATGATGGCACCTTTGGTGCTACGGACAAAGTCTTGGCCTTTATCCCCAGCAATTTGATGTGGCGTTTCGAGATGAGGGCTTCACAGAGTCCTCTAAGCTACGCCATGTAGATATGCACTTTCAAAATTCCACCAAGCAATGGTGGTCCAGCCTACGAGCCAACGGTGAAGCTCCACGAACATGGAAAGCTTTAAGAGCTTCCATTATGAAGAGGTTTTTGGCCACCGATGCCAAAGACAAAGTACTCACCGAATGGCGAATCTTAAAGCTCTCTCCCTATGAATCCATCCACAAATATGTAGGCAAGTTTTGGGACGTACAACTCAAAGCCACTGTCTTCAAAAATTTGGATTTTGGAGAGCAAAAGCAACAATTTTGTGCGGGCTTAATCGAAGAAATGGCGGAGTATGTCAACTCTCAAAGGACACGTACTATATCGGCGGTAATACACCATACTATGGTGGCCTCTCGAATCAATTTCCAAATGGGGGCTAAAAGAAATAATAAGCCCACGGAAAACAAGGGTTCCAACGAGCCTAAGGGGAAGGACAATGTCCAAAAGTCTCCTAAGGGAAACTCCAACAAAGCTAAAGAGAAGGGAGTTTACAAAGGTAAGAACAAACTCTCTCCTAAAGAGCTTGAGCATTATCGTATGGATAACCGGTGTTTCAAGTGCGGCGAACAAGGGCATGCGTACCGCGCTTGTCCCCAAAAGAACAACAGCCAAGATCCTCCTAGAGCTTCCTTGGTTGAAATCCAAGAGGAGGAGACTCACCTAACTCACCATAAAGGATCTCCTCTATGCCATGCTTGGGGAAAGGTAAGAGAACATGATGTTTTTATTCTCTTTGACCCTAGTTCTACTCACAATTTTATATCTATAGAGTTGGCCACCAAGCTAGGCATACAAGCTTACGAGAGGGGAGATGGCCTACCCGCAGACAGTGATTTCAAGGGGCAAGAAGCTTCAATCACTCCCTTAATCGGGAAATTGAGGCTTCATGTCCAAGGCTATGTGGACAAAGAGGACTTCTTTATCTCTCCTCTCAAGCATGAGGATGTAATCCTAGGGGCACCATGGTTTGACCGCCTGGCTGCCAATGTTAAATTTCCTGAAAGGAGAATCTCCTTTAAGTTCAGGGAAAAATACATGTATATAGATGCTAAGGAAATGGGTAACACTATCCCCATTGTACATACACCAGCTTTCAACAAGTCAATAAAGAGCTCTATTTCCGTGTACATGATTTTTGTTAAAGATTCTCAAAATGAACCTAATGCTTTAGCAAAAGAAAATAAAAGCAACCAAAAGGAATTAGAGTTATCCAATTTTCTCAAGGGGTTTCAAGATGTTTTTATTGACGACATCCCTTGTGAGCTACCTCCTAAACGAGGTAATGATCACCATGCAATTGAACTTCTTCCAGGAAGTTCACCGCCTAACAAACCTCCTTATAGAGTTTCTCAAGCTCAACAAGAGGAGATTATGCGGCAAGTGCATGAGTTAGTTGAGAAGGGCATGGTTAGGCCTAGCTCATCTCCATTTTTCTCACCTGTGCTATTAGTGCAAAAGAAAGACGGCTCATATCCTATGTGTGTTGACTATAGAGCACTAAATAGGATCCCTATCAAGAATAGGTTTCCCGTTCCATGGGTAGAAGACCTATTTGATAAGCTACAAGGATTGACCTAATTCAGTAGGATTGACCTAAAAAGTGGCTATCATCAAATAAGGATAGTTGATCAACACATTGTAAAGACCGCATTTCGCACCACATTTGGTCTTTACGAATACATTGTCATGCCTTTTGGCTTGACCAATGCACCAGCCACATTCAACCGCTTGATGGAGAAGCTGTTCAGGCCTCATCGAACCTTCATTGGAGTGTTCTTTGATGATATTATCATCTACTCTAATTCATTTGACGAACATAAGCAACATCTCAGGGTAATATTTCAAGTTTTAAGAGAGAATAAACTTTATGTTAATCGAAAGAAAAGTGAATTTTTCTTGCAAGAGATTCAGTGTTTAGGTCACATTATCTCTCAAGATGGCATCCAAATGGATCCATCAAAGTTAGAGGTAATAAAAGGATGGCCTAAACCAAGGAATCTTCATGAACTAAGAAGCTTTATAGGTATGTGTGCATACTATAGACACTTCATAGAAAAGTTCTCACAAATTGCGGGACCATTACATGACCTAACAAGAAAAGTGTTAGGTATACATGGTGTGCTAAGGAGAACAATGCTTTCGAAAATATTATCTCTCAACCTGTGCTTACACTACCGGATCTCTCAAAACCATTTGAGGTCCAATGTCATGCTTGTGGTGATTGTCTTGGAGTTGTTTTGCTCCAAGAAGGGCACGCCATAGGCTATGAGAGTCTAAGGCTCGACCCCGTTGAGAAAGCTCTAGGCATATATGAAAAGGAACTCCTTGCAGTTCTACATCCCTTAGACTCATGGAAGCACTATTTATTGGGGACTCCTTTCATTCTGCGAACGGATCACCAAAGTCTTAAGTACTTCATGACGCAGACCAAGCTCTTCAACAAACAAATAAGGTGGGAAAATTTTCTTTTGCAATTTCATTTTCATATTGCTCACATTGCTGGCAAGCATAATCAAGTAGCTGATGCACTCTCAAGATGGCCGAGAGTGAATGTGGTTTCCATAGCAACTCACAATGATCTATCTTCAATGATAGATGAGTATGATATTGATCCCGATTTTAGAGATGTGATTTCAGCCCTTGCATTAGGGAAGAAAGAAGAACCATTTACTTTACAAGATGGTTATCCTCTCTATGGCAATAGACTATGTGTTACTAACTCACTACGAGAGAAAGTAATGTATGAATCTCATGCTCCACCTTATGCGGGGCATAGAGGGATTCACTCTACCTTAAAGGGAATTGAAACATATTTCTATTGGCCTACCATGAAAGTGAACATACAAGAGTATGTATCTAAATGTGTGGTATGCCAAAAGACAAAATTTGATAGAGGGAAGCAACTTGGATTGCTTCAACCCCTGCCAATCCCTAATTCACCATGGGAGAGCATATCCATGGATTTTATCTTTGGATTGCCTAAGTCTATCCATGGGAATACAAGAATATGGACGATAGTAGATAGGTTCAGTAAACAAGCTCATTTTATACTTGTCAAAAAGACTATCAAAGCCCATCAAATGGCAACCCTCTTCATTTCACAAATTTTCAAGTACCATGGCTTGCCAATGTCCATAGTGTCGGATAGAGATCCTAGAATGACCAGTAATTTCTAGAAGGGTATCTTTGAGAATTTAGGGACAAGACTAAACTTCTCTTCGGCCTATCATCCACAAACGGATGGCCAAAGTGAAATAGCTAACCTAACAATTCTCGATCTACTAAAATCCTATGTAACGGAAGTAGATCAAAGATCCCAATGGGAGAAGTACTTACCCTTAGTGGAGTGTGCTTACAATAACACTGTACATACTTCCGCGGGAAAAGCACCTTTCGAGGTAATTGAGGGAATATCAAAAAGTCCCTTGCTACTTAAGGTACATGGGAAGATCTTCGCTGCTGCAGATGAGTATAGCCGAGACCTACAAGAATCTTTTCAAAAGATTAAGGATGCTATCTCTATCTCACAACAAAGGCAAAAGGCTGCTGCTAACAAGCACAGAAGAGCCCAAGCCTTTAAAGAAAATGATTGGGTCTTATTAAAGTTTCCCAAGGCTCGATTAAGGCACACGACGGGCAAGAATCCTACGGGCCACCAAAAGTACTATGCTAAACTAGCAAAAAGGTACTATGGTCCCTTCTAGATTCTTAGGCCAATCAATGAGATGCCCTATCAACTCAAGTTTCCCAATCATTGGCTCATACACAATGCTTTCCATGTGAGCCTATTAAAGCCTTACAAAGGAGAGCCACCTCAAGAACCAACTATTGAAGACCCATCGGAGATCGAGGACCAAGAGGAGGTGCTGCAGCCCGAGTCCATTGTCCGACATGAAGACAAGGTATTAAGAGGCGGTAAGACTATCCGCCGACGATATCTTATTAAGTTTAAGAATTATCCTTTTGAAGATGCTAGATGGATGCAAGGCATACAATTAAAGGATAACCTAAACCTTGTCAATGCTTACAATACTTCCCAAGAATAAGCAAATGTACAAAATGTTAAAAATGAACAAAGTTTTTTGTCTTATAAGACTCTCTTTTTCTTTATTGTGCAGAGAATACCCGGATGAAGATGCTAGATGGATGCAAGGCATACAATTAAAGGATAACCTAAACCTTGTCAATCCTTACAATACTTCCCAAGAATAAGCAAATGTACAAAATGTTAAAAATGAACAAAGTTTTTTGTCTTATAAGACTCTCTTTTTCTTTATTATAAGACTCTCTTTTTCTTTATTGTACAATTCACCGGATGAATTGTTTGCCACTTTTACCATCCAGCCATGATCTGTGTCCATCGGCCATTTGCACTTGTTGTAGAGACTCTTTGACATTATGTTTATTTCTGAACCATGGTCAATCAAGGCAACAAATGGCTCTTCAAGATCACCTACCTTGACCAAAGTTTCTGTAGTAGCCCTTGCCCAATGACTTCGTGAATAGTAACTCCTAGGAATATCTTCAACTTCTTCATCATCATTTGAGAAATGCACTTGCTTCACTCTCCCACTAGATTGGTAGCATCCTACCACAGCTCCATCATTCTCCTTATTTTGCAGTTGCATCCCTTGTGTCTTTAAGGTTTCCCCTTCAACCTGTGGACGAGAAACTTCAGTAAGGGTTTGCCTTTGCCCAATGACTTCGTGAATAGTAACTCCTAGGAATATCTTCAACTTCTTCATCATCATTTGAGAAATGCACTTGCTTCACTCTCCCACTAGATTGGTAGCATCCTACCACAGCTCCATCATTCTCCTTATTTTGCAGTTGCATCCCTTGTGTCTTTAAGGTTTCCCCTTCAACCTGTGGACGAGAAACTTCAGCAAGGGTTTGCCTCTTCCTCTTGATGATTTCAATGATCTCCTCATGGAATTCACGCTTTGCAATGCCAAGAACTTCTCCCAGAGTAAACTCAATCTTGCTATTCAAGATCCTTTCCTCCAAAACTTTATTTAAATCTGTAGCAACCTCAATATCATATTGTAGTTTATAAGTTGGGCCTTTTGTCTTACCTTTTGTTGGCTCTTTCTTCTTTCCTGTTGTAGACTCCTCCATGAGTACTTCAGGTGGAGATGCTCCTTGTGTTGAGGGTGTTTGAGAAGGCATTGAGTCGCTTCTTCCCCCACCTCTAGAAGCTCTTTTTGATGGTCCTTCATCAACATTCTCATGTCTGCGCTTCTCTTCTACAATCGCCTCATTTTGTTGGCATTTTGTAATGTAGGCATGCACTGACAATAAGTCCACTGGATCATTCCATCCTATTTCTGAACGTATGCAATCACCTGCTTCATGTAGAATCTCTTTTGTAAGCTTTCCCTTTTTAGCTAATTGCATGACATTTGGCCAAATTTGACCATGATGGTCACTCACCTCTTCATCACAAAAATGTTCAATTTTTACTCCATAAGTAGCTGCCTCAACTGAAGAGGTCGCATGCTTGGTTGCCATATCTTCAACTAAGGTTTGCATTCCCCCCTTCCCAAAGTTAGTTCTCAAGGGTAGACCTGTCTCTCTTAAGTGGATTTTACCATCCTTAAAAAAGACAAAATCTTTTGACAAAGCATCAGTAAAATCATCACAATCCCTTCTTACATGGTCTGTACTATCACACCAAATACATCTATTAACAAGCCCTTCTTTGGGCTGTTGTCTTTGCCTAGGAAGTGGCCCTGATGGTTGGCCTTTTTATTCAAGCTTTGCAAACTTCACCTTCAAGTCACGCATTCCCTTCACAAGCTCATCTAGCATGGACTCATCAAACTTAAGAGCGATAAAAGTAGGCTTTACCATTTTGTCACAAGTTGAGGTGGAAGGACTTGTAGTGTTTACTACCATCTTGTCCCTTCTTCTTTGTCGTTTGGCAAACAGTAAGACAGCACCTTCAACCTCATTCCAGTCGGTCTTTAGTCCTTGCTTAGCATCTTTATCTTCAAGAAGAAGCTCCAAATTTTCTTGAAACTCTTTACCTGCAGCTTGTAAGAAAATATATGTCTTCTCTGCATCTAGTGTGGCCCTTTCTGTCCTAGTGAGTTGTGCATAGCGCCGCTCAAATTTCCTAAGTAGCTCTGTTATTGATAGTCCTTGCTTTGGCTTGACTACCCATTCTAAGAATGTCCTTTTGGTCACTCTCTCCGAGTCCTCCATGAAATATTCCTCCTTTAAAGCTACTTTGAGTTCTTCTCAATTTCTCCCATGCCCATCTTTAATTGCAATAACATGCTCCCTAATTTCTGGAGCAACAACTAGCTCAAAGCTTTGAATCATCTCACCTTCTGACACGCGATGCATCTCCATCTCCTTCACATACTCGCGTAAGTACTTGGTTACATCTTTGCCATTGAACTGATCCATTCTGTTGATGATCGCTTGTATGGCCTTCGTTGCTGAAATCTCCCTTCTTTCAGTAGCATATTGTTGTTGCATAAACATTGCAAATGCTTGAAACATTTGCATTGTTGCTGAGTCAAAATGCATACCCTGTTGCTCAACATGATCACCCATGGTTACCCACAAACTCTCACCCTAGCAGATTCACATCGGGTTCACCAAAAATATGTCAAGAAATTTGCGGTCTTGCCAGGAAAGCACCGGGCTTATGGCTGTGAGAGTTTGTGAGAGAACTCAACAAAAACTATATGAAGGAGTTAAACCATAGATGCCATGGAGACTAGGGTTTGGAAAGAAGTTCAATCAAAGAAGACTCGCTCGTTCTCTCTTGCACTCACACACACAAAGAAAGAACACAAAAGAAAATGTCAAAACAATACGAAGATGAAAACATCAAGGCAATGTTCATATCGTATCATGGGTAATATGAAAGGGTTAATAGATGAGTTAATGGCATTCGATCTTGGCTGACCAAATAGGCTACGAATTGCTCTTTGGAATTGTAGTTTTGTGCTTACCATAATATATATATTTTGTCTAGTGATTGGGATTAATTGTGTGTACAATCCTCTTGGTTCATAGCAAGATAACTACGCTTACATCAAAAGAAAAATTATAGTCTATGAGAGGTAGTATGATGGGATCCGGTGATAGAAGTATTTCATTGAGCCTTTCAGGGTCGGAGAGAAACACTATACGTTGTTGAAAGTGTATTTTACGGCTAATCCATACGTTAATTCTAATAGATCGTACAGAGTGAAAGCGATAGAAATGATCATCATGTGGGTTATTCATCTAGGATAGTATGTGAGAAATGTAGATATGAGAAAAATGTAGATATGAGAGAAGTGAAGAGATGAGAAGTTTCCCTCCCAAGCCCTATTCTTGTCCGTAGGCAATAAGGATACTGCGGGGAGAGATGTACCTGTAGCAAGGAGAACCTAAAATTTGTAGAGAGGATGAATTACTAAGAGTGAGAGAGATAGGTTTGGTTAAGGAGATGAGATTAGATACATATATATATGTTTTGGATTAGAGATGAAAATGAAAATAACAAGAAATCAAGAAAACATCAATGTAGAACACATCTTACTTGACAAACCCTTCGGCACCATTATTGATGGAGAGAGAAGAAGAGGGGAGAATTCAACTTTGATTGATACGCCAAGTCCACGCCCTTCTTTGATTAGAGTTGATCTTCCAAGGATAGCATGCAAGGATGGCTAGTCTTCCTCTAGGAGAAAGTGTAGGCTTAGGCTTATGCTAATGGCTAAGTACAATTAGGCATTACTACTCACTCCCTCAAGAATTCCTCTCATCAATGGCTTGAATGCTTGAGTTCCTTTTCAAGGAAGAAGAGGTCCCCTTTTATAGGTGAAGGGAACCCCCAAGGGTTTACACAAGAAGAGAGGAACCAGTGTGAATAGGAATTGGAAAAGTTGGAAATGAGCTGTCCTTGCATGATGTGGCCAGACTGGAGTCCAGTATTTTGATCATATCTCCTCAACCGTGGCTCCAAATAAAAAAGTAAAAACATGGGCAGAAACTTCAGCTCATTAGCTACGATTTTCATTTTAAAATTGTTTTCCAATTCACATTGGAACCTTGTGTAAAAAATTCATCAAAATAGGGTCCATTTCTGGCAACAAAAGTCTTCCCGTGGTCCCCTTAGCCTAGACTTTCATTTAATTCCAAAGGACACCTCATGCCATATGAAAGCATGACATTGATCCTTGACAAAGTTTTGTAATCATGCTTGCAATAATGCATTAAGATAAGTGTATCTTTGAAATCATGCCACCTAGTGTCCCACTAGGATTTGTTTCCCTCCTAGTAGCTATTTAAAAAGAAATATAAGAAAAGTATAAAAAATACATAGAATATATATATATATATTGGAGTTTACCCTAGATATAGGATCTAGATAGGGTGTGAGATGATAATGAAATAGTAGAAATAAATAATCAATGCTTTTTGCCCCAAGTTAAAGAGGCGGAGCTATTGATGATTTTCCCATAGTATTTTCTGATGGTAAAGTAAGGATAGGTTACCCTTGAGAAAAATAATAGGATGAGATAGAAGGCTTATTATTATACTGAAATATGCATATGTACATTATAGGAAATATAATTATGTATCTAAAAAGTTACAAGATAGATCTTGTAGCATGCGTTCCCACTATGTACGTGTCACAGCACGACAACGTGCCATCTTTCTTCTGCACCAGTAGAACTAGAGAGCAGTAGGGTGAAGCACTGAGCCGTACTAGCCATTTCTCTAGAAGCTCGTTGACTTGCTTCAAAATTTCCTCTTGCTGAGCAAGACTTACCCGATAAGGGGGTTGATTGGGAGGCGAGCTACCCGGTATGAGATCTATGCGGTGATCTTTCGGGCGTACCGGAGGGAGTTCATCAGGAAGTGTTTCCGTGAAACAATCCTTGTACTTTTCAATAAATTGAAGACGCTTAATTTCCCGACTAGAGAGAGAGTCCCTACTAGTTTTATCCTTCTCATGTGCAAAAATCAAGTAAGCAGAAACACACTTCTTCATTTCTTTCTTAATGGAGATATGGCTTACAATTGGGAACTACCAATCTCCTGCATCAGCTTGAATCGTTATTTTCTTACCCCCATGATCAAAAGTGAGGGTCTTTTCCACATAATCGGGGATAGGTGTCATGTGGAAGTTCCATGGCATACCCAAGATGATATCACATCCCTCGATGGATGCCATCAAAAATGATTCGCGGTCCTTGTACTCGCCAATCCGAAGATTGAGCTGTCCTTGCACGGGAGTTGCATTGGTTGTCAACCCCTCGAATGCCAATCTGGATGTAACCGGTGTGCCAAGCTGAGCCGGTGTGAGGCACAAATGTTCCGCAGTATCCAGGGAGATGAAGTTATCCGTGGATCTTGGATCATAAAGAATAAATACTTACTGGTTGTTCAAAGACCCCCAGCCCTTCAGAAGCTGACGCTTCCCTTTCTCCATTTCTGTGTTTCCTTGAACATCTGGAATTGAGTTCGAGCTTGGTGGACCAGGTTCCTTCCTTGCTTTATCTTGCCTCACAGAGGCTTGTTCTTGTCGTTGCTGCTTTAGCGGGAAATCCGGTTTCATGTCCTTTCTCGCCACAGTAGAAGCATCTTCCTTCCTCTTTGAAGGTTTGAAGTTGAGAAGGAGAAAGATACTTAGTTCGCTTGCCATTGCCCTCTAGCTTCTGAGAATGATCATGGTCCCTAGATGGAGGACGTTTTCTTCCTTGTCCCTCTTGGTCATCGTAGACCCCTCTTTGTCTCGCACGATAAGTGCTATGCTCCATTTTTTTGGGCGTCCCAGCTGAGTGCAAATCCTCAGTAGTGATTGCTGACTCCATCATCCTCTGAAGAGTGTCATGCGGATATACTTTCATACTCTTTCGAAGCTGTGGTTGGAGACCCGCTTCGAACTTTCTTTTCTTTTCCTCGTCGGCAATCTTCATGAAGGGAGTGACCTTCAGAAGAACCGACCAATACTTGTCCACATAGGTTGTTACTCTCTCATGTTCCTTCTGGGCGAGCCAATCCCATTCCTTCTGTATGTCCTGCTCGAAGTCAGGCGGAAGGAACTGTTCATAAAATTCAGATTTGAATCTCTCCCAAGTTTTGGCCTGAGAACCTTCCAGAATCTTGGCTAACCACCAATTACTTGCCGTTTCCTTGAGGTGCATCCTCACATGGCGTAATTTGGATTTTTCTCTGAAGTGCCCATTGGTAAAGGCGACTTCAAACTGTCTGATGAAGGACAGTGCTTTGGAGATGTCTCTCCGTCCATTGTAGGTTTCGAACTTGATGTCCTTGTTGCCCAATTTGAAGACTCTCATGCGATGTTGAGACTTGCAACCATGCTTCTTGAATCGAGGCTTATCTTTAGGTTGATGAAGAGTAGTAGTAATAGCGGCTTCCTCCTTCTGACGAGATGATCGAGAAGTAGAAGTATAATCAGGAGAGTAAGATGGAGATGAGATAGAGATGTCCTTGCTCTCGTCTAGCAAAGAGAGCGCTTTTTCCTGGAATTTCCTTGGAGTAGGCCATTCATTACGATCCGAAGATCCTTTGTGCACCTCGGCACGTTCTTCTTCTCTTGCCTGATCCTGTGGTCTCAAGCCAATAGTGTTGTCTGGATGCTTGACTGCATCAGTTCCATTCGTTTTCTTCATTCCGCCCAAAAGCTTTTGGATGTCTGGCAATAGTAAAATTTGTTGCAACTCCGCAAGCTGAGCTTGCACTTGTTGAAGCTCCTCTTCAACGCTTCTCCCTTGGCTCGACATGGTTCTTCCTGTTCTTCCCAGAATCGTCCTTCTTTGCAGAGAAAGAGAGAAGTCCGAGCTCTGATACCACTGTCACAAAATGGGAGCGTACACGAGCACTTGAAAATCTAAAAATTAAAATACTTTGCAAATTTGAGAGAAGGGAGAAGATCGACACAGTATTGGGGACCAGAAGATGGGCTAGTCCCCCCTCGTTAAGAGTATTCTTTTATTCAGGGAGAATTCGTATACAGGCACGAGAACCCGAGGAAACCCCTCCTTTCTGTAATCTTAGACCCAAAGGTCGTGCTTTCCCGTAAAGGGCTTGGGCACAAGGCCATTCCTTCCCGTAAGGGACTTAGGCACGAAGCCGTACTTTCCCGTAAGTGACTTAGGCGTGAAGCCGTACTTCCGTTGAAGAGCCTTCCCATAAGACGGGATATTCTTGCAAAACAAACCACACAAACACGCGACAACAATTTGTATGGCGAATCCACAATAGATACCTGTCGCTCTTGCACGGGAAAAAGAGACTTCTGTGCTTCGTAGTCTCGCGATCTCTTGCGGCAGAGTCTTCTCTTGCTGACGTTGGTACCCCCTTTGAGTGAGGGCATGTGGTGCTTTTATAGCTCCCTGGCCACGACACGAATAGCTGGTCGCGTAGAGATTGCTGCCGTTTTTTTTTTTTTGTGCTGTTCTACCCGAAATAGGGAGAGAGAATTCGCTGGCTGGTTTTGTTGCTTTATCTTCTAAGTGGCTGCCCACTTATTAAGTGGGCGGCCGACATATTTTAAAATTGGTCTGAACCTGCCCAAAAACTCAATAAAACTTTATAAGTTAAAACCAGTGCATTTCACAACACTTCCCAGGCGTCCCCGGATGCAACCACATGCACGAATGCAATGCAAACATAGATTCCTCGCGGGAAAGCGTCTGCCTTCCGCGATTGTTCCTGCTTTTTGTAAAAAGCTTCATTGAACCCATCTTTATTCTTGTGCTTGCGTTCTTACGCGTATTTTCTTACTCAGTTCGGATTTCCTCCTTAGCCTACTGAATGCCCCCTTACTGGTGCACCCATCACCCATCATGTGACGCATCAGGGGCACTTGTAACTCGGCCCTTTCCACCGAACGTACGGAAACTCCTTCGTGATGTTTACCGTCACCCATCAAATGACACATCAGAGTTGTCCGTTCCTTATGGCATTTCTTGTAGCTACAATCTTTTAACAGTTCTTAGTGTACACATTAAAATATCCTAATTTCATAAAAAGAAATTAATCATTAAAAATAAGAAATAGTCCAATTAGCAACACTTTCATCTTCATTGCACTAACTAGTCTTGAAGAAACACAAAGAATTGTATTGTACAATGTCTCTCTTGATGGGAGAACCCATAATACAAAGCCTTTTGGAGGGGGGACCGGCTCCATGCAAATCCGGTCCTCAACTATTGTCAATAGCTTAATTTCTCTCTCTTTTGAAAGTATTGTTCATTCTATCTAACTAGGTGTTATGATTTTTGTTGCTCTCTCCACCCAAGCACTCTTGTAATTCTCATTATGAATCTATTCTAATGTAATGCCCACTATGTTCATGCTAATTTCCGCTACACACAAGTTTTTAGGCCATTAAATGTTACAGGTTACTTTCTTCAAAAAGTGTCTGGCTTTGTCCACTCATTAACACTTGTTGCGCAATTTCATGGGCCTCCCCTTATGTTCTTTGCAGCAACAATAGACACATTTCCACCGTGACAGCCAATGGAATTCAAGAGTGTCTCCACTCTTTTGATCACTTCCTGAGATTTTTCCAATGGCTTCATTGTGAAAGCATAGTCAATGTGGAGCTTCAATAGCCTATCAAAAATACACATGAATGCATGTAATGTACAAGAATGTACATTCAATAGCGGAAATGGAAAGATTGGATTTCAAGCTTGGTCCTTTTTTTGCACGGTCTGGGGCATTGAGCATGGGACATCTTAAAATAGATGCTTCCCATTCTCTAACTTCATTTGTGACATCATGACAGTCTAGCCCTTGTTCTCCATCCCCTTGCCATGGAAGCATTGAACCGATCTTTGTAGAGGTCTTGTGTGAGTTTTGTCCGCTAGGTTTATATCCTTGAGTGCAAAATGGACAAGGCATTAGAGAAGAAGCCCCTTGTTTGCAGCCAAGCAAACACTTTATGGTCTTCAGATCCCCACCTAAGTGCCACTCCACATCATAGCTACCAAAACCCTCAACCTCCAACTTCTCACCTGCAATTTGGGATTGTATTACTTCTATGATCGATGGAGTTCTCTCAAAAATCCATGAAAGTATTCCGTTGGTCTCTTTGGGCACCTCAATAGCACCCAACCATCAAATTTCTTTCTCTTATTGCACACTAAGAGACGGGGTGGGAGATGGCTCGACTAAATCCCTTTTCTTGGTTTGCAAAAGGGCTCATTCATTAGAGTGACACTTAACCTCTTTAACCTTTGGCCTTTCACTATTTGACACTCATCAAGTTTTAGCACAAAGGCGATTTTTGTGCCAAGCACTGCAAAATAAATAGTGGAAAGACCTTTACTTCAAATTCTATGATAAGAACACAGTCAAAAGAAAGAAGTTTAGTGTGTCACCTTCTTTAGGTAGCTGATAAAATTTAAGCATCACTTGTTGAAGCCTTCTAAGGTCCACAAAAAATATTATTCCACATTGTGTAAGGGAAGCCCTTCTCCGTAGGTGTTATGAAGTGTTTCTTACCTTTTCCCCTTGCCTTTGTTGTGCATGAAGCATAAAGCAAAGTTGGCATTGTGTCCTCAATGTGTAGGTATACCCCCAATACGGAAGAACACATCTTTTTTTGTGGCCTTCTTTGCAAGGATGACCTTGTACGGAACGGAAAATAGGTTTTTCACAATGCCACACTCTTTGAGGTCATCCTTTAGGAGTCAAGAAATAGCTTGATAGTCTTTGGTATTGTCCCTTTCTCATCACAAACTTGTTGCACGTCATCTTCACTAACCACGTTTCTCAATTGCACATAAGGTCCTTAGTGACTACATCCTTAATGTGCTTACCTCCAGGTGACTATAAGATAGAAATCACATCATGGGTATTGAGATAACTAGTGAGAAGGTTGATTCGATCATCTTGGCTAGTTCCACCGCATGCCTCTTGGATGAAGTTTCTAGCAACCAATAAGATAAATGTTAAAAACTAGTGTGAATTAAGAATGTATCATTCAAGTAAAGGCCAAATCACCTTGTGGCTATCACTCATTTGCGTGCTCCACCCGAATGTGCAAGGGTTTCAATGGATGAATACGTGTGTTTGCGTTTCCTTGCACCAAGGGGTGTTTCTATCAAATATGTGATGGTGTTGACAAGATTCATAATGTGGAAATCTTTTTCTTGCATTTGTTGTTGAAGATTTTCAACCTCCCTCTCCAAAGAGGCAATACTATCTTGTAATGCCGCCGTCTTGAGCTAAAGAGCTCGACATTTTTGCATCCACATATGCAAAGAAGCACCTTCACCCATACACAACCTCTTGCAATAGCCTAACAAGATCGCTTCTCCCCTCCCAAGACATTGAAGAAATATCGAAAGGCTATTAAAGGATGGATGGAAGTGGCTTATAGGATAGTAAGGGTACAAATGGTCGTCCACCCAAATGTCAACATTCGTCTTACCGATGGCGTGACGTTCTTGTGATGACCTTTAATAACCCTCACATGCGGCCCGGTGCAAACACTATGGGCAAGCGAATATGCACGCTTTTGGTGTGCGGAGTACATGGTGGTGGAAGCAAACGATTTGTGATGTTTGTAAGCACCATAATAGCTATTGTGTAAGGAAGCAAAGGATGAAAATATAGAGGGGGAGGGGGAGGGGGAGGGGGAGGGAGAGGGAGGAAGATGGGAGGAGAGAAGGGGGGAGGGGGGAGAGAGAGAGAGAGATTGGGAAGAAGGAGAAAGGTAGGGGTAGGGAGGGAGAGGAGAGGGAGAGAGGAGGGAGGAGGAAGAGAGAACAAGTATTTTTTACTTTTTGGGGAAAAAGATTTTGAAAAAATGGACTTTCAAATCTTGTAGGTTAAAAAAAGGGTCAAAAAATGATTTTTGAATATGTATATATGTTGGGAGGGAGTTTTAAATAAAAAATAAGCTTTTTGAAAAAAAATCAAATTTTGGCTCTTAGTGACCCACGTTTTTGCTAATGTGACCACACCCCTATACTTCCTTCACTTTCAAAAAGCTAGAGAGAGAAAGTAACCTCTTAGGTCTACATCTTATATTTGTCTTAAAAAAATGCTAGAAAAGCTTACTCTACCTTCTTCAATGCCCTTGTCCCCTTAACCCTACACAACATTAACCTTAATCCCCAAAAATTAAGATTGCTTACAAGGCCCATGCAAAGTCCATATTTCTCCTAATGTCCATTAGGCATATTTGAGTCATTGTATTTGTCCATCTATTGCTCCTTTTGTCATCCAGATCAAATGTAATCAGCACTTGGTGCCAATTTTACTTTTCTTCATTATCTGAATATATCATCTCTAGTACTTTATGTCCAGTATCTGACATTGCACTTTCAATCATTTCATATCTTATTTTCTATGCTTATTTGAATTCTAAATCTAAATCTCTATCAAATATGATATCTAACTATGAATCTCCAACGTGGAATATCTATCAAAAGTGACCAGTGTATTTCAAATAATATGGTAGCTAAGGAATAAATTGAGCAAAAGGGAAAAACAATGCGATGCAAAATTCTTCCAAGGCTCATAAAAATAACAACAAAGCAAAGATGAAGGACAAAGGCTACAGAGGTTTAAAAAAAAATTCATTTGAAGAGCTAGAGCGTTATTGAAAGGATAACAAGTGCTTCAACTGTGGAGATCAAGGACATGTTTCAGGTATATGTCCTAAGAGAAGTGAACGCAATGACATTCTTAGAGCTACCATGGTGAAGGCTTCAAGAGAGAAATGCCATTGACTACTTCTTATGCATGAAAAAGGGTAAGTGAGCATGATGATTTCATACTTTTTGATCTTGGCTCCACCCACAATTTAATCTTTATCAAGCTAGCTACTAAGCTAGAAATCCATGACTTTGGGATGGGGGATATTGTGAAACCAGATGGATACTTTTAAGAAGCAAAAGTCCTAAATCACTTCATAACTTGGAAAGATAAAAGCTATGTAGATGAAGAATATTTATTTATCTCCCCACTCAAACATGAAGATGTTATCTTAAGGGCACCATGACTTGATCACATGGCTACTATTATGAAGTCTCCTGAAAGAAAATCCTTCTTTTCCTATAGAGGCTAGGATGTTTCACTTGATGTAAATAGTGCGGGCAGTAAATAGTGTGGGCAACACTCTCTTACTAAGTTCACATCCCCATGACAAAGGATTTATTCAATAATCTAGAAGGGTCTACCTACTGTAGTAGAATAATTCTTCAAATTAGTTATCATCGGATAAGGATGCTTGTCGTGCTTGCTGAATAAGATGCTTGAGGTGCTTCTCGTGCTTGACGACTAGGGAGGTTGAGATGCTTGTGGGAACATTACCCAAGCTTGAGGTGCTTTGTCATGATTTCTGACTAAGGTGATTGAGGTAAAGGTGTTCCACAAAGTCAACAACTATCCCTACAAGGAGGGAATGAGCCCTACAAAAGGGAGCTACAGAGAGAACACACACACTCTCACACAAGACAAGCTTGGTACATAGTAAAGCATATAGGTTGTCAAGTTCCTCCTCATGTTGCCCTCATGGTGTGCCTAAAGCCTATTGGTTAGCCTCCCAAGGGATCTAATGATAATTTAGTAGATTTAGTTATTTTTTTTTGCATTTATCAAGTCCTCTCTGTCAGAGGGGAAATGGGGACACTTGTCCCAAGACTACCCTCGTTGTTGGTAATGCATCCTACATGTGATTGGCCAGTCTTGCACGGGTCCAATGAGCATCAATCTTGAGCTACAAGGGGGGGTTGACCAAATCTAAAAGGGGGCTTACTTGGGGGGTATGCTCTCCCACACACACTCTCTTTGTGTAAAGTGCAAAGTTCAAGTGCTCCATATCCTTCTCCAAGCTAGTAGAGAAGTTGAGAACCTACACTAACACTCTTGGTTGGAATGAAAATCCAGCCAAGAGCCATGCTTCAATGCTTAAGCTTGACATCTTCTGCATCTTCATTAATATGCTATTATGTATGCTAGCAAGAAGAGTGATAATAAGTGAGGAACTACGTCTTTTTCCTATGGAATGTTTCTTCTTCCTCTTCCCTATTGTAATGTGCCCAACATTTTTTAATAAAAGTATTTCATATAATTTGCAAATATTGAAGGTTCTCATTTTGTTAAGTCATAAAGCATTCCAAGAGAACAATCGGATCAAAAATATGACTCTGGAACTATTAATTATGGTTTTTATTCACTTGGACAGTATAGGTTGATATGGAAAACTTAAGCCTCAAGTCTATTTCTAAAGATAAGAGTTGACCCTTAAAAGAGGAGGAGTACTTTTAGAAGAGAAAGAGTAGAAAGAGTATTTTTAGAAAACAAGTAGTATTTTTAGAAGAGGATTATTTTTAGGAAAGAGAGAGTGTTTTTAGAGAAGTGAGAGTCTTTTTTCTTGGAAGCCACGATTCTTCTAATATTAGAGACTCAAAATTTGCAATGTTTGTCCAAAACAAAAAAAGAGTCACGAACGTACCTGAACTTATGTTTGTGCTTTTCGCTATTCTTAGCTTGTGCTTTTGGCTCTTGAGAGCCTATATAAAGGTCCCTCTTCCCTCACTTTCAAGAAACACACACACACCGGAGTTACCTTTCCTCCCTCAACCAATCTCCATCTCTACCATCGTCATGTTACCCTTCAAATTCCTCAGTTCTCTTTCTCTCTTTTTTGTTTTCTCTACCTCAATAAAATGGCCCCAAAGCGAGTGACTCGAAACTCCAAGGATGCTCCTATCGTTCCACCTTTGCGAAAGGTACAAAAGAAGGTATCATCTACTCCAATCGTAGCTCAATCGGATGTATGGGCTACAAAAGAATTTGAAGCCATCCAATCTCCAACACGGAAGGAAATCTAACACATTGCTAATTCGGTAAGATAAATTTATAATTTTGCATTGCTATTCATGTTGACCTCAAAATCTAATTAGCATAGGGATTCCCTTAAATCATCCAAAAAACGTGATTCTATTATAAGAAATAAGCATATGTTTTCATAGATTAGTGAAAGAAGTGTTTAATAAATTGTTATCTCCTGATAATCTATTATTGTTTGATAAGTTTTTATTACTAGTTTATATAAAGAGTTGATTGATCATGTTTGAAGAATCATTTAAAGAGAAGAATTGTTGGAAGAATATCTTTTGTTCCTTGCGGGTGCCTCGTGGTTAGCGATATGATTCCGCGGTTAGCAGAGATTAAGCTGAGGTTACTGGCTCTCTTTTGTTGCTCGCGATTAGCGGGATGCTTCGCAGGTAGCGGGATGCCTGGCAGTTAGCAAGATGCCTCGCTGTTAGGATTCCTAGCGATTAGCAAGATGGGAAGGTTGTGTAATTTTTGATTAGTAAATAAATCCTTTGTAAAGGCTTTGTTGGTTAGACAGAGAAAGTCCGCGGGTAGCAGCAAACTTATAAGAAATTGAAAAATCTCTTTTTGTTGAAATATAGGATTGTCTTTAGTAGGCCTTGTTTGAATTGTTTTGGTATTGTTTACATGGCTATATAAAAGAAGCTGTGTTTGGAATAAATTAAGGAACACTATTTATATATGTAAAACAGTGTGGTAGTAATTAAAAAACAAGCTAAAAAATGTGAGTGTGGGGTGGAAAGTGGGCGTTGGCTCAGGTTTCCAGTCAAGGATAGATGACCTTGATTAGTCAAGAAACTCTCCACTTCCTCTTATTAGGAGAAGCAAAATTAGAGACTCATTGTGCCAAGAGTCGAGATGTCCCAATTATACGTGCCTTTGAAAGCTATGGATCCGATTAGTCCGGTACTTTGCACAAGATTTCTAGTTAGTTTAGACAATGTCTCATGTCATATTTAGGGTTTATGAATGGCGATCATGCCTCTTAAATGTGGGGAAAAATGCATTGTTTATGGATTCTAAATATGTCAATGGGATTTCATCTCTATGTTATAGGAAATAGCTTCTGTTAGAATCCTTGATTTATCAACCTGGCATGTGGCGTATGACCCTTATAACCACGATCATGATGGATAGAGGACTTTCTCTCTTTTGTGCTCGTATCTCTACTTCGTGAAAACGGAGTAGGGTGTCATCAATGAAACTTGAGAATAAAGGAAGACCATCTATCAAGTCGCTCCAATCTTCCAGGGTTGGGGACCTCACAATTGGTATGAGAGCCTAGGTTAAAAAAATTTGATTTGGCTACTTCAAACTTCCTCGTGTGTATGGTTTTCTATACCCATTACACAACTCATTGAGATATTATGAAAGATCAGTTGATGTGTACTATAGTTATGGTTGAAAATTTTATTATGTTTTCTCATGAAGAGATCTCTTGTAGACCCTTATATGATATTTTGATGACTTTATGAATAAAAATATTGTGTTGTTTTTCTTCAAAAAGAATTGTATGACTAGTTAAGTCATGCAAGTGAATTTTTGGTGGATTAGATTAGCCATGACTGGTTAAGTCATGTGATTGAGTTTTGATGGGCTGGATAAGCCATGACTAGTTAAGTCATGTGACTGAGTGATGGACTACATAAGTCAAGATTGAGTTTTGATGGACTAGATAATTCATGACTGGTTAAGTCATGTGATTGAGATTTGATGGACTAGATAATTCATGGTTGGTTAAGTCATGTGACTGAGTTCTGATGGACTTGATTGGTTAAGTCATGTGATTGAGTTTTAATTGTATGATTGGTTGAGTCATACAATTGAACTTTTAGTGGACTAGATACATCTAAATTTAGAAAATACCCTATTAATTTGAGTTATTATAAACATTGATGTATAAGGGGAATCCTCAAATCACTTCTACATTGGAAAACCCTCAAAACGATATTTAAGCAGAAATTCAAGAAAAGAAATTGCGCAACCACCTTCTTTTAGAGGAGAGGGTGTTGATATTGATAATGATGCAGAATTATGGATTAAGGCTATGGATGATTACTTCTCTGCTGTAAAGACACCACTCTTTTGGACATAATGATGGTCGAGCTAGTATTAAGAGTAGGAGTATCCTCACTTTTTCTCGAGATGAGGACATCTCAAATCCCTAAGTTGGGGAGATTATAATGTACCCAATAGTTTTTAATAAAAGCATTTTATATACTTTGCAATATTTAAGGTTCGCATTTTGTCAACTCATAAATCGTTCCAACGAAACAATCAGATCAAAAATTGGACTCTAGAACTATTAATTACGGTCTTTATTCACTTGGACACTATAGGTTGATATGGAAAACTTAAGCCTCAAGTCTATTTCTAACAATAAAAGTTGACCCTTAAAAAAGGAGGAGTATTTTTAGAAGAGAAAGAGTAGAAAGAGTATTTTTAGAAAAGGAGGAGTATTTTTAGAAGAGAAGGAGTAGGAGAAGTGTTTTTAGGAAAGAGAGAGTATTTTTAGAGAAGTGAGAGTCTCTTTTCTTGGAAGCCAAGCTTCTTCTAATATTAGAGACTCAAAATCACGAATCAGAATGCTTATCCAAAAAAAAAGAGCCGCAAACGTACGCAAACTTATCTTTGTGTTTTTTGCTATTCTTAGCTTGTGCTTTTGGCTCTTGAGAGCCTATATAAAGGCCCCTCTTCCCTCACTTTCAAGACACACACACAAAAATGTGCAAAAGAGGAAGCTCTCTTGCCATAATGCCAGAGTTATCTCCTCTCTCTCAACCTCTCACCCTCAACCAATCTCCATCTCTACCATCGTCTTGTTACCCTTTGGATTCTAGATTTCTCTTTCTCCCTTTTTCCTTTTCTCTACCTCGATAATACGATGGCCCAAAGCGAGTGACTCAAAGCTCCAAGGATGATCCTATCATTCCACCTTCAAGAAAGGTACAAAAGAAGGTATCGTCTACTCCAATTGTAGCTCAAACGGATGTATCGGCTGCGAAAGAAGTTGAAGCAATCCAACATCCAAATTTAAAGATAATATTTGTTGGAAGAATATATTTTGTTCCTCGCGGGTAGCAAGATGCGTGATGGTTAGCGAGATGATTCTTAGCGGAGATTAAGTTGAGGTTATCGTCTCTCTTTTGTTCCTCGCGGTTAGCGGGATGCCTCGCAGGTAGTGGGATCTCTTGCAGTTAGTAAGGTTAGCGAGATAGGAATGTTGCACAATTCTTGATTAGAAAATAAATCATTTGCAAAGGCTCTGTTAGTTAAATAGAGAAAGTCCGCGCGTAGCGACAAACTTATAAGAAATTGGAAAAGTTAATTTTGTTGAAATATAGGGCTGCCTTCATTAGGCCTTGTTTGAATTATTTTGGTATTGTTTGAATGGTAGTATAAAAGAACCTTTGTCTAGAATAAATTAAGGAACATTGTTTGTATATATAAAACATTGTGGTAGTAATTAGAAAAAAAATTAAAAAGTGGGAGTGTGGGGTGGAAAGTGGGCGCTGCCTCAGGTTTCCAGTCAAGGATAGGTGGTTTCGATTAGTTGAGAAACTCTCCACTCCCTCTTATTAGGAGAAGTGAAATTAGAGACTCATTGTGCCAAGAGTCGAGATGTCCCAATTATGTGTTCCCTTGAAAGCTATGGACCCGATTAGTCTGATACTTTTCACAAAATTTCTAGTTAGTTTAGACTATGTCTCATATTATATTCAAGGTTATGAATGGTGGCCATGCCTCTTCAACGTGGGGAAAAAGGTGTTGTTTATGGATTCTAAATATGTCAATGGGATTTCATCTCTATGTTATAGGAAATAGCTTTCATTGAATCCTTGATTTATCGACCTGGCCTATGGTGTTTGATCCTTATAAACACGATGGATGGATAGAAAGGCATGGTTAGGCCTAGCTCATCTCCATTTTGTTCACCAGTGTTATTAGTGCAAAAGAAAGATGGCACATATCGTATGTGTGTCGACTATAGAGCACTAAATAGGATCACTATCAAGAATAGGTTTCCCGTTCCATGGGTAGGAGACATATTTTTGATAAGCTACAGGGGTTGACCTACTTTAGTAGGATTGACATAAAAAGTGGATACCATCAAATAAGGATAGTTGATCAAGACATTGTAAAGACCGCATTTTGCACTATGTTTGGTCTTTACGAGTACATTGCCATGCCTTTTGGATTGACCATTGCACCAACCACATTTAACCATCTGATGGAGAAGCTATTCAGGCCTCACCAAACCTTTATTGTAGTGTTCTTTGATAATACAATCATCTACTCCAATTCATTAGACAAACACAAGCAACACCTCCAGGTTCAAGTTTTACGAGAGAATAAGCTTTATATAAACCGAAAGAAAAGTGATTTTTTCTTATAAGAGATTCAGTATTTAGGCCACATCATCTCTAAAGATGGCATCCAAATGGATCCCACAAAGTTAGAGGTAATAAAAGGATGGCCTAATCCAAGGAATTTGCATGAATTAAGAAGCTTTATAGGTATGTGTGCATACTATAGACGCTTCATAGAAAAGTTCTCACAAATTGCAGGACCATGACATGACCTAACAAAGAAAACTTTAGGAGTCACCAAGGAGAACAATGCTTTCAAAAAGCTTAAAGAGAAGCTTATCTCTCAACCTGTGCTTACACTATCGGATCTCTCAAAGCCATTTGAGGTCCAATGTGATGCTTGTGGTGATTGCCTTGGAGCTGTTTTGCTCCAGGACGGGCACGCGATAGTCTATGAAAGTCAAAGGCTCGACCCTATTGAGCAAGCTCTAGGTATATATGAAAAGGAACTCTTAGCAGTTCTACATGCTCTAGATTTGTGGAAGCACTATTTCTTGGGGACTCCTTTCATTCTACGAATGGATCACTAAAGTCTTAAGTACTTCATGACACAGACCAAGATCTCCTACAAAAAAATGAGGTGGGAAAATTTCCTTTTGCAATTTCATTTTCATATTTCTCACATTGTTGGAAAGTATAATCAAGTATCCGATGCACTCTTAAGATGATCGAGAGTGAATGCGGTATCCATAGCAACTCATAATGATCTATCTTCTATGATAGATGAGTACGATATCGATCCCAATTTTAGAGATGTGATTTTAGCCCTTGCACTAGGGAAGAAGGAAGAACCAGTAATAGTTATTTAGGTGAGATAAATGAGAATAGTTTAATTGACAATTTTAATAGTAATTTAGTACAATATGCTATAAGTATTCTTTTAAGTAACTATCAGCATCCATTCATTTACAAGGGGTACGCAGTGTGTAGCTAGAAGTCAGAAGCCCATAGTACCTACTTAACTCCCACTGTGTACAAAGGCCCTGTAGCACAATAAAGGGCATACACATGCCTAGCCATGTGCGTTGCAAACAACGCTTGCTCTTTTTTGCATACACCAGCCACTGTAACCAATTAAAAATAGTTTTTATGAATGGAATGAATTATTTAATCAAATTAAATTGAAAAACTACAATTATTGCTTGGAGGAAATGGGATTCAAACCCATGATACAATGTATTGTATGTTGATTTAGCAAACCAATGCCTTGAGCCAATCGTCTCCATTCGTATACAGATTAGCACATTAAATTTATAACTAGGCTAGGAAATTCAAATTGTAATGAAAACTTCCCTGTTGCCTGGAGCCCAGCACTACATTGGATTTTAATTCTCCTTAGAATCTTCCTATTAGTTGCCATCAAAGACTTTTTCTTGTTTTTTGATATCTCATTCGGCTAGAGACTATATTGCCTAATATCTCATTCGGTTAGAGAATAAATTGCTAGATATCTCATTCAGCTATAGAAGAAATGGCTTGTTGCTCTTTCTACTAGAGAATAAACAGTGGAAACTTATAAAATAATTACTATTAACCATGATTTTAGTAACAAATAAAATTAATTCATGTGTAAATTTTATTTTTACCCTTTTCTTTACCTTTTTAGTGATTATCCAATAAAGACCTGCCAATAAAATGATTCCCGAAAGTTTAAGTTACCAAGAACAAAGGGTTGGGTCGAAAGAATACGTCTCTAGAGGAGATGAGACAAAATCGGTCTGTGAGCCAGTAGCACCCTCAGTAGTGCTTGGGTCGGAATTGTCAATTTCAATTCTAGTCTGCTCTGGTAAAGCGACTTCTCTATGGGGGTCTTCTCTTTGTGCTCATTCCCAAAGTAACTGCCCCTCAAAGTGTAACCTATCTTCCCCTAGTCGAGGTTTGGTTTCTTGTTGGTTATACAACACTTGGAATTGATTTTGATAGCGTTCCGCAATGCTTTGGAGCCTTTCGACTTCTGAAAGCGCTTTACGCCGTTCCTTCCAAATGTGTATAACAAAGCATGAAGAAATACTGCAAGTTATAATACTCCCGAGGGCAAGGCCCAGACCTAAAAAAATAAATTCCATTGTTAAAATTTATCTTTTTTTTTGTTTTGCCTCGATGTTTAACACACTCAGAGGCTCTTTTATTTTCCATATTCATGGCAGTTTCTTAGTGGTTGGTTATAGTGGCAGATCCTTGCCCTCGAGGTGGGGTTTAGTTTAAAAAGTCATACTGCGCACGCACACAGAAAGGGTTCATATAAGAAGTATGATTCCTTTGTTACCCTCATCTTTGTCTTTTTTTATTTTTAGCTTAATAAAAGGCTTCAAGCTATGGAGCTTAGGCATCAAACTAGTGAGTTAAAAGAAGGCAAGCACTTACCTAAAAAAGGGAACCAAGGAAAGTTAACTTTGGAAAGCACTAGCTCCTCTGACAAAAGCAAAACCATGAGTTCGCAACCTACAGAGCAAACGAATGAAAAGACTGACTCACCAAGCCAAGGTAAAGAGCCTTATATAAGTTGCAATAAAAATCAAGGAAAAAGGAATATTAAGCACCATCCATTACCACGCGAACCACCGGGTTCATGAAAAAACTAGGGTAGAGTGTTAAAATAACATTAGTGGGCAAGCAAATCCGTCATTTTACATGGTATTCTAGATTTTCACAAACAACCAAGGATGAAACAAATCAACGTAATAGCTAGGTTACCTAAACAAAAAAAAATCTTTCATGCCGTGTCCAATACCAAAGTTAGTTCTGTACATATGGTCAGCAATTATAATCCCCCCAGAAAAGTTGGAATAGTTGTTCCTGCTCCTTGGTTGCTATTGAAAAAATGGGTGTTAGAGTCAGGATTTTGCGAGTAAACGCTCTATTGACCCGAAAAAAAAGGTCCCAACCCCTGGGGATGCGGGGCAGTAGTCAATAAATCATTCCATCTAACATGCCCGCCCCTTGCTTTGGGAATAGCTTATTCAGCCAAACTATTCACATAAGTAGGATAGCGCAAATAGGATCCATTTTTATAAAATCCAAAGTCACCTAGGTTGTACATCAATACGCATGTCCCCTATCCCTAAGCATAGGTAACGTTGGATTAGGAACCAAGGGGATTCGAGTGATTCGAGACACCTTCAATAGCCTTCTCAATCCTACCTTTAGACATTACCGTACAATTGATCCTCTCGTTTTATGAATTTTCTCTTTAATAGAAAAAGTAGAGAAGATGTAAAAAATGTTGATTAATTCGACTTTTGCTTTTGCTATTGCTAGATGCAACGAAGAAAAGGCTGTTTTAGCAATAGAAATATTGAAACGTTACTGAGTGCAATAACTTAGTAAAAGACAAGGTAGCTAACATTATAAGACTAACTACTAGTTACAACGCTCTAAATCCAGGGCAACAAAACTTAAAATATGCTATTAGCGTTTGCAATTACGAGAAGGAGTTTCTTTCAGTCCACCTTTGCAGCCTACGGGGCCTTGTAATAGGGATGCCAACTTGCCACAAGATAGAGAAGCCAGGTAAACGTTACAATAGGAATGACGGCAAAAAAGCATGTCTTTGGGAAATCTTTTTCCATTCTATCACATGATATGATAAAATGCTATCCCGCGAATCTCTGCATTTCATACGATTGGAGATGCAGAAGAGCGCCACACAGAAGCGACTGAAAAACAACCTTCGAAGGGCAATTGCAACAAGCGGAAATGAAATCTTAGAGATTCTCATTATTGGACTTACGCAGATGGATAGGGAACGACGAGATCTCGTCGATACAACTGACAACGATTGCACGAAAACGGAACTTGAAGAAAGTAAAAATTATGCAATTCGCTTCGAGAAGCAATGAGCAATTAAGCAGGTTTGACAGTTTCTTGACTAGCATCCGAAATTTCAAAAAAACGGTCGTCTAACGCTACGAATGATTAATTACTATATCGGCTTGCAACGAGCTATGGCTAACAAATCCATGTAATCACGACTTTCAGCCCCCATTTTATCATGAAGAAGGTTTCATTTTTACCTCTCCTTTTCTCCAGGCAATAAACATTCAACCTTACGTAGCATCATTTGCAAATCAAAGGGCAGAAAGAAAAGTTGTTAACATCGTTTAAGTGGGAGACAAAATCAGTTGTTGTATTCACAGACTTAATAAAGTAATGGCTGGCAAATTGGTGGAATCAAAGACGGTACAGTTGGCATTGCTTCGAATTCAGAATTTGATAATTTTGAGGCTGTGTTGACGGGTGATGGTCTAACTATATAAAAAGGGGGCTCCGTACAGGCAACGGGTAAGATTGCTTAAATACCAGTCAATGACTCGTTTCTAGGCCGCTAAGTACATGCGTTGGCACGACAGAAAAGGTCAAGTCCCAGCTTCCGAGTTCACATCGAGAGAATCTCCCGCGAGACGAGCAACGCTTTTGCAAACATTCTCGTAGAATAATGAATTTTCTTCAGGTGAAAGGCTGCATTCCATTCGTAGCAGGCACGAGCGCATCGGATTCTGTGCGACCCTTGTTTTTTTGTAACAGATGTGCCTATCCTATCCTTGCCCTTGCATAAGAGGACTTAAACCCCTTGTAGTCCTATGATATATGCAACTAGACTGTTTTCAAATTGATGCAGAGAAAACCGGGAAAAGGTTCGAATGACAAATTGAAGTTTAGTTATCTTCACGGAGCGGAGGGGTTCCTGTGTTTTGTTTGCCGGTCGGGGATGCCTTAAGAAGCCGCCTGAGTGCAAAGAAAGATCGTGAAAAAAAGATAAAATGCCCAGTTAGGCAATAATCGAGGTGACAGGATTCAAACCTATGGCCCTCTATACCCAAAATGCCCAGTTAGGCAATAATCGAGGTGACAGGATTCAAACCTATGGCCCTCTGTACCCAAAACAGATGCGCTACCAGACTGCGCTACACCTCGTGGGCCATCCCTAGTAATGGTTGAGAGTTGGCTATAGAAATCAATTAGCGCTTGGTACCTGATCTTTTCTCACTCAATCTCAGGGACGAAGGGGGCAGCCTTTCCTTTGGCTGCCGGCTACTAGAAAGAAAGTCTTATGTCTTTGTTGCATGGCTGCTTAAATAAAGCAAAGGGTCTTCGCTTCAAATAGTTAACGTCTTACAAGTCATGAGGCGGTTACCCTTAAAAGGAAAGTATTTGAATGTATATGGGACTAAACTAAATTCCTTGCATCTCCCTTCGGTAGCTCAGCAGCAGCTGTTAACTGATTGGCGTACGATTTCAATCTTACCTGCCTTGGCATAGAGGAAGCTTTAAAAGTCCCCGCCGTATCCTGTATAATTCCTGTTTCTAAAAGTGCTGATAGCTTGGAAGGCGCGTCTGATTGTTTTCTTTGACGTTTTTTCTTCACTTTACCCTTTCATGAGTACATTTTATGCATAAACTTTTTGTTTTTTTTCTTTGCTTTCAAAGTTTGCTCACTTGGTGAAAAAGGTAAACATGACAGACTTAAAATTTGTTCCGTTTCAAGGGTTATCGGCTCGAGGTTCGATAGTGAGCATACCTGTTAACCTCAGGGGAATTGGTAAACGCGACATACTTTTTTTGAATCTGCTCTAGGTTATTGGTTCAAATCTGATAGCAGTTACAGACGTGTTTGAATTGATTTTAAGCCTCTAAAGCTGAAGGGGCAGGGAGCTATCCCTGAGGGCAGGTATAACTCAATGGGTCAGAGTGTCAGATTGTGAATTTGAAAACACGGGTTCAAATCCCGTTACTCGCCAAAGACACGTCGTCCCAAGCAAAACAAGAGTAAATGGCGATTTTGAGTCACATGTGAATTCGTGCAACTCGATGATATGAAGCACGTCTGTTTAGGGTCGATTTGGAGAGAATCTGTTCCGTCATCGCACCAATTCAATTGTTCTTGGCCTACTTTGTAAGCGAGGTTACAGACGGCAGGTCATATGGTTTACCTCGTGAGGTTATGGATGACAAGCCATGAAAAGTTTTGGTCCATTTTTTATGGTTGCCTTAAATTGCATGCCTAGGAAATGTGTTTCTTTCCTTTCAAGATCCCCCTTTAGCTGCTGATCTGATCTCAAGCCCCAACTACATTTTCCGATCCAGTAATATGTATGGGTTTATGTATTAAAATAAACTAACCCTAATCTTGGCTCAAAAAGTCAAAGCGAGAAGTGGCCAAATAAAAGAAGCGTTTGATTTAAGTAAATCCGCAGCCCGGAAGAGAGATTTGAATTGTATTTCCCTTCTCTTAATTTAATGCCAAAGTATAATTCGTATTCAGGAGAGGAAAGCAGAGTGCAACAAGTTTAATAGCGCTCAACCTTTCATGCGATTAGGAAATTCCACGGCAATGGTCCCGCGAATTCAAAAAGTTACCACCAAAATGGCCAGCCCAATTGCGAATTCCATAGCTGCCAGTGTTAACACTAGTGAAGCGAGTGATTAACCCATCATATCATCTGAATAGACGGGAAATACCGGAAAGTTCAAATTGACAGCCAATAGCATTGACTCAATTAGCGTCAGCATAATAGTAATATTTCTTTTGTTCAAAAGAATTCCCCAAATACCTGAAAGAGAGAGAATCATCAAAAAAATGATCTCAAGTTTTTTTTGCCTGCAATGCCGTTTTATGTAAACCACATAGTAGCAAAATAGTAATTAGTAATTACTAATTAAGGAAGACTAACCCAACTCCTCGGGACTTGTAAATCCAACTAGCTACCAACACGACTTGTTTATGCCTATTGAAGAACCTTCTAATGCTGATTTGTGGAGAACTATACAAGACATACGAAATAACTAATATACGAAACGAAAGCGACCAATGGAAATACGTCAGTTTCTTACTCATGTAAATAAACTATTTCTTAGCGACGGCGATGACTTTTCTAAAGCCTTATTTCAGTTATGGTCGATCAACCGGGTTGAGAGTTCCCTGCCTTAGCAACTGCCGCAGGTTCTTTTAGCAACTCATGCCTCCCAAACAACGTAAAATGATGCAATCTCTTTTTACTTATAATGTCCACAGGCAAGAAAAACACACACACAAAAAAAACACCTACGCCGGCCGCGGGTTCTACTTTCTTGTCTCTTTAGCCTTATCGACTAGCTAGAGCCATTGCTTAATGGATAACTCCCAAAGAAAACTTAAATAGGGGGCCATAGGACCATTAGCGTATCTGAAAATTAAACCTTCGTATCCTCTTCATTTTCCCTTTAAACGACAATTTCCTTTATCCAGCCGGCTTTTCTATTGCGTTGATAGATATGTAGATCGCTTTAGTAGCGTCATAGCGAAATCAACTCAAGCAAAAGTAGCTATTGGATTCGAACCTCGCTTCCGGTTCACCTTTAGGCCATAAGGGCCTATGCTCGTTTTATCCGATCCCTACTACTAGAAACCCGCCTTGAGAGGTCACGGAATCAGGCCATACTTTCCCTCCCACTCTTACTTTTGCTTTTGCTTTCATTTTCAGAGGTATGTCTATTCAGCAAATTGTATCAGATTGTCTATCCATAACAAAGCAAGTGCTACCTGTGGTTTAAAGGCAAGGTCTTTTATACCTTGCTAATCCTAATTTGCGTGCGCTTTCTATCAAAGAATGTTGAAGTATAGCTTATTGGCTGCTTTCTTTTTTTGAAAATTGAATGCAATGCGGGGACATTTCAGCATGTCCCGATAATTACTACCGGGCCTTTGCTTATTGTCCCATCCTATTCCTATTCATCGTACGGTCGGCTCTTTTGAGTGCGACTTCAGAGGTGTGCAGGGTTTTCCAGTTCTAGGATTCCATACTTCCTTGAACCGGGCCGTAAGGCTTCCGCTCTACGCCGGAGGCGCGCTCGAGGAATGGGAAAGGACAGACAACCCCTTTCCCTTGGCCTCTGTTCCATGCTTAGGGCGTAGGGGTCTCTCCTGCCTTCCCGTTTTGACGCTTCAAACGCTAGGATTGTGGTTGCCTGCTGTTCAGTTTAACTTAGCCTTCAGGAATGCAACACAGTCACTTGGCACTTATCTAGACACCTTTTATTCCCACCCTGTCTCCCAACGAAGGCAAAGAAGAGATGGATATCATTATGCGCGCCCTTGCTTGAGATTTCAAGTTCCCCATAAAGGGTTCTAAATCCCTTTCATGCCCAGCTTTATGCTTTCGGATGCCTTTCCCCTAGCACATAGGCACGCTGTTACCCCGTTCTCGAGGAAGAAGGACTTTCACCTTCATGGAAACTCAGTTCGCTAACTCCGCCATCCGAGCGCAAATGAATGCAAAATGAGCGCACAGATACGACTCAACGTCTTAACCTATGTGCAGGTCACGCTACCTTATCGGAAAGATTTCTATCCTAACAAATGGCTTTATAGGGCATTCATTTCGATTCATATTTAGCCGCAAGCTTTCGCAGTTCTTATTAGACACACACATAACCTTCTCTAATGACGTATGATTAAACCCGGACACATAACTTAACCTTTTTTCATGACCCTTCCACCTGCCCTTTTCATATCTCTAAAATTTCGTACATTTTGGATATGGCGCTTAAAGTAAGTCCCTTTTAAAATAAAGAAAAACTCATATTAGTGGCGTTGGCATTTTTAATTTTATCCCCTGCGATGTGCGTGCTTTAAAGGCACAAAGAATCGATCGTACACTTAAGCGGTTGAAAGATCTGGGCTGCACGCATAAAGAAAAGCACAGATTGCGAAATACGCCTACCATAAATTAATTGCTTCGTCATTGTAGAGGAGTAAAACGTCACAAAATACGTACTTGAGCTTTCAATTAACGTCTCTAAAAGTTTGGGGTATGCCCGCATGTTTCGACAAGAACACTAAAAAAAACCAATTTAGCTTTATGCAAGATAGACAAGGCACGTTTAAGCAATTGAAGGAATATTATTGCTTACATCCTTGGTGAGGGTTATAATTCATAGCAGCACCCCCGGTTATGGCTAGAGGAGGTAGGGTAAAAGATTTGTTAGGTGTCAATTATTATTGTATTCGAGGAGTTAAAGATTCGTAGGGAATCCTCGATTGAAAATGAGGCAGATTAAAACATGGTACTGAAAAACCTAAGAATTCGATACGAATAAAAAGGTCAAATTAAAGAATGGTTGCTTTTTTCACTTATTGCCTTCAAATCGATTTAATTTCTTGGAAAGACTTTCAAAATGACCAGTAAGAACTTTCGGAACGGAAAGCCATCCGCTTTGATCCCATTGTAAATATTCATGCGCCCATCTAGCAAGGCTTATCTCATTTAGACCCAAGGGAGGCTGTAAAAAAAGCACATATAATTATTGGGAAAGAAAGGAGCCTAAATTAACGCACCCACCGAACAGGGACGTTGCACGCTCAAGCAGTACAGAGATATCGTTTGGATGAAATTGAACAGCTATGAATCGTTTTGACACATGCCGATTGGCTTTGTGTTTGCCCTTCGGCAGAGCAGATATTAAGTCATCATTGAAACAAGGGGAGGAAAAACAGACCTCAAGAATTTAATGCCTGAGCCGCCTGATTGAAGTGAAGCTAGTCATTAGAGCAGGCACCTCATTTGGATAGAATCATTTTAAGCTCTATGAAATAACGTAAGCCAAGGCCGAAGGCTTTGAATGAAGTGTTTTTTCTTTCTTTTTACTAACCCACAACCAAAAACACATAGGTAAAAAAGCTTCACGTTTTCGAAAGGCAGGGTGTCAAAACTGTCAGAATCAAGCAGCGTCATTGCTAGCAGAGAAAAGCAAGTGCACAGCGTAAGAGGCTTGGCTTGCAAAGAATCAAGCACTTCTTGGATTATAAGTCCCCGAGCCAAGCCAAGATCTACTACATGCAATATAGGTAACTTGGGTTAAAAAGCTGTGTGATGGGCAACCATCTTGCACGGTTCGAAGAGCACCTGATTTAGTCTGCGTTGGTAAATAAAAGTTCTTGACACGGCTTTTTTTACAGCCAGACAGAGTAACTCTTGACTCCATCCACTGTTATGGAAAATCTTTGTATTAGGATGTAGATTCTAGATATCTTTTCTATTCAATTTTTCCCAGCATTTTTTCTATTGCGAGTGGATACGCACCGCTCTAGACAGCAGTACCAGGAAACCGGAAGATAAGGTGGTTTGCGTGAAATCAACGATTCGACCACTAAATGTAAATGATTTCTCTATCACGGGATAAAGTGCCATTTGTGCTTGCTTGCAGAAAATGGCATATTTGACATAGTTGAAGAAATTAAAGCATAATAAGCTATCTATTTAATGCTAGACTGACGGAACCGCGAAGGCTATAGGTAGTCTACGTACTAATGAGCGTATTAAAATAAGTCGTATTAATTCAATCTCAGGGCATAGTGAGGCAGGCTGGGAAATTTCACCCAAGTGCAAATAGATTTTATATCCGTCCCGTCCGTACGGCGTAGAGCGGGCATGAAACGATGGGCACGAAAGAGGAGTTGAACCTCTAACTACCTGATTGCCAGGGACTCTATCCAATTGAGCTATCAGTGCGGGGGGGTTGGGTTGATAAAAGCCCAACTGCACCCTTTCCTTGTTGCAAAGCAAATCTTCTTTGCGCTACCTTCTTTTGCCACAGCTACACCACTTTCGAAGTTTTTTCTCAAAAGCCATCACAATAGCCTATTGAGCGCTTTTCCTTCTTTTCTTTGGGAATAGGTGGAAGGGCCTTGCAGATTATGAATAAAATCAATATCATAAACACTAACCCTATAGCAGCCACTCCTACGACTATTGCTAGTGCAGACTCAGGGAATCTGAAAGGGTCAAGCAGGCCGACTGGGAGTGGGAGTAGGATTAAGCAGCTACTGAACTCTGAACGGAGATAACTGGCAATTCTTTTTTTATAAGTTTACGTAATCAAAGTTACAAAAAGGGTTAATTCAATTAAAACATAAAAAAATAAACAACCAACAATTTAATACCAGATATCTAGAGGTGTAAATAGAGCTACCATGAAAAGCAAACGAACCCTTAAAATACGACAATTGTTTAGACAAGTTCTTAAAAAAAGAGCTTTTAATTCTAGTAAACAAATAACCATTACTAGTAAAAAAGAGCATACTAACAAGATAAACAAAGCGCGGATAGTCAACAATATATAATCAGAAATCTTAGATTATGACTTAATTATGAGCGAATTAGTGGATGTGATGCTTAGGCCGTAAGGGAAATGCCATATATTAAAAACTATCCAAAAAAAAGTAGCAGATAAAAGCAAAAGGAGGCAAAAATACTTAAATAAAACTTTGTTTTATATCTTTTTTCCATTTTTCAGAACAACTAAGGATAAAAAAGCATCGAGTTTAATAAATCATAAAAGGAAAGGTAAAATAGAGACGTGATATTAAAAAAATGGTCAAATGTGTGCTTAAGGCCTCTGTCTGTTATATACAAATAAAAAACAAGTCTAGATAGGGCAAAAGTTTAGCTAATAAAAAAGTGAGCTCTTTTAAAAACAGATAAAGCATAAACCGTATCAGACTGAAGCGAATCAATATCCAATAAACGCAAATCTTCAATTCTTCTATAATTGTTTTCGAAACAAAATGTTTCATTTTACTAATTAATTAGTTTTATTTAATTAAAATAAAACTTCGTTTTTTAGTTCTTTTCTTAATAATCATGGCTTTTGTTTTGTGTTTACTTTTTAACTAGAGAACAAAAAAACCCTTATCTGCTCCATAGACACAAGTTGTATCGTAGAAAACAAACTTAAAAACACAATAAATATTTTGTGTTATATTAACAAAAGAGCTCCTTTCAAAGCGTCGCCGCATCCTTCTTCTTTTGACGCCGGTGAGGCCGGTTTACTAATTTTATTCTTATCTTTTTTCCTTACTTCTTTTTTTGCTTTTTTATTTTCTAGATTATATAGATAAAAGCCTCTGTCTATGCTAGCATTACCTTAGCTTTTAGCCCAATTAATGGAAGATCTCAAGAGTAATTGCTTGTCCACCGAGCTGGCTGTAAAGCATCTTTTGAGACAAAATCACATTGCCCTTGGCGAATCTGCGATTGACAAAAATGAATCACGCGCCAGCTCTGCACAGACTTGGCTCCAGCATTACCCTACAAGATGGTTATCTTCTCTATGGAAATAGACTACCCTAAAAGGGATAGAAACATATTTCTATTGGCCTGCCATGAAATCAAACATACAAGAGTATGTTTCAAAATGTGTGGTATGCCAAAAGATGAAGTTTGATAGAGGGAAGCAACTTGGACTGCTTCAACCGTTGCCAATCCCTAATTCACCATGGGAGAGCATATCCATATTTTAGTTCAATTAATTAATTTTTCAAGCATTATTCAATCCCTCAACCTCAAAGGGGAAAGGAGGACACTTGTCCAAATGCTACCCTTGTTGCTTGATCTGATTAATGCATGTGATTGGCTAGGCTAGGGTAGGTCCAATCAAATATCACCTTGAGCTAGAAGAGGGGGTCGACCCAAGCAAGGAGGGGGGAAGCTTGCCTATATACTCCCTCTCACACACTTACACTCTCTCTCATTCTTATAGTGTGTTGAGCAAGAACTCCGTCTCTCCTTCTCTAAACTAGAGATGTTAGGAGCCTACATCAACAACTCTTGGCCATGGAATGAAAATCCAACCAAGAACCATGCTCCAAAGTGAAAGCTTGCCACCTTTTTCATCTCCATTACTGTTCTAGTATGCTATGCTAAGCTACAAGAGTAGTAACAAGTGAGAAAACTATTTTTGTCTCTTATGTTCCTTCTTCTTCCACTTCCCTTCCCTCACTCCCTACTACCTCTCTCCACCTTTGAAGGTGTTTGAGGTCTTGGGATTGAGACTGGGAATATGTTAAATCTTTTGCAAGTTAGTTAAGTGCATAATTTTGGTGTATTAAGTCTACCATCTTCATTGCACCAACGAGGTCTTCAAGGAACCCAAGCTTGTATTGTACGAAGTCTCTCTTTATGGGGGAATCTATATGTAACAGACATGGCCTATGAACTTTGAGAGTAGCGGATATTAGAGAAATCCCTTTTGTGAGATTACTTTGTGAGCATAGAGGATGAACTTAATTGATAGTAGCAACATAAACATAGTATTTAGCTAACTTGACATGAACAATACTTTTGCAAGTGAGAAAGTTTAGAGAACATGACAACAGTTGAGGACCGGATTTATGTGGAGCCGGTCCCCCCTCCAACAGGCATTTGTACTATAGATTCTCCCATCAAGAGAGACTTGGTACAATACAATCTTTGTGTTCCTTGTGACCTAGGTGATGTAATGAAGATGGAAATCTTCATACATCACAAGAATAACATAAACTCTGCAAAAAGCATAAACTATCCGAAGCCTCAGTCCCAAGGCCTCAAACACCTTCGAAGGTGGAGAGAGCTAGCGGGGAATGAGGGTAGGGAAGAGGAAGAAGAAACATTCCATAGGATAAGGAAGTAGTTCCTCACTTATCATCACTCTTCTTGCTAGCATACATAATATCATAGTAATGGATATGCAGAAGAAGGAAAGCTTAAGCATTGAAGCATGGCTCTTGGTTGCATTTGCATTCCAGCTGAGAGTGTTGGTGTAGGCTCTCAACTTCTCTACTAGCTTGGAGAAGGAGATGGAGCTCTTGCACTTTGCACTTAACACAATGAGTGTGTGTGTGTGTGTGAGTGTGTGTGGAAGAGTATATCCCCCAAGATAGCCCCCTATTTGCTTTGGTCGACCCCCCCTTGTAGCTCAAGCTTGAAGCTCATTGGACCCCTGCAAGGCTGGCCAATCACATATAGAATGTATTACAAGCAACAAGGGTAGTCTTGGGACAAGTGTCCCCCTTTACCCTTTGAGAGAGAGAGGACTTGATAAATTCAAAAACAATTAATTAAATCTACTAAATTATCATTGGACCCTTGGGAGGCTAACCAGTAGGCTCGCCCCCTCCTTGCAGGGATAGTTGTTGACTTTGTGGAACACCTTACCCTCAAGCACCTTAGTCAACAAGCATGACAAAGCACCTCAAGCTTGGGTAATGTTCTCACAAGCATCTCAAGCTCCCTAGTCAACAAGCACCTCAAGCACCTTATTCACAAGCATGACAAGCTCCTCAAGCACCTTAATCACCAAGCACAACAAGCACCTCAAGAATCTTAGTCATCAAGCATGACAAGCACCTTAAGCTTGGGCCAGGTTCCCACCTCAATCTTAGCCCTAGATTACCTAAGTTCAAAGGAATCTTAACACTAACCTTTGGAGGTCTTCAATGAATCTAACCCTAAGGTCTTTTACTTCATAGGCTAGCCTTGATCTTTGACATACCATCTCTCACTTAGACCCGTTTACCATTGGCCCCATGGTGAGATAGATCTGTAAACACATGTCTATATTCTAACCCTTGTTCCCATTTATTCTCCCACATGAAATGATCAGTTCGATATGGGAAAATAATTTGGGTTGGTTAGATATTAGACTTTATGACATTACCTCTCTCTTGAAATCATAGTCGTCCTTGACTATGAGGTAGAAGAGATAAAGCCTTAGTCATTAGTCAATCTTTCTTAGTGGGTAGAGGATCCCTTTTTACCCTATGACATCATTCCAAGATGGATGACTAATCCATTTGGTGCTTGGGAGACATAGCTAACGCAAGCATGTCTACTCTTTAGTCCATTTCATTCTCCCAAAGTAGAGTGACAAATTCTACTTGGTGTTTGAGAGACGTCGTCATCACAAAAATGATTCTAAGTATGCATACTACTTAAATTTGTGCACAAGAAAAAGAGAACTAGTCTTATGAGCATGAATAGGACGACAAAAAAAAATGATATCTTACATACTAAGGAAATCGTAAATATTGTAGTCATTAATTTTTTATTGTATTGGCGTAAATTCTTTCAATATATTAGAGAGATCACATCCGACTATGAAAATTATTTGCTTGAATCTGATATACAGATGTGTGTGTGTGTGTGTGTGTGTGTGTGTGGGAAGAAACACTAGATAGATTATAGTAGAAGGAGTAAGCAAGGTGAGTGATGCTCAAAAGGCTCAAAGAAGAAGCATTAACTCCGTGTAGCTTGAAGCTCAAACAGATAATAGACAAGTTTAACTGTGAGAAACCACCCCACAATTTTTTTATTTTTTTTAAGGACTATAAACTTAAAGCCAACATTTTCTTCCTTGTCGCCCTCTATAGCTTGGCTGTGTCAAGCATGCATTGTGCCTTGTTATGGGAACATGATGCTCTGCCACCCTCTATGCAATTGTTCTGTGACACACATTCCACCACCCAACAACCATAGTCAACATTGGACGTGCAGTTCCCACTGTATCGCCAACCGATGTCACACACTTACAACAGGCTAACTAATACATGGTTATCATTGCCACAGGGCCGTAAGCAATTATAGTCAACCTATGGTAACCCCTGTCGATGAGCCACCTGGCTAACCTCCACCACCATTAGAATGATGCAGCACAACCTCAGGATTTGCATGCAACCCTCGACCCACCGTTACCAATTTTTCCCACCTAATTCCATGCATCGAACTTGCACTACAGACCCTATCCCACGCAACGAACGAGCTATGCTTGATTATTTTTTAACATGCAACCCTGCCACAAATAAATCATGTCTATAGTCTGCACGTCACTTTGTCTCTACTACCCACGGCAACTGTCATCATGCACTCCCAAGACCACACAATCATACACCAACTCATGTAGCTACCGCATGCACTGTCTGTGACTCTCTCTCTCTCTCTCTCTCTCTCTCTCTCTCTCTCTCTCTCTCTCTCTCTCTCTCTCTCTCTCTCTCTTGCAAGACAACTACTTACAGCATAGGGCATTGAAAAAGCTCCTCCATGACTGATGCAATACTTTCTGTGACAATGCCCGTTGCAAAGCATCCTCGGGCATTGACGACGATGCTAACGATGATTTTTTTCTTCTTTCAATTCTTTCATGGTCCTTCATTTTCTCTTAGTACCCAAACATTGTAATTAGATCCACCAAGATCTCATATGTAAGTTTGGCCTTTTGAAGACATTTAATATAGCAATTCAACCCTTCCTGCCTACCTCCCAATTAACTACATCATGCATTCCTGATGAATTTTCAATTTTAATGCTCCTGATCAATAGTGTGTTTTCACTTAACAAAGGATACACTAGGTTTGATCTTACATCATTAATAGCCTCCTGCATCTCCATGCACATTCGTGCTTCCCTTGAACAACTAATGGCTGCATAGGATTTGTGAGTTTATTCAAGTTGAACTTTCACACTTAAGAAGCATGGAAGATGTGCCCAAACTACACTGTCCATAAAGTGTTGTAATTTAATTGCAACTTCCTCTGATACTCTTCAACCTCATGCCCATTAGTCAAGCTTTAACTAATTTAAAAGTTGTTCATTAAGTGCTAGATTTTTGGAATACACTTTTGGAAGTTCTAATTTGTATAGCTCCTCGTAACGAACCCAAAAATTTCATTTTAATTTTGTACCCAGACATTGGATTAGATCCACAAGGAAGGTATCAGATTGCTCTCATAGGAAAAAAATGGAGTTTTGAAGACTGTTAATATAACATAACATTTCATTTCATTTCATTCTCTCTTTCCCCCCTCTCCCCCCTTTCCTCTTGGTCAATGGTCAATGCCATGGAAGCATTGGACATTGACAAAGCTACACACACATTATGATGGAGAAACAATTGTGCACACACACGCTCACCCTATGGACTAGTCAAGCAATTTTACGCATACACACCCTTGCAAGGCTTGCAAAACACCGCCTTGCTAGCCCCTTCGTAGCGCAACAAGGGCCATCTTTACCACTCACTTCTTGCATTGTGATCGGCTTATCTTGGGCCTTTGAAAATGGTCAAATTTGTTTAAACGAGGGTTGAGAGGAAGAGAGGAGGCCTTGGTAGTTTCAACCAAGCGAGATACCTCGTGCAAATTGCACAAAACTACACCATTTTTATTGTTTGATTTTAACCAAGACAGGTAGTCTCTGATGTTGTGTTATAATTTTGATATTCTTTTTAAGTTGAGCATAGGCTATGGTTAAAACTAGGTAAAACCCTACCATTCAAGGTGAGTGCAACTTATGAATCTCTACCTTGCATCTCAATTTTGATCATCTACTTATCCTACCTCAATTTCACAGATGGACCATGTTTTCTTTCAGTTATCACATGTATGATGTCACTTTAACAATTTTAAGTTGCAATTTTGTTAGTCATTCAAATATATTCATCTAACTGTTGTATTCAGTGTTTTGCAAATATTTGTTGCTGCCAGATATCTAAAATGTTAAATATTATTTTATTTTATTTATTTATTAAGTAGATAGTACAATTGATTATTGCAAAATCGCTCCTCACACTACAATATTGCAATTTTGTGCGCTTGTTTTTTGGAACTCTAAAACTTCTAACAAGGCATCAAAACTTCTCTCTTTAGTTGCCCAGAAAGCTGCAAGGATGATGTTTGTACATAATCTGTTCATGAGGTGGTACATTTTACTTGTCCATTCATTCTTAATACCTTTGAAGATAAAAGGGATTGTTGACCTTCTGATTTCAAGTGTGTACTGAGAAACAAATGATGCTAGCAAAAGGTGTTTTCAAGAACATAATTTCACAAAGTATGAGAGATACATTCTTAACCACATGTGTTGAAGTACTACAAGAGACTCCCAGCTCGCCATATACGCATAGGTATGTACATTCTCAGATGAAAATATCCTTTGGGTATGTACTTCAAATATGCGAGTCCTCTTTTCATTGTCTTCTAAGCTGAATACTCAAACACGGCTAAGGTTGTGGCTTCCAATTGTATTTAAAGGAATTTTCATTGAGATAATTTTTCATTAAGCTCTGTAGCTACTCAAATGAGCCAAGGTACTCTGGGATAGTGAGCAACATTTTGTAAGTTTTTTCTACTCAAACATACTCCAATTTGGTGCCACGAAATATTTTGTAATTTTTATGTCTTGTCTAGTCTATTGGTCACATGCACACAAATTTGCCAATTTAGGCAATGTATAAATGCTCATCGTGGTGTAGATTTGTCAACTTAGGCAACACCAATTGTGCATGCAGATCCACCAATTTAGGGTGCATTACACTGATAAATAAGACATTTACTATTTCCAACAATATTAAGTGTAAATCCGCCGGTTTAGGCACCACAAGTGCAGATTCTCCATTTAGACAGCACGTTGGGTGTAGATTTGCTTATTTAGGCAACATTGATCACAAAATCATGTTGTAGTGGCTGGCCACCACTACACCTAGTGTGATTTTGTTACCCGGGTATATGTTGGCATATATTTGGATTTGGATTTGGATTTAGATTTGGAATGGGTATATGGTGATTTTTAGTCACGACATTATTTATGGAATTAAACTTGAGGTTGATGGAAATTGATTTGTTGAATGATGAATGTGACCAATGATTTTTTGTCGCGACAGTATTTATGGAATTAAACTTGAGGCTGATGAGAATTGATATATTGAATGATGAGTGTGACCAATGATATCCTGATTTGTCATGGTATGACATATACTACTTATTCAAGTGGTATGGGACACTAGAATCTGTAGTATGTGGATGATGGTAGGCATAAGCAATGTTGTTTAGTTTCATTATTTTTTTCTTTTGCTATGTGATATTTTTTACAAAACATTAATCACTATTTTTGACATGTATGGGTTGAAGATCCTTATATTGCAACTGAGGATAGTTGCTTTCTAACGGAGAGGTATGTAATGGAATTAATATTTTATTATTTAATGCAGCTGACAAGTGGAAAAACCTAACCAAGCTATGGACTATGGCATGAGATATATTTTATGTACATTCTTATTATTCAAGTGCTCTTTATGAGCTTTGGCCATTTATGACTGGCATACCAGTTTGGACTTGTTTTGAGCATACAACAAATCTACAAGTAAATACGTGCAAGAGGAAAATGCTTGCTCTTGCATGGGGGGAGATTGCACCCAATGTCTGCGTTATTTTTCTCTCCTCTCCACTCTTCTCTCTCTCCATGCCAACGTAGCACTCCACTCTAGGAGATGCACCCGCACGTGCTCTCTTGCTCTATCTAGTTCATTGTCTCTCTATGTTCGCGTACATCATTAATTATGTGCAACGGGAATTGTGAGGTATGCATATTTATCGGTTTTATGGTTTGGAACACGTTATTTTTGGTATTTTACAGGGCCACCACGTTCTTTGTTTGTAGCACTGGGTCAGCACCTCTAGAGCAGCTACCAGCTTTCAAACAAACCTTAAATAATTGGCATTAAGTGGCATAAAGATCTCACAAATAGTCTATAACACTCAAGAAAGGACTCCGTTTACCTTGTCACATTCTCGTAGAAACCATGCAAGGAGTTGGCAAGGTAGCAATGCTTCCACCTCCACAGCCAAAGCAACTAGGCTCCAAGGGGAGCTATTTTAAAAAGTAAGGTCAAGTGAGATGCATGTTTCCAACATACACATAGAAGACAGATTGTTATTAATGACAACTCTTACTCCTCATTGCAAGCTAGAAAAAAAACCTTTGTTGTCTCCATGTTGACATTTTAAAACCAATCAACTACCTCCACTAGCGATCTACTCTCGAATGATAGAACTATAGAAAGCTGCTTTCGAAAGGAGCTTTGCCTACAAGTGTCCTTCCTACCATCCCGATTGGTGATTTTCAGTATGTAATGCTCAATGATATCATGGAGATTTTTGACTTGTGAGAGGACTATTGCCTTGCCATTGTGGCATAGAATCTAGAAGAGGATGCTGTTATCATAGACCCTGAGCGCAACAAGTACTCTATGATAAATACCCATGTGTCAGAAGGTGAGTTTGTAGATCTAGCAAGTGCACTTGCAATGATCTACAATGATGTAGTTAGGTGTGAGGCGACACTTCCAACGGAAGAGGATTTCAGTCTAGTGCAGGAAAATTTGGGAATAACGGACATGGGAAAAACCAATTTATCAATGTCCTCATCGGCCTCAACATCTTGGGCACCAAGAAAAGTGGACAGTGCAGTTAACTTATGGAATGAGGCACTACATGAGGAAGATGAAAATCAGAAGGTGAAGTTTTCTTTTGTTTTGTAGTTATGTATGGATTAACACTTCTTTTATATGTATTAATCCTTGCTATTAATTGCTCATCAGGTGGTTGTTTATGACGATAACTTCATTCCTCGTCCTCGTGGGCGAGGCATGGGAGACTTAGGAAAGAATTCCTCCCTCGGCCAATATTTGAATAATTTGAGCTATCCAAGTTTTTTGGTCTTCCATTCCTCCTTCTCTAATGATAACACTGAGCTATCTCTGATGACCTTGAAGATCCTATCAACATATCTAGGAGGCACCCTCAACAGATGGAAAATATTCAAGATTATGCTTTTGGAGAAGCAAGAAGCATTAATAATGTTTGGCCAAGGTCCAAGCAGGAATGGCTTGTGGAGTCACTAATTTTTGACACAAGCAACATATGGTCTAGCATGTGGAATCACAAACCCTGGCCAATTATTGGAGTATGACAAGCACACTCTATTTTTCAAAATAAGCGGCCAATCATGGCTGCTACAGAAGAAACCCCCCATGCTAAAATAGAGCCTGAGACAATAGTGCCCGAGTTGAATGTGCGACCGATGAAAGAAGTTGACCCTGTTGTTTCTATCAAGAGATGAAGGCAAGAGGAGGAGAATCACTCACAAAGGCCAAAAGGCCAAAATACTTTGTAACATTTCCCAAAGAAAAGGACTGAACAAGCTCCAATGTATATTTCTAGTGCAACAGAAAAGGATTACATCATTTTTCTTCTTTTCTCATTTGTTGTAAAATTAATAACAATGTTGAAAAGTGAGATTAAATTGTCGTTGGATGATACAAAGAGTTCTTGTAGGGACTTGCTATCTTTAAGAGCTCTTATAGACAACTTGTTCCGGAGTTGTCCAAATCTTTTCCATGCGTTCTTTTTGTAGCCATCACTATGCATGTCGTATTGCAATAGAGAACACCTCCCATATTTTCTTCTTTCGTTTTTTGCTTGCCAATCTCACTGAATGGACAATTTGACTGTCTCTGACTTGTTCCTTGTGGTGCGACTTGTGCATAAGTTTGTGATAAGTCCATCAATGTAGTTCCTCCAAGCTATTGGTTTTTTCTGCAACACCTTTGTGGTGAGTGTGGCTGAAATAACTAGTACGAGCTTGATAGTGAGTTTTCTCCATGCCTTGTGTAGACCAAATAGCCAAGCTACCATACTGTCTAGCAAACCAGGGCATTTCGTTGCATATAATGTGCTTCATAGAAGACGAGTACGATCTTCATATGAAAATAGGTTTCCATAATATCAACAAATTACTAGCTATACCATGTAAAGAGTGATGTGTTGATTTGCTCCATGTATTGAGCTCACAAAACTTGAACATTGCATCCAAGCTTCTCCACACATTTGCCTTGTGAGTCCTTGCTACACCATTGTCTGTATGGTTAACCACTACATTGTGAATATTTTTCCACCTATTGTATCTCAATGCTTGCCTTTCTCATGCACTTTGGCTTTTATGTTGTCTTCCACTTGTTGGCATTGAGACAGGAAGAGTCAAGCTTTCACACCACCAATAGAGATCTTCTTCAAAACGTCCCGACCATTCTTAGACCTCTTCTTATTCTGCTCTATCTTTACATGTCCTCCGTGCATGTCCATATTTGAGAAAACTATCTCCAAAGACAAGATAGCCCTCTGCTTTGGAGGTGCGGGCCGAGTGGTCTAAACAAAACAAATGTAGAGAAACATGAGTTTCTCAATGATCCTACAAAGTGCGTGCATCGTGCATATGTGAACCTTAGTAGTTGGTGGGATGTCCAACACTGGCCGAAAGTTAGGGTGTTGTAGGTTCTTGCCCGATCCTCTCCTCCAATACCATTTGTCAGGGCTATGGTCTCCTCACATGCAGTACATGCAAGGGATTTTGCTTGTTTCTCCTTTGGAGATGTTGTACATACACTTCAAGGTCTTCATATCTCCAGCCATATTCCACTCCGTTGAGTAGGATCCCCTGCCATAAACATCAAGTGCCTTTCCATTTCTCTGCTCACTTATTACTTCATGGATTCTTGCTTGATGAAAAACACAATTCAAGATATCAAATTTCTATGCAAGCACCTGCAATAGAGTGATTTAGTGAGTTCAACTACACACACAAAAGTGATCTATCCAAGCTAATCATTCTGTCAACACACCTTGAACATAACGAGAAGGAATATATTATTTTTAGATTGCATGCTAAAGTTTCTAGGATCGATAGCTATAATGCTGTCATCCAATGCTATGTTCACTTAATGTTATTGTGAATCGCTCAACCTTAGTCTCCTTTACAAGCTCACATTCATCTAGTTTAATCATAAACTTAAAGAACTCCATTGGATTCTTGGGGAGTAGCTTCAAGCAATTGTACAATGTATGTCTACAGAGAGATCAAATCATAAAATATATTGTTGTACTTGTCATAAACCACTTCCTGTGAAAATGGAGATCTATATGTTGATGGAATGTGGAAAGGGCTCCCCAGCATTTGCAACACCTCCTTGTTGACCTGTCGTCTTCTCTTGTAAATGGAGAAAGGGCTTGGCAGCAACGTGTGCTTCAGGTGAAACTTCTTCCCTTGTTTCTGCATGGACTTGAAATGAATAGAGTTGAGTAATCTGAGTCCCCTTATAGCGTGAGAGCGATGCACATAACAATATACAGTTGAAAATTGTAGAATATCCTTTATTTGAAATGCCTGCTTCATCCAAAATAGACTGAACATCCTGTGCAGGAATCTGATTCTCTTTCAAACATTGTCAAGCTACTTGGAAACAATGTTTCCATAGTGCTTGTCGTCCAATAGCCCAACAATATTTTTTCAATTCAATATGAGGTTATATGGAGCATACAAAGTGGGTGTGTGACACTCGAAATCCTTCTCGGGGTTTTCCTATAACGAGTTTTTCTTGGTGTGTCTATGCGTGGTACACACAAAACATAGAAAATGCACCACTTGCAATCTTGGACAATTAATCAGAAACTTCCTTTGAGTGCTTATGCAAGAGTGAAACCCTTCTATGCATGGTAGTGTAAAAATTGCCAAGTTCTTAAGAGTGGACATGCTAGTGTATCGTAAAATATGTGTGTAATACTGTATGAATGATACTGTATGAATGAATAACAATTCTTCTTTAACAAGGGATTTAGGCATATCTTTACTACCATGGAGAGGATTAATTATGTTGCTTGAAGAGGCTTATGGTTTTGAAGCTTTCCATTTGGTAAGAGTGAAAAGAGGGGATGATTTTATAGGAAAACCTCTTTTTCAATTAACTTCCTTTGGTTATGCTAAATTAACCTCCAAAACCTCAACTTCTTAGTGGGTATATGATAGGGTTTTCTCCTTGCTTTGGAAGAGCAACGGCGAAGTGTATTGACATAACCGGTTCTCTTCTGCTTCACTTTGCTTGAACACCACCGGTTTGGCTATGGGAATAAAGAGAGGTTAAGAAAATTCAAGCTATAGAAAGCTTGTAGGTTAGGAGAGATAAGGTGAAGAGTGTAATGGTAATTTGGATTATGGTTATGGCTTCCCTTAAGGAGAGAGGGGTGTGTAGGGGTGTGTGTGAAGGAGGATTAGCTTTGGCTTTCATAGCTCACTATCAAGCTTGCACTTTCAAAATGTGGAAATAAGTGAAGTGTTTAATGAGTAGGGAAGGCCTCCTTTTAAGCTTAATTTGATAAGGCCCTTAACTTATCGTGATAAGTTACTTTTGCATATCTTGATATCCTTTCTTCCTTTTCAAACCTTCTCCAACAAGCTACTTATGCAAGAAGCTACTTTTCCAACAAATGGCTTATGCAAGAAGCTACTTTTCCAACAAGTGGCTTACGCAAGAAGCTACTTTTCCAACAAGTTACTTTTTCACCTTACCCTTATTCTTTTTTTGTTTTTTTATGCAATTATTTTTTCTTGAGATAAAACTAATATCCCATGCATTGGTTATATCCACGTTCCCATGGTGAAAACCAAAAGTGTCTCGTGGATAGCTTTGCATTGGTTGTATCCACGTTCCCATGGTTAAAACCGAAAGCGTCTTGTGGGTAGTGTTAGGAAATAAGACGTAGCTAAATAGATAATTGAGTAGATTACTTAATGGAGAGAGACAGATTTATATACACGAGGTTATAGAGTAGAGAGAGAGAGAGAGAGAGAGAGAGAGAGAGAGAGAGAGAGAGAGAGTACACACGATATACATGGTTCACCCAATGTGGGCTACGTCCACGGGAAAGCAGCCACTCAATGGATTTAGTACTTCAAAACAAGAAGTAGTTTACAAAGGGATTATACCCTTAATGGAGCTCCCGCCTTGCTTCACTCTCACCACCTCACACTCACCTTGTTGCATCAACATCACACACTATGAAATGTGTGTAGAAATGGCCTCCTTTTATAGGCCAAAAGGGTTGCCCTCTCTTATGAGAGACAGCCATGTGTAGCCGCCCTTGTGTGAATAAGTCCAAATCGGACTCTTCAATCCGCCCATGTGTGGCCACCCTTGAGAAGACAAGTCCGCTTTTGAATTCGGCCACCGGCCACCGGCCATTGACTTCCGACCACCGGCCAACCGACCGATTGTTTTCAGACCACTTTTCGGCCGCCGTCCGGCCATAATATTCCGGCGAAAAAGAATATTCCGCCCCCGAGGCCTTTAAAGTTGCCCCTGATTCTTGTTCGTGAAAATTTTGGTTTCCGATGAGTGATTTTACTTCACGCACGATGGCTTCTCCTCATAATGGGGGCCTTACAAATGTTCGCTTTTACCACAGAAAATTACAGGGGTAGATCAGACTCCATACTTAACAATCTCCCACTTGGAGACTAATCTCCAAACCAAACCTATGACTGCTTTCCATTCTAGCTTCTTATCCTTGAATGCCGATTGAAGATGAGCAAAAGCTCAACTTCTCCTTGTTGACCACATTTGTAAACATGTCTGCAGGATTTTCACTTGTATGCACCTTTCCTAGCTTTAGTTGTCCCTCTTCCAAAAGAGTGCGTATGAAGTGATATCTCACCTCAATGTGCTTTGTCATTGAATGAAAGGCTGAGTTCTTTGCAAGATGGATAGCACTTTGGCTATCACTGTACAAGACACAATTGTCTTGTTTGAATCCAAGCTCTTCTAAGAATCTGTGAAGCCACATAATTTCTTTGCTTGCCTTCGTCATTGCTACATACTCTGCTTCCATGGTAGAAAGTGAAACCACTTTCTACAGCTTTGAAGCCCAGCTTACTGTTGTGCCTCCAACCGTGAACACATAGCCAGTAGTGCTCCTTCGAGTATCTTTGTCACCTTCCATATCTGCATCAGCATACCCTTCTAGAAAAATATCAGTTTCTCCAAAATACAAAGCATTTGTTGTTGTCCCTTTTAGATACCTAAGTATCCACTTCACAGCTTGCCAATTCTCTTTACGTAGGTTGTCCATGAACCTACTCACAACTCCCACTGCATGTGTAATGTCTGGCCTTGTCTAGACCATAGCATACATTAGAGAACCTACCGCTGCAGCATATGGAACTTTAGACATATAGGCTATCTCCTCTTGTGTCTTTGGACACATATCCTTTGTTAGTTTAAAATGACCAGCTAAAGGTGTAGAAACTGGTTTTGCATTTTGCATTGCAAACCTTTCTAGTACCTTCTTGATGTAATCTTCTTGAGATAGCTTTATTGTCTTCTTCGTCCTGTCCGTTGATATTTTCATACCAAGTATCCTCTTTGCAGCACCTAAATCTTTCATTGAAAAAGATTTGGACAGCTCCTCTTTTAGGTCTTTGATTTCCTGCATGTTAGCACTTGCGATCAACATGTCATCAACATACAACATTAGGATGATGAATTTCCCATCTCCCAAATTCTCCGTGTAGACGCACTGATCCGAGTTGCATCTTGTGAATCCATGATCCAACATCCATCGATCAAACTTCAAGTACCATTGTTTTGATGCTTGCTTTAAACCATACAAGATCTTCTTTAATCTGCAAACCATTTTCTCCTTACCTTTTACTTCATACCCCTTTGGTTGAAGCATGTCGATTTCCTCCTCTAAGTCACAGTGAGGGAATGCCGTATTTACATCCATTTGCTCGAGATTTAGATCATGAGTAGCCACAAGTCTTAAGACAAGCCTAATTGAGTTCATTTTTACAACAGGAGAAAATATTTCATTGAAGTCAATACCTTTCTTTTGAGAAAAACCTTTTACCACAAGCCTAGACTTGTACCTTTTCTTCCCACCTTCTTCTTCCTTTAGCTTGTACACCCATTTTTTTTGAAGTGCCCTTTTACCTTTAGGCAACTCAACCAACTCCCATGTTTGGTTGCGATGTAGTGAGTCCATCTCCACTTGCATGCTCTTCGTCCATTCTTCTTTGGATTCATGTTGCAGAGCTTCTTCATATGATTCCGGCTCTCCAGAATCTGAGATCAAGAGATGGTTGAAGGAAGGAACAAACCTTTCTGGAGGTCTACTTGCTCTTGTAGATCTTCAGGGAATAGGTTGAGGCTCCTCATTTGGTTGACGTTGTTGCACATTGTCACCGTTTGCAGTCCTTGAGTCTTCACTGTCCTCAAGCTCCATGTACTCATCATCTGTTTCTTTTGTTTTTTTTCTTTCCAAGTAATCTTTGTACATATTTTGTTAGTTAAAAATTACATCCCTACTCCTTAAGATTTTACCATCTTCAGGATTCCATAGGCGATACCCAAAGTCTCCTTCTCCATAGCCAATGAAGAAACACTTTTTGGACTTTGCATCTAGCTTTGATCTTAGGCTTCTATCTATGTGCATGAAAGCCTCACACCCAAACACTTTGAGAAATGCATAATTCACCGGTTTACCTGTCCATGCCTCTTCTGGAACTCCCCCATCCAATGCCGTTGAGGGTGACCGATTGATTAAGTACACAGACGTACTTACAGCTTCTGCCCAAAGCTCAAGCGGTAGGCCTGTATGTAGCCGCATGCTTCGTGCTCGTTCCATGATTGTCCTGTTCATCCTTTCCGAAATCCCATTTTGTTGAGGTGTCCTTGGGGTTGTCCTTTGCCTCCGAATGCCATTTCTAGCACAAAAGCTTTCAAAAGCATGGCTGCAATATTCGTCTCCATTGTCGGATCTAAGCATTTAACCTTGGTACCTGATTCATTCTCCACAAAGGCTTTCCACCTTTGAAATATGGAAAATACATCAGATTTATTCTTCATGACATAAACCCATGTTTTTCTAGTCGCATCGTCTATGAATGTTACATAGTACAATGAGCCACCAAGTGATGGTGTACTTGCAGGACCCCAAACATCAGAATGAACCAACTCAAGTTTTTTATTTTTTCTTTCATTTCCTGATTTTTGAAATTTTACCCTCTTTTGTTTACCATAAACACAATCTTCACAGAACTCTAAGTCCACTTCTTTCAAACCTAGTAGAAGCTTCTTTGTTTGAAGGATTTGCATTCCTTTGGCACTCATATGCCCAAGTCGGTAGTGCCACACCGCACTGTCAACTTCTGTAGTTGCTGCACAAGCTGAAGGTTGCGTGCTAACAGTACACAAGTAAAGTGTACCGACTTTTTCACCCTTGGCAACCACCAAAGATCCCTTTGAGATTTTCCATCGTTTGTTTCCGAATGCAATGTTGTGACCTTCATCGTCCAATTGTCCTGTAGAGATCAAATTTTTGCGAAGAGAAGGAACATGCCTAACATCTTTAAGCTTCCATTCATTTCCATTAGCAGTTTTGACAGAAACTGTACCTTTGCCGACAATCTCACAAGCTTCATCATCTCCCAAGTATACATACCCAAAATTACCTTTGGTGCAGTCTTGGAAATGTTGCTTGTGTGGTGTCGCATGGAATGAAGCCCCGGAATCTACTATCCAGGAATTAGACACATTGTGTAATGAGAGAATTAGAGCATCTTGCTCTACTTTACCTGCCACATTGGCCTCCGATGTTGGCTTGTTGTCTTGAGACTCTGTCTCCTTTTTCTTCTTGGACCAGCAATCCTTCTTGACGTGGCCCTTCTTGCCGCAGTTCCAACATTCAAGAACTGACTTTGTGAGTGACTTGCTCCGCCTTGAGCGATCACAACCCTTTTGGTTTTTGAACCTCTCCTTAAGCCTTCCTCTTGTTTCCACTGATAGTGCAGCACTTGATGATTCTCCTGTGCTTCTCCTTTGCATTTCCTCGCTTAGGAGAACACCCACAACATCATCAAACTTAAGAGTATTTGTGCCAGAGATAGAATTACTTACAACCATCACAAGGCTGTCCCAACTATCCAGTAGAGATGATAGTATAAGGAGAGCTCGCACTTCGTCATCAAAATTGATTTTCACTGATCGAAGTTGACTTATGTTTGTGTTAAAGTCATTTAGGTGTTCTGAAACTGAACCATTCTCTGCCATCTTTAGATTGAACAAGTGCTTCATAAGAAATACCTTATTGGATGCCGATGGTTTCTCGTAGAAGTCGTCAAGTGACTTCATCAAGTCCTCCGTGGTCTTCATCTCCGAAACATTGAAGGCCACCGTTGATGCCATGTCATAAAATCTAATATCTAACCAACCCAAATGATTTTCTCATATTAAATTGATCGCTTAGTGTGGGAGAATAAACGGGAACAAGTGTTAAGATATAGATATGTGCTTATAGATCTATCTCAACACGGGGCCAATGGTAAAGGGGCCCAAAAGGGAGATGGTCTATCAAAGAGCAAGGCTAACCAATGGAGCATAAGAACTTAGGGTTAGCTTCATTGAAGACCTCCAATAAATGTGTGTAAAAGTCCTTTGACCTTAGGTAAGCTAGGGTTGAGCTTGAGGTGGGAACCCGGCCCAAGCTCGAGGTGCTTGTCCTGGTTGAGGTGCTTGTCGTGCTTGAAGTGTTTGTCATGCTTGAGGTGCTTGATTAAGATGCTTGAGGTGCTTGACTGGCTCCATGCTTGAGGTGCTTGAATTGCTGCATGATTAAGGTACTTGAGGTGCCTTGAGAAGCTTGCCTGAGATGCTTCTGGGAACACCCCCTAGTTCAAGTGCTTTGTCATGCTTGGTGAGTAAGGTGCTTGATCACCTAAAGTCAAAAGCATTACTACAAGAGGGGGGGCAAGCCCTTTTTCCTAGGGGCTAGAGAGAGAACACCCACTCACACACACAAGGGAAGCCCCAACTTGAAGAGGCAGCAAGGACACATGTCAGGCCCCTACCCATGTTACCTTCATGTGTTGCTTGAAGCCTATTGGCTAAGGTTCAAAGGGGTCCAATGATAAATTACATGAATTATCTAATTGTTTTAGCATTTATCTAGCCCTCTCTCTCAAAAAGGAAAGGGGGACACTTGTCTCAAGGATACCCCTACTGCTTGTAATGCCTCCTGCTCATGATTGGCTAGGCCTGGGAGGGTCCAATGAGCTTCAAGCATGAGCTACAAGGGGGGGTCGACCCAAGCTATCTAGGGGCTTGCTTGAGGGGCATACTCACCCACACACACTCACAATCACTCTCATGGTGTGCTATGCAAAGTGCAAGAGCTCCCTCTCCTTCTCCAAGCAAGTAGAGGTTGAGAGCCTACACCAACACTCTTGGCTATGGAGTGCAAATCCAACCAAGAGCCATGCTTCAATGCTTGAGCTTGTCATCTCCTTCTTCTTCATTACTATGCTATTATGTATGCTATCTCAAGAGTTATGATAAGTGAGGAACTAGCTCTTTCTCGTATGAAATGTTTCTTCTTCCTCTTCCCTACCCTCATTCCCTGCTAGCTCTCTCCATCTTTGAAGGTGTTTGAGGTCTTGGGACCGAGGCTTGGTATAGTTAAAGCTTTCTTCAAGTTTAGGTTATGCTATGATGGTGATGCATGAAGCTTTCCATCTTCATTGCTTCACCTAGGTCACAAGGAACACAAAGAATGTATTGTAACAAGTCTCTCTTTAGGGGAGAAATCATAATACAAATGCCTATTGGAGGGGGGACCGGCTCCACATAAATCCGGTCCTCAACTGTTGTCATGTTCTCTAAATTCTCTCTCTTGCAAAATTATTGTCTATGCCAAGTTAACTAATTGCTATGATTATGTTGCTATCTTCAATTATGTCTACCCGCTATGCTCACAAAATCATTTCTTGAAAGTATTCTCATTAAATTCCGCTACTCTCAAATTGAATAGGCAAATTCCATTACACGCCAAGCTTAACCGGATTGTTCCCAGTGCCTTTCGATCAAGGACAATCCATGCTTCATCTGCCATTGTTGCGGGCTTCTTCGAAAGACCGCCTAGTGGCAAATAGAGGTCCTTCTGGTAGAGATAGTCTTCAATCTGCATCTTCCAATGTTGGTAGTTTTTTTCCGTTGAACTTCTCAATCTTGAGCTTCCCTTCCTCCGCCATAACTCCCACTCAATTCAAGAAATCCTTTCCTTGAGATAATTTAGCTACGAGCAAACATTGCTCTGATACCAGTTGTTAGGAAATAAGACGTAGCTAAATAGATAATTGAGTAGATTACTTAATGGAGAGAGACAGATTTATATACACGAGGTTATAGAGTAGAGAGAGAGAGAGTACACACGATATACATGATTCACCCAATGTGGGCTACGTCCATGGGAAAGCAGCCACTCAATGGCTTTAGTACTTCAAAACAAGAAGTAGTTTACAAAGGGATTATACCCTTAATGGAGCTCCCGCCTTGCTTCACTCTCACCACCTCACACTCACCTTGTTGCATCAACTTCGCACACTATGAAATGTGTGTAGAAATGGCCTCCTTTTATAGGCCAAAAGGGTTGCCCTCTCTTATGAGAGACAACCATGTGTTGCCGCCCTTGTGCGAATAAGTCCAAATCGGACCCTCCAATCCGCCCATGTGTGGCCACCCTTGAGAAGACAAGTCCACTTTTGAATTCGGCCACCGGCCATTGGCCATTAGATTCCAACCACCGGCCATTGACTTCCGACCACCGGCCATTGACTACCGGCCAACCGACCGATTGTTTTCGGACCACTTTCCGGCCGCCGTCCGGCCATAATATTTCGGTGAAAAAGAATATTCCGGCGATTCTTGTCCGTGAAAATTTTGGTTTCCGGTGAGTGATTTTCCTTCACTCACAATGGCTTCTCCTCATAATGGGGGCTTTACAAATGTGCACTTTTACCACAGAAAATTACAAGGGTAAATCAGGCTCCATACTTAACAGGTAGTTAGGGTGCTTTGCTCGATTGTATTCAAAAAGTTGATGGCTTAGATATGTCATCAAGAGTAAGGGCTAAGAGGAGGACTTTACAAACTCCAACAAAAAGAAAGAGTTGTCCTCAGCTTGAAACAAATAAGGAAGGTGGTAGATCTTCATCTGCAAGTTACACTTTCAACTTCTAGGTAACGCTAGTTTACCCTTTGTTGGTTGGCTAGCCTATATGAGGTGCACCATATTTTCATTTCTTCCAGTATTATTCCCTTTGTCTTTCACTTTTATTTCCATCCCTTGTCAAAATTTCTTAGGTTTGTCTATTTGCTCATTATCTTATCTTATGAATCGATGTCAAGAGCTAGTTTTATCTATGGCCATTCCTCATCTATAGCAAACAAGTGAATCTGTGAGGAGAGATTTTGTGGAGCAATATGGGCATCTTCTATTTTCTCACTTAAGAACTTGAGTAGCTCAAACCAAATGGCGGACACTTCAAAGTGTAACAAGGGTGACCCTTTGGGTTTGAAATCACTTTCGTAATAATATCTGTTTGGCTATGGTTACTGAAGCTATGGGTTTGGGTCCTCAATATTACTGCGTGATGAGGTCAATGCATTGAGGTTTTTCAGGAACGAATCTTTTTGCTTGCTCAATTCCTTCCACATCAAAAGATATATCTTTACCCTCACTTTGGTTTACCACTTAGAGGGCCCTTTAACTTCATACCTCATACTAGAGAGGTCAGTGAAATAATTTCATAGAGAATCCTTCCTATTAATGAGAGACCTAATATGTGCCCTGCGTGTGATAGCTGCTTTTGTGATTATGTAATGGATGGGCTTATTAATCTATAGAAAATTTCTCTTCGTGGTATCATATTCATCATGTTCTAAGATCTTGGTGCCTGTCTTAAGTTCTTCTTTCTCTTATTTTTTTCTTGATGGGATATAATGAAATTGGTTCTGAGTCCTTGGAGAATTTCAAACATAGATAAATCTATTTATTGATTTTGTAATTCCATACACAAATCTGAGTCATAATATGTAAAGGACAACACTAATCTTGTTATTATTTAGCAAAAGGTCAGGTTATAAAAGACTTGGATTTGTAGTTACATGGGCTAACACGGTTTAATTTGAGTACAAAAAAGAGGAGAATCCTGATCAAAAAAGATGACAAAACTGAAAAGTAAGGGGTTCCCAATCTTCCCAAGAGGCATCTTCAACGGGATAGCCCTTCCACTGGACGAAAACCTCCCAAATTGTTTGGTGTCGTAGCTTTCACTCCTTCATGTCTAAAATTTTCTTTGGCTCCATATGGAATTCTTCCTGTGTGATAAGAATAGTATCTTCATCATTTAGGATGTGAAGGGGATCTGCAACATATCTTTTTAGCAAGTTAACATGAAAAACATTGTGTACATGCAAGTGAGGGGGTAAAGCGAGTTCGTAAGCTTGGTCCCCTATTCTTCTCAAAATCTCAAAGGGTACACAATATCTATATGCTAACTTCTTGTATTTTCCCACTTTGAGTGGACTTCTCTTTGGTTTAAACTTAAGGAAAACTCTACTCCTGCCTTAAAAATCCGGGGAGATCTCTGTAAATCAGCATTACTCTTTTTCCTGTCACTTGCTCTCTTAAGGTTCTCCCTTATTATTTTGATTTGGTGATCCATTTCTTCTGCAACATATCTTTTTAGCAAGCTAACATGAAAAACATTGTGTACATGCAAGTGAGGGGGTAAAGCGAGTTCGTAAGCTTGGTCCCCTATTCTTCTCAAAATCTCAAAGGGTACACAATATCTATATGCTAACTTCTTGTATTTTCCCACTTTGAGTGGACTTCTCTTTGGTTTAAACTTAAGGAAAACTCTACTCCTGCCTTAAAAATCGGGGGAGATCTCTATAAATCAGCATTACTCTTTTTCCTGTCACTTGCTCTCTTAAGGTTCTCCCTTATTATTTTGATTTGGTGATCCATTTCTTCAAGTGTATTCTTTGTTGCAGGCACTAGGAGACTTGGTTCGGCCATATGGAGAGGAATGATATAGTATTGTCCATAAAGAGCTCTGAATGGGGACATTCCTAGGCTTCTATGGTAGGAAGAATTATAAGCAAATTCCACTAAGGGTAAATATTTGATCCAAAGATGAGGTTACTAATTGCAATATGATCTCAATATATCTTTAAGGACTTGATTAACTCTTTTGGTTTGTCCATCTATCTCTAGATGATAGGCTGAACTCAGGTTTAATTGAGTGCCTAAGAATTGGAACATGGCCTTCCAAAACTTAGAGGTAAGCTTGGCATCACGATCACTCATTATCCTAGCAGGTATTTTTCCATGTAATCTGATAATTTCTTTAGCAAAAATTTGAGCAATATCTGCTGCAAACGTAGTGGTTTTGACTAGGACAAGGTGAGCTACTTTGGTGAGTTTATCCACCACCACAAAAATTGAATCAAAATTTCCAACAGTCTTCGATAACCCTGTTACAAAATCCATTCTGATGCACTCCCACTTCATTGGTGTAGGTATATCCAATGGTTGTAGCTTCCCAAGAACCTTGACTCTTTCATCCTTCACCTTTTGGCATACCAAACACTCCTTAACATACTCTAAGGTATCCTTTTTCATCTTAGGCTAGTAGAAATTTTTTTAAAGAGAAGCAAACATTTTGTGATAACCTGGGTGAGCTGCAAGGGGAGTTTCATGAGCTTCCTTTAGCATTTGCATCCTTAAACATGTAGGTATGCACAATCAATTCCTGAAGAATAAGAGTCCATCTTCAATAGAGTAGTCTTCCATATATCTTTTTTGAACTTGAGTTTGGATTTCTTGGATCAATGAACCAAATTGGTCATCAGTTTGGAGGGTGTTTTGAGCTTCCTCGGGTAGAGTTGAGTGGACTAGCATAATGGCAAGGGCCACTACTCGTCGGCTCAGAGCATCTGCAACTTGGTTTTCCTTGCCTGGTCTAAATTTGATATCAAAGGTTAAATCTTGTAGGAATTCAACCCATCACCTTTGTCGCATATTGAGGTATGGCTGGGTGAAAATCCACTTAAGGCTTTTGTTGTTAGTAACAAGCTCAAACATCTGACCTAAAAGATAGTGTCTCCACTTTTTGAGGGCATGAACCACAACTAGTAGTTCGAGGTCATGGGTGGGATAATTCTTCTCATGAATCCTAAGCTGTTGTGATTCATAGGCTATGGGATGGCCGTCTTGCTATAGGATTCCACCTATACCTTGTATGCAAGCATCCACTATCACCTCAAAGGTCTTTTGAAAATATGGAAGTTTGAGAATAGGTTCACTAGCCAAGATCTCTTTTAATTTGTTGAAGGCTCTATCTCTCTTGTTGTACTTGATAAAGGGTTCCTCTTTCTTAATGAGTTTAGTGAGAGGACCTATGATGAGTGCATAGTTTTTAATAAATACTCTACACCATCCTGTGAGGCCAAGGAATCCCAGTACTTTTAAAACAGTCTTGGGAATGGGCCACTAAACTACAGCTTCCACCTTAGCTGGGTTGGGAGAAAGACCATCCTTTGAAACTATGTATCCCAAATAGGCAACCTTCTCTACAAAGAAAGATCATTTGCTCCGCTTGGCGTAGAGTTGGGCTTTTTTGAGAATCTCCAAGACACGACGTAGATGCCGTTCGTGATCTTCTCTAGTCTTTGAATATATAAGGATGTCATCAAAGAAGACTAGAACAAAATCATCTAACTTTGTCCTAAAGAGGTCACTCATGAGACGGTTAAATGTGACAGAGGTATTAGTTAGGCCAAAAGGCATGATGGTGAACTCATAATGCGCAAACCTTGTGTTGAAGCTATTTTTGGAATATCCTCCCTTTTTATCTCAACTTGGTAATAGCCTGACTCGAGATCAATCTTGGTGAAAAATTTGGAACCATCGAGTTGATCAAGCAACTCATCTATGCGAGGCAAGGGATACTTGTTCTTGATAGTGCACTGATTTAGGACTCGAAAATCTATGCAAAGTCTGAACGTTCCATCTTTCTTCTTTTGGAAGATTACAGGAGCACCCCAAGGAGAGACACTGGGTTTGATGAAACCTTGTTCCAAAAGTAGAATCAACTGATTCTTCAGCTCTATGGATTTGGAAGGTGACATCTTTTAGGGAGTCCTTGCTATTGGTTGGGCACCAGGGATGAGCTCGATCTCGTGCACTAATTCCCTAGGAGGTGGAAGATTTGTTAACTCCTCTAGAAAAATATCTTGATATTCATTTAGCCATTCAGGCTCTAATTCTTCTTATTCGGTCTCTGATTATTGAGTCTTATAACGTAAATTGAGAGTCCTTTCTTTAACCCCTTAACCAAACTACTGGCTTTGACCACCTTCAAGGGAGCTTTCCCTGTTCTACCTTGAACTAAGACTTGTTCACCCTTTGAGTTTGAAAAAGAGACGCTTCCTTCACTGCAATGGATGCTATCATTATTTTGGCTTTAAAGATAGACCTTTCAAAAAGGTAAACCCTTTGCTATTTCTCATTATCACACTCCTTTCTACAAGAGTCAATTAAGACCTTTGTCTATCCAAGGACAGAAACCGCGCTCTGATACCACTTGTGAGGGCCATGCCCGGGGACCACCGACTGTACCATCTCCAAATGGATACACAGTGATCTCCAACATCCCTGCCGCTTGAGACCGACACCAAGACATGACTCCTCTTGCTCTTCGATGCCAGCTCAAGGAGGTGATAACATTTACTTTCTCTTATATGGATCCCTTAGCCCCAAAGAACCTTTGCTTACCGATCAAAATTACTAATCAAAGTCATCAGACTAAGTTGGAACTCTTCCAGGGTCAACTGGTGGGATTTCTCTAATTCACCATTGGTTCAAGGTCATTGAAACTTCTTTCCCGGTTATGACCAAGAACAGCCGTCAATGCGTTCCTCTAAGGTGAGTGTATTATAATCTACACAAATCCCTCGATCCCACGTTGTTACCCACTCCGTAGGTCGGAATCCCATTTCCCCGCAACATAAAATTGGGTTCAACTTTCTGGAAAACAATTAACCATCCGGAATTCGCCCACCCACCGAACCGTTTGATAAATGCACCTTCACAAGGTAATACTATGATACTAGAAAACAATATTCCAATCATGTCAGACCAAGAATACATTTCAAGCATTTGAAAGCAGCATGCAAACTGTTGCATACCCTTGCAAATGTGCATTTATCAGGTTGTTCCCACCTTTTTTCTTTATAGAATATTTTTACTTCCTTTTTCATTTGATATTAGTAAAATTATCTAGTTATCTTTCAAGCAATCACATATACTTCTCCAGGCATATCCCTATCCTTGTCCCAGGACTCGGGTATCATGTCTCCTCCACCACGTGTGGAGGCGGCGCCTTTACACAGATTCCAATTCTTATTTTTTCTTTATCTTGTGTGGGAAAGGATTTAAAGATAATCTACTTCAGGTTTCTTTTAAATCAATAATCCCGAGAAGAAGAGCAAAGGTTCGGCTGATAAGGACAATTGTGGAATAACCCATTTAGGTTCCTAGCCTTTCCAAGGTTCCTTTTTACCAAACAATTTGAAGAGTTCCTTAATTAAACACATGCTCCTCCCTTATCATGATCCCTCCATGGATCCTTTTTCCTTCCTCCTTTTCTTGTCGGCATCAAGCCTACCCAAACTAAGCCGATTTTCAGACGCATCCGCAGGTCCATTTTACCCGGTCGGGACACACTCCCATTCAATCCCCATTTCTAGGGCAATGAATGAATCTGGGCTCAAAACATAGACCAACGATTATCAGACCTAGCCGAAAACAACCATCCCCCATTGTATCCCACAGGTAAGCACCTGTCAGCCTTTTTACAACACGAAGACAAGTTCACACATAGATCTCTATATTATGCTAGGGCTATCCACGTCAATCTTCTCGGTAAAGTTTTTAATCCTAGTTTATATTTAGATCAATCTCCTTGAGTTAAAATCCCTTGATTCCTACTTCCTTTTAATTTTCTACTCAAAACAAGACCTTAAAAAAAACAATGAATCTCTTGAGAGTTCAAGGTTTTGTCTTGACGTAAGTTTCAATTAACCCCAACTTTGATGAATCCCATTTTGGTTCCTTTTTATTATTGTCATGCATGGGGAATCTCCATGGAAGCGATGGGAGTTTTATGTTCAAGCAAGACAGGCATAACATCCGTGAAGCTATCCCTTACTCCCACCTTCGAATTTGGAAAACAAACTTGAAAGTAGACAAACTTGCTTTGACAATGCATATGCTTTCTATAACAAATTTTTCTTCGTGTGTCTATGCATGGTACACACAAAACTTAGAAATGTATCAACTTGCAATCTTGGACAATTAATCAAAAACTTCCTTTGAGTGCTTATGCAAGAGTGAAACCCTTCTATGCATGGTAGTGTAAAAATTGCGAATTTCCTAAGAGTGGACATGCTAGTGTATCGTAAAATATGCGTGTAATAGATTATGAATGAATAACAATTCTTGTTTAAGAAGGGATTTAGACATACCTTTACTGTCGTGAAGAGGATTAATCATGCTGCTTGAAGAGGCTTATGGTTTTGAAGCTTTCCATTTGGTAAGAGTGAAAAGAGGGGATGATTTTATGGGAAAACCTCTTTTTCAATTAACTTCCTTTGGTTAGGCTAAATTAACCTCCAAAACCTCAACTTCTTAGTGGGTATATGATAGGGTTTTCTCCTTGCTTTGGAAGAGCAACGGCGAAGCGTATTGACATAACCGGTTCTCTTCTGGTTCACTTTGCTTGAACACCACCGATTTGGCTATGGGAATAAATAGAGGTTAAGAAAATTCAAGCTATGGAAAGCTTGTAGGTTAGGAGAGAGAAGGTGAAGAGTGTAATGGTAATTTGGATTATGGTTATGGCTTCCCTTAAGGAGAGAGGGGTGTGTAGGGGTGTGTGTGAAGGAGGATTAGCTTTGGCTTTCATAGCTCACTATCAAGCTTGCACTTTCAAAATGTGGAAATAAGTGAAGTGTTTAATGAGTAGGGAAGGCCTCATTTTAAGCTTAATTTGATAAGGCCCTTAACTTATCGAGATAAGTTACTTTTGCATATCTTGATATCCTTTCTTCCTTTTCAAACCTTCTCCAACAAGCTACTTATGCAAGAAGCTACTTTTCCAACAAATGGCTTATGCAAGAAGCTACTTTTCCAACAAGTGGCTTACGCAAGAAGCTACTTTTCCAACAAGTTACTTTTTCACCTTACCCTTATTCTTTTTTTTTTTCTTATGCAATTTTTTTTTCTTGAGATAAAACTAATATCCCATGCATTGGTTATATCCACGTTCCCATGGTGAAAACCAAAAGTTTCTTGTGGATAGCTTTGTGTTGGTTATATCCATGTTCCCATGGTTAAAACCAAAAGCGTCTCTTGGGTAGCTAGGATGCTTTACTCGATCGTATTCAAAAAGTTGATGGCTTAGACATGTCATCAAGGGTAGGGGCTAAGAGGAGAACCTTACATTAACTACCCCCTTCCGTCCCTTTCTAGAAGGCCAAATTTTTTATTTTGCTTTTCCCTCCTAAATATATATATATTTATTTATTTATATATCTCCCCCCTCCCCCCCTCTCCCCCCACGTCCCTCTTCTCCCTTACATTGCCTTCCTCCTTTGCATCGTTAGGTTTAGCATCCATAATGCTCAACAATATCACAAACCATGCATCCTACACACCATAAGTGTGCATATTTGCTTGCCACGAAGCTTGCATCAAAATTCATACATGTGAGTCATCAAAGATCATCACAACAATGCCATGCTATAGGTTGACACCAGTTCCATGCTACAAGTTGACACTAATGTCAACCATTGGTGGGTGGATGACATTTTTGTGAGAGCGCTATGTGTGGAAATGATGGACGGTGCGTGCGGAGTGCGAGGGAGGAGAAGAGTAGAAGACGCACTATGTGGGTAGAGAAACATCTAAGAATTTGGTGAGGAGCTCCTTATTCTTTTTGTATATGAATAATAAGGAATGTGTATGTACATACAGTGGGTGGTTGAACACCGAACGTCTGGCCCTAGGCAAAGATGCAATGCCTTTACCCCAACAAAATCTCACTTTAAAAAAATGTGCCGATAAGTGAGTACTTCTAGCTAAACTACTAGTATATACAAGTAAATATGTGAGAAACTCTCTCAACCTATGCCCACTAGCTTGCTCGATCGATCTACATGCAATTGTATCAGCTCTAAGGATAGGTGAGCATGCGTACTCATGCTAGAGTCTGCATGTAAATCTCACAGAAAACTCTATATGTTCTGCAAAACTCCACTATGTATCATGCTAGTGTCAGTCATTGTACGAATGACAGCTGCACATGCTCCCACTACAATTACTACGTAGGGCCTCAACACTAGTAGGTCGTACATGAGACGCACAAATGCTGACAAAATCTGTGAAAACTTGGTTTTCCTAGCCTCCCTTGTGCTATCTGTATGTATTGCATTATCATGAGTGATTACCATCACATATGGATGTGTCAATTCAACACTGGTTAGCTACGTCCCTCTCATCCATAGGTAGAACCATGTGTCCTGGAACCAACTCATTAGCCTCTAACACGAGCATATCAAAGAACTCCATGTTTGTCATTTATGTCTGTGTCTCTAGGGAGCAGACCTGTTCTACCTCTTCCTACATAGAATCTGACATCTCACAGTCTACTAGCATGTCTTGCATAACTAAATGCTCTGTCTCATGAGCATGGTGGAGCTCACTCACGAAGGAGACATGTCTTGTCTCTCACTCAATGCATATGTCATCAACAAAACTGAGACAATGCTGTCTCAATCATGAGACACATGCATAGGATATACCAAGCCATTGTGGGCTCCTCTGGAAATCACTTATGAGCAACAATGCATCTGGAAAGACTGCTCTCTAAGCAATATCTAACACCCAAAATATTATAAGTGTCTCACTAAGATCAAACTATTGAGGGCGAGTTTTTTGAAATGGGGCCTCTAAACCCAAACCAATGGGCCTACCCTCACAAAATGTTCGTAAAGAGGTACACACACTACTTGGGGCATCACCTTCTTTTGGGAGTGAAGAAGGAAACCAATAAAAATAACACTTGCACTCACCCACTCAAGCAACACACTTTGAGAACCCTTACTCTATGTACACTTTGGACACTTGACACCATCAACGATTATGCAACCCAATGTTGTGCATCAAATGTAAATATGCAATTTGTGGAATAGCATTCACCTTCTCCCCATAAGAATACCCATGATACATCCAAAAAGACCATATTAGGTAAAGTGGGAAAATCCCAATTCCCAGGTTGGACAACTTTCAATATATAATGTACAAAATATAGAGATTTTGTCAAAAATTTGAGTTTTCTTAAGGTCTCATTCCACTTTATGCACATACAATACACAATGAAAACAACTAAAATACCATGGTTTCAATCAATTGGATTATTAGGAGACGAGTATATTGCATCCATTATCGTTGTCTATGTTCTACTGTCCTACCTACAACTTATCTCAACATGGAGAGCTTGGTTTCTAGGTCCACAACTTGTCCAAGTTAATGTAAAAGTGACTCAAGGTTCACAACTTGTGAAAGCAAGGATCCATTGAAGAATACAGTCCACTTGGCTATTTTTCCTTAATTTATTGCATGTGACATTCAAGCAAGGTCCACTTCTAATCTATAACTTCTTAATTTGAGGCATGGGGCATACATAAAATATGTAGCATATGCTCTATTGCGTCATAGGAAGGTTGGTTTCAAGGTGCACTTATCCATGCTAGCCTATCTTGGAGAAATGATGGAGCTTGCTTCTCTCCTTGTTTCAATGGAGACTAGCTTGGACAAGTGGTGGACCTTTTCTTCTCTCTATGTTTCAATAGAGTTAGCTTGGACAAGTGGTGATCTTGGAACAAAACCCCCATGTAAAACATATCATGGGTATTCCAAGTGATTAGAAAGATTACCATTTAAGATATAACCTTATAGGTTGGACAAATGGAGTTTGGCTTGGAGAAATTGTGGACCTTTGATTCTCTCCATGTTTCAATGGAGCCTATCTTGGAGAAATGGTGGAGCTTGCTTCTGTCCATGTTTCGATGGAGCCTAGCTTGAACAGTTGGTGGACCTTTGCTTCTCTCTATGTTTCAATAGAGTTAGCTTAGACACGTGGTGGATCTTCAAACTAAGACAACTACTATCAATGTTTCCTAGCTTGGACAAGTGGTGGAGTGTTTCTCTACTCCATGTTTCAATGGATCTTAGCTTGAACAAGTGTTGGACCTTAAAACAAAAACCCCATGTACAACATAGAATGGATTTTCTAGATTTCAATGGAGTCTAGATTTAACAAATGGTGGAGCTTGTCTTCATCCATGTTTCAATGAAACTAGCTTGGACAAGTGGTGGACCTTGTAACAAACCCCCCCATGTACAACATATCATTGGTTTTCTAAGTGATGGGAAGGAATACCATTCAAGATATAAACTTATAGCCTGGATAAGTAGTTGAATTTAAAACCAAATTCATCATAATACAATGAAATATAGGTTAGCCAATTCCTAAATCTTGAGACCAAACCTCCCATGCTATTAGAGATAATATATTGGATAAGTGGTGGACCTTCTATTATTTTCCCATGCCTAGTTTAGACTACCGGTACACTTTGCAGCTATAAAGGTTGGACGAGTTGTGGAGCCTTGTTTCTATCCATGTTTTAATGGATCCTAGCTTGGACAAGTGGTGGACCTTGGAAAAAAGCTTCCATGTACAACATATATGAGGTTTTCCATGTTTTAATGGAACTTATCTTGGACAAATGGTGAAGCTTGCTTCTCTCCATGTTGATTTTGGAACTACCTTAGACAAGTGGTGGAGCTTTGCTTTTCTACTCTTCATAATACAATGAAGTATAGGTTGGTTACATGGTGAATCTTAAGGCCAAACCTCCCATTTTACTAGAGATGATAGGTTGGACAAGTGGATCAACCTTCTATCATTTCTCCATGACTATATTGGACAATTAGTAGACCTAACATCTCTCTATGTTGTCTAGAGATAAGCTTGGACAAGTGATGGACCCTGCTTCTCTCTTCTCTTGGTTTACTAGTTTGAAGACTCGGTATATATACTTTCTTAGATCTAGCTTGAACAAGTGGTGGACCTTGTATCCACAATATTAATTCATTACAAAAAAGTATATGAAAAAATAACATAGGAATCTTGGTTTGAAGGTCAAGCAATTAGGTTCCAAATGCACATAATAATATATTTTCCACCCATAATAAAAGAAAGTTAAATATGTTATTACCAAATTGACAAAGGTAACGTCCAAGAATTCTAGCTTTGCATCTTGTCAGATCTAAATCTTCATCAAGGCGACATGCATGTATACATCAACTTTCAAGCCATTCAAGAATACATGCACTTAGATTCCATAGTTTTGTTTTCAAAGTCTTTTAGGTTCTAACACTCTTTCACGTAAAGTATGTAATGACAAAATTCTTGAAGCAAACATTTGTGCCCAAGAAAAAGATCCCTCTCACATATTTAAAGTCCATGAATTCTCTGATCCATACTTACAAGTTTTATTTTGACATCAAACATCAATTCTCTCATAGTTACAAATAAATGCAACCTCGATATGAATTGACAAAAAATGAATTTCTTTTACTATATGACCCAACATAGGCCCCAATCAAATAAAAAATGAGTCTCCAAAAATTTGGGTGCACTCTAGCAATACATCAGAGTCCCCTTACAATAGGATGCACTCCAATAGTACATTGAAGTCCCCTTAGAGTAGGGTGCACTCCATTCAAGTGTTCATAAAATTGACACACCTTTGTTTTTTTATAAAAAAGACTATATCAAATTATACAAATGTTGAAAGATACACACTAGAATAAAAAAAGCATCTTATGGCCATATTTATTCAATTCTTTCGTATTGACAAGTACACACCAAGGACATAATTTGTCTCAGAATCACTATACTGATTTACAATTGTGTTGTATGTATAGACTCTCTTATCTCTTGCATACAACCATCCTACCAACCATGGAATTATGGTTCTCTGCAAGAAGTTTTGAAGTTGCTTGGAATTTTGCCTCCACATCTTTGAAAATATAAGATATGTCCCTGGCATGTTCCACATCACCCTATATGGAGTATCATCAAAAATTAAGGTATGGTTTGCATCCAAATCCTCAAATATCTTCCAAATATCACTCAAATTTTTGTGATAAACCCTTGTAAATCCTAACATAATATTTGGATTTTGGCAATTTTTGTTACTCATAAACACCTTGAACTTGGTATACTGCTCAGGAAAACATTTTTGTGTGATGCGTTGCACCCTTATTAAGTTATAGCAACTCCATATCCATAGCTCAAAGTATTCAGCACAAAAATCCTAACATAATATTTGTATTTTGGCAATTTTTGTTACTCATAAACACCTTGAACTTGGTATACTGCTCAGGAAAACATTTTTGTGTGATGCGTTGCACCCTTGTTAAGTTATAGCAACTCCATATCCATAGCTCAAAGTATTCAACTTTGTGCGTCTGGTCGCACCACATGATAAACTTCATCTTTATCCTCCACAAGTCGCATGTGTTGAGCCCAAGATGGCATAGAATCTCCATGTTTCATTTCAATTGTCTTGAGAAGTAACCCCTCTAGATCCAAGATAAGTACTCTTTTGATGTCCTTGAAAGCAAGTGGTAGGTGATAAGGAGGTGATTCATTCCTTGGACAAGGTCTTGGAGGAGGTTGGATGGGTAATTCAATAGTTTTCTTCAATTTATGCCAGCATATAGCCAATCCATTTTTCTGTAATGGTTCTGAAATGAAAGAACAAGAACACTTAATGCAAACACAACAATAGACATGAGTTTTACATTGTCTACCCTAAGGTTTTATTAGATACCAAAATCCATCTATGATCTACTCATTAATAGAAAGAAAGTCAAATTAAAACCTGACTCTTTTTTATGCTACACTCTCTCTTAGTCTCAATACCATGGAGGTCAACTAGACTTAAGTCAACTAATAACTACTACTTGTTGTTAAAGGTATGCTTGAAGTGCATAAGGCTTAACCAATGCTCTAGTGTAGAATGGGTATTTAGGTCTCAAGGTCTACCACTTATCCAAGCAAAGATCCATTTAGATATGGAAACCCAATTTTTCTTAATATAATGATATAGAGTGGACAAGTGGTGAATCCTGAGACCAAACCACTCATGCTACTAGGGATAATAGGTTGGACAAGTGGTGGACCTTGAATGTAAACCCCCCATGTACAAAGTATCAAGGGTTTTGGGTATTTCAATCGACTCTAGCATCTTCGAGACATGGTGGAGCTTACTTCTCTCCATGTTTCAATGGAGTCTATCTTGGATAAATGGTGGAGCATCATTCTCTCCATGTTTCAATGGAGCTTAGCTTGGACAAGTGGTGGACGTTTGTTTCTCTCTATGTTTGAACAGATTTAGCTTGGACAAGTGGTGGACCTTGGAAAAAAATCCCCATGTAAAACATATCATGGACATTACAAGTGGTGAGAAAAAATACCATTCAATATATAACCTTATAGGTTGGACCTTAACACCCAATTATTATTAATATAATGACATAGAGTGGACAAGTGGTGAATTTTGCGACCAAACCTACTAGGAAAAGTAGATTGGACAAGTGGTGGACCTTGAATGCAAACCCCCCATGTACAAAATATCACTCATGCTACTAGGAATAATTTGGTATTAAGGTCCATGTTTCAATGGAGCCTATCTTGGAAAAGTGGTGGACCTTTGTTTCTCTCTATGTTTCAATAGAATTAGCTTGGACAAGTGGTGAACCTTGGAACAAAACCCCCATGTAAAGCATGTCATGGGCATTACAAGTGGTGAGAAAAAATACCATTCAAGGTATAACTTTATAGGCTGGACAAGTGGTGGACCTTAGCACCCAATTCCTCTTATTATAATGACATAGAGTGGAAAAGTGGTGAATTGTGAGACCAAACCTACTAGGGATAATAGGGTGGACAAATGGTTGACCTTGCATGTAAATCACCCATGTACAAAATATTATGGGTTTTGCGTATTTCAATGGAGCCTAGCATCTAGGAGACATGGTGGAACTTACTTATGTCCATGTTTTAATGGAGCCTATCTAGGAGAAATGGTGGAGGTTCCTTCTCTCCATGTTTCAATGGAGCCTAGCTTGGACAAGTCGTGGACCTTTGTTTCTCTCTATGTTTAAATATGGTTAGCTTGGACAAGTGGTGGATATTGGAATGAAACTCCCATGTAAAACATATCATGGGCATTTCAAGTGGCGAGAAAAGATACCATTTAAGATATAACCTTATAGTTTGGACAAGTGGTGGACCTTAACACAATATAATGACATAGAGTGTACAAGTGGTGAATCTTGAAACCAAACCACTCATGCTACTAGGAATAATAGGTTAAACAAGTGGTGGGCCTTGAAATAAAACCCCCTAGAGTGTTTCAATGGAGCCTAGCTTGGAAACATGGTAAAGCTTGCTTCTCTCCATGTTTCAATGCAGCCTATCTTGGATAAATGGTGGAGCATCATTCTCTCCATGTTTCAATGGAGCCTAACTTGGACAAGTGGTGGACCTTTATTTCTCTCTATGTTTGAATAGAGTTATCTTGGAAAAGTGGTGGACCTTGGAACAAAACCCCCATGTAAAACATATCATGGGCATTACAAGTGGTGAGAAAAAATACCATTTAATATATAACCTTATAGGTTGGACAAGTGGTGGACCTTAACACCCAACTATTCTTAATATAATGATATAGAGTGGATAAGTGGTGAACTTGGGACCAAACCTACTAGGGAAATAGGTTCGACAAGTGGTGGACCTTGAATGTAAACCCCCCATGTACAAAATATCACTCATGCTACTAGAAATAATTTGGTATTAAGGTCCATGTTTCAATGCAGCCTAGCTTAGAAAAGAGGTGGACCTTTGTTTCTCTTTATGTTTCAATAGATGTAGCTTGGACAAGTGGTGGACCTTGGAACAAAACCCCCATGTAAATCATGTCATGGGCATTACAAGTGGTGAGAAAAAATACCATTCAAGCTATAGCATTATAGGTTGGACAAGTGGTGGACCTTAACACCCAATTCCTCTTAATATAATGACATAGAGTGGACAAGTGGTGAATCATGAGACCAAACCTACTAGGGATAATAGGTTGGACAAGTGGTGAACCTTGAATGTAAACCCCCCATGTACAAAATATTATGGGTATTGGGTATTTCAATGGAGCCTAGCAACTTGGAGACATGGTGGAGCTTATTTCTGTCCATGTTTCAATGGAGCCTATCTAGGAGAAACAGTGGAGGTTCCTTCTCTCCATGTTTCAATGAGCCTAGCTTGGACAAGTGGTAGACCTTTCTTTCTCTATATGTTTTAATAGAGTTAGCTTGGACAAGTGGTGGACCTTGGAATGAAACCCCCATGGAAAACATATCATGGGCATTTCAAGTGGTGAGAAAGGATACCATTTAAAATATAACCTTATAGGTTGGACAAGTGGTGGACCTTAACACATAGTTTTTCTTAATATAATGACATAGAGTGTACAAGTGGTGAATCTTGAGACCAAACCACTCGTGCTACTAGGGATAATAGGTTGGACAAGTGGTGGACCTTGAATGTAAACCCCTCATGTACAAAATTATGGGTTTAGGGTATTTCAATGGAGCCTAGCTTGGAGACATGGTGGAGATTGCTTCTCTCAATGTTTCAATGGAACCTATCTTGGAGAAATGGTGGATCATCCTTCTCTCCATGTTTCAATGGAGCCTACCTTGGACAAGTGGTGGAACTTTGCTTCTCTCTATGTTTCAATAGAGTTAGCTTGGACAAGTGGTGGGTCTTGGAACAAAACCCCTTTGTAAAACATAGCATGGACATTACAAGTGATAAGGAAAAATATCATTCAAGATATAACCTTACAGGTTGGAAAAGTGGTGATGGACCTTGACAAGTGGTGAAGGATACCATTTAAGATATACCCTTATAGGTTGGACAAGTGGTGGACCTTAACACCCAGTTATTCTTAATATAATGACATAGAGTGGATAAGTGGTGAATCTTAAGACCAAACCACTCATGCTACTAGGTATAATACGTTAGAGAAGTGGTAGACCTTGAATGTAAACACCCCATGTACAAAATATCATGGTTTTAGGGTGTTTCAATGGAGCCTAGAATCTTGGAGACATGGTAGATCTTGATTCTTTCCATGTTTGAATGGCACCTATCTTGGAAAAATGATGGAGGTTACTTCTCTCCATGCTTCAATGGATCCTAGCTTTGACAAGTGGTGAACCTTTGCTTCTCTCTATGTTTGAATAGAGTTAGCTTGGACAAGTGGTGGACCTTTGCTTCTCTCTATGTTTGAATAGAGTTAGCTTGGACAAGTGGTGGACCTTGGAATGAAACCCCTATGTAAAACATATCATGGGCATTTCAAGTGGTGAGAAAGGATACCATTTAAGATATAATCTTATAGGTTGGAAAAGTGGTGGACCTTAATACATAGTTCTTCCTAATATAATGACATAGAGTGTACAAGTGGTGTATCTTGAGACCAAACCACTCGTGCTACTAGGGATAATAGGTTAGACAAGTGGTGGGCCTTGAAATAAAACCCCCCATGTACAAAATAAAATGGGTTTAGGGCATTTAAATGGATCCTAGCTTGGAGACATGGTGGAGCTTTCTTCTCTCCATGTTTCAATGAAGCCTATCTTGGAGAAATGGTGGAGCATCCTTCTCTCCATGTTTCAATATAGCTTAGCTTGGACAAGTGGTGGACATTGAAACAAAACTCCCATGTAAAACATATCATGGGTAGTTCAAGTTGTGAGAAAAAAAACCATTTAAAATATAACCTTATAGGTTGGACAAGTGGTGGACCTTAACACCCAATCCTTCTTAATACAATGACATAGAGTGGACAAGTGGTGAATCTTGAGACCAAAGCTATCAAGCTACTAGGGATACTAGGTTGGACAAGTGGTGGATCTTGAATGTACATCCCCTATGTACAAAATATCATGGGTTTAGGGTGTTTCAATGGAGTCTAGCATATTGGAGACATGGTGGAGCTTGCTTCGCTCCATGTTTCAAGTGGTGGACCTTCAATTATTTTCCCATACCTAGTTTAGACAACCCATACACTTTGCAACTCTAAAGGTTGGACGAGTGGTGGAGCTTTGTTTATTTCCATGTTTTAATGGATCCTAGCTTGGACAAGTGGTGGACCTTGGAAAAAAGTCCCCCCTGTACAACATAGCTGAGTTTTTTCATGTTTTAATGGAAGAGAGATTTGACAAATGGTGGAGCTTGCTTATCTCCATGTGGATTTTAGAACTAGCTTGGACAAGTGGTGGAGCTTTGCTTTTCTACTCTTCATAATACAATGATGTATAGGTTGGTTACATGGTGAATCTTAAGGCCAAACCTCCCATCTTACTAGAGATGATAGGTTGGACAAGTGTTCAATCTTCTATCATTTCTTCATGCCTATAATTAGACAATTAGTAGAACTAGCATCTTTCTATGTTGTCTAGAGCTGAGCTTGGACAAGTAGTGGACCTTGCTATCTCTTCCCTTGGTTTATTAGTTTGAAGACTCATTATATATACTTGCTTAGATCTATATAATTACTCATTAGTTAGGTTACAAGTAGGTATGTAATTTGTTAGCCTCAAGGACTTTGAATATTGAATAGTAAGAAAGTCAAGTGCTGGTTGAAGATCTTTTGCTTATCTAAACTAGACTCTAACTCAATAATAAGTCTCTTAAGTTCCACGAATTGTCCTATCTAGGCTCCAAAAGAGTTTTAATTGGTTTGTGCTAGATTCTAACTTCCTTGATGGGTAGAATCCTAGAAAAATGAGGCACTATAAAGTTTTACCTTAGCTCAAATGGATTTTCACTTAAACTAGACTGCAATTTGGCACTCTAGTATCTTTGTCTTGATGGAGTTTAACACTAGATACATAGTAGTGATATTTAAGCTTCATGTCTCTTCACTTGATCGAGATATGAGACCATACTTTCAAGGTCACCACTTGTCTTACCTAAAGACCAATGTGAGACATGGGAGCAAGAAAGCCATCCGATATTGTTTTTCTGCTTCCAATACTCCATTATTTGTTTGTATTCACTATCATTTGTCACTATAGGTTGTCCATAACGATTAGAAGCAATTAAATCACGCACATCCCTTCTCTCATCAAGATGAATCAAGTATGGCAGTAGCTCCTCCAAGAGCATATTGTCAACCATCTTCTCAGTATCAAATTGTGGTGGAAAAATGCAATTGTTTGCTGGTGAAATAAATCCCTTGTAAGGGATTCATCAATAAATACTGTTCTCTTGTGGATCACATTCAAACCCCATGGCAATTTTGGCTAGAGGCTTGAACATTGCCTCAACGTTTTGGATTGTCGGGTCTAAACAATTTTTGAGTTTGAGCGGTGTAGCAAACATCTCTGCGACCAAATTGCAAAGAAAGGCAATGTATCCTCAGCTAAGTTGTTTAGTGTTGCAAGGATTTGATACACTTATTCCTAGTAGCTGTCGACCAAATTGCAACATTAAACCTCTGTTAAAATAGTCTTCAAGAATTGGATGCAACCTGGCCTGAGTTAATATATCTTTTTGAATCCATTTGCACTGAGTTGTGGTGTGAGGATGGTTGAGGGGAACGTTTCAACAATAGACCATTTAAATCCAATATAAATTGTAAGCATGGATTTCTCAACATCTACGCTACATGACGTAGTACCAATTGGCAATAGCTCGTGAGTGGACTTTTCAGTCTCTTTTGATGTATGTTGCATTTTTGAAGCATCGATTTCTTGGTTCTCATTATTGGAAGCTTGCTCAAGTTGCACAACACTAGACTCTAGTATAGAAATATCATCCATCTTGGGCACTTTAGAAACCATAGAATCTATGGATTCTATAGTTGTTGACTGAACCATAGGAGCATTATCCATCCCAGTTTGTGAATCTAAGAAAACACACACACAAATGGTATCTCAAAACCACTAGAATTTTATTCACCATATTTATATGTAGAACTCCTAGTAAGAAATTTATTTAAGATAAAGTCGTTGTTAGAATCCTTGCAACCATTTTCAGCATTCGTACACCAAACACCACTTGTCTAAAATACAATCTACTAACTCAACATTTTCCATCCTACACTTTATTAAAGATGAGTACTTAAAGTGAAAACTAAAAGCCACCCTTGTTGAGGAAACATGGATACAAGGTCCACCAAATGTCCAACCTAGACTACAAGCAAACAATTAGAGATTTGGCTTAGATTTGGATTCAAAGGCCACCACTTATTCAAGTAAGATAACTCCACTTGTTTAAGACAGTAATGTTTGAAGCCCCACCACTTGTCCAACCTAGACATTGATTAAATTTGGTAAGATTTATCACAAATCTAGAGTAGAATCAAGATTCTATGGCCAAGGTAGTCAAATAAGTTAGACAACACACAAAGCATAAGAGCACTTTAGATTCTCGTTGAGAATAAACTAAACAATAATCAAATGTTATATTCACTTGAGATTTCATCCATGAAAAATGAAAATGATGCATGTACTTGAGATTTCCATCCATGTACAATACTTTACAATGTCAAGTAAAGTTATAGTCAGCAAACAACTCTTCTCCTGCTTCAACTTGACAAATAGTCTCAATGCATACATGGCCATATTCTTCTGACTTGATGTGTGAAGAGGTGCATTTATGCCAAGGTGGAAAATTTGGATCAAATGTATAGCGTACGTTGGGACAGACATTTGTACTGTGAGAAACTATTTATATAGCCCGACACGTTTCCTTCTTCTACCCAACCAATAATGTATGATTGATCTTCCTCTTCTTCTATGTTTGGATCCTCTAGAAGAGAATATTTATAAGCTCTTGGAAAAATTTTGCATATCTTTTTCCAGTCTTGAAATCTATACTTATGCCCTCCATAGTTTAGAATAGTCAAACACTTTCCAGGGTAGTATGCACAAATAGCCCATAACCAGCTCCTTCAATACATGAAAGTCGCACTTCAAAATCCACACCGTTAATATGGAAAATTACATCTTTGGGAATAGAAAAGTTGGTGTGTCCAAAAGGATCTTCATGCCAATCATAGTGTGAAATACATCTAGTTTTTATATCACTTAACTCCTTTGTGTCTGCAAAAAGAAGAAAATATTATGCATAAAATAATGACAATATCAAAGAAAGATATTTTATTTTATAGTCCAATAGGTCTATTGTATGGAAGACTTAGAGTGCCTCTTACATGGTGCCTCCAAGGTTTCCAAAAAATAAAATCATTGGAAAAAAAAGGCCACTGTGTCTCCAATCTATTGCCCATTTGAAGCATAGAGAGAACATAGGTCCCCACTTGTCCAAGCTAGACATGGAGCATTGACACAAGATCCAACACTTATCCAAGAACCCTATAGTATATGTGGTAACATGGGATGCATTGATGCAACAAAAGTAGTCTAGCCTCCTCATCCATCTCTTTTTTCTTGTAGCCTAGAGGGATTAGTTTCAAGGTCTACACTAGTCAAAAACTCACATAGAACATTGATACAAGGTTTCCACCACATGTGAAACCTATCATCTCTAGTAGCATGGATGGTTTGATATCAAGGTTCATGTGTGTCCTACCTATTCTCTATTGTAGCATAGAGATTCTGGTTTGGTGGTACTACACTTGTCCAAACTTGGCTTGTTGTTGATATCTGGAGGTAATCAAGGGTCCTCCACTTGTCCAAGTTAGGCATATAAAACAATTGCAAGGTCCACCATGTGTACAAATATGATTGATTATAGCATGCATGGTCTTATTTCATGGGCAACCATCTTCTCTCCAACATGTGTCCAACCTCGGCTCCATTGAAGCATGGAGAGAAGCAAGGTCCACCACTTATCAAAGCTATTATTCTCCCAGTGCTTTCAAAACCCATAATACGTTGTACATGGGGGGGGGGGGGATTCTTGTTTCAAGGTCCACCACTTGGCTAAGATTGGATCCATTGAAACATAAAGAGAAGCAAGCTCTACCTTTTTTCCAAGCTAGGTGCCATTGAAACATGAAAACCCCATAATATGTTGTATACGGGGGGTTTTTTTCACGGTCTACCACTTGTCTAAGCTATGGTCCATTGGAACATGGAGAGAATCAAAGCTCCACCACTTTTCTAAGCTAGGATCCATTGAAACATGGAGAGAATCAAGCTCCATTGTTTGTCTAAGCTAGGCTCCATTGGAACATGGAGAAAACAAGCTCCACCACTTGCCTATTATTGCATAGAGATTCTGGTTTGAAGGTCCACCACTTGTCCAACCCTTGCCTTCATGTATGGAGATAATAAAGAGTGCAATGCTTCTCTAGCTAGGGACATAAAAGAGTTTCAAGGTCCACTACATATACGATCTATGATGGGTTGTAGCATGGGAGGTTTCATTTTAAGGTTGACCACTTCTCCAGCTCCGCTTGTCCAACCTCAGATCCATTGAAGAATGGAGAATAAAGGTGTACCAACTCTCCAAAATAGGCAAGAAAATCTCTATAAAACCCATGAATTGTTAATATATGCTATGCTGTGGAGTTTTGTTTGAAGGTCCACTCCTTATCCAAGCTACAATCCATTGAAGCATGGAAATAAGTAAGATATATCTATAGTCCAAGATAGGATCCATTGAAACATAGAGAGAATCAAGGTCCACCACTTGTCCAAGCTATGCATGGGTAATTGATATAAGGACCACTACGTTTTCACCTATACTATGCTCTATCATGGATGGTTTCATATACCACCAATTTTCCAACCTATTTAGTAGGTTGTATTATGGGGTTTGGTTTCAAGGTACTTCACTTGTCTAAGGTGGGTTCCATTGAACCATGGGAGAAACAATGTCTACCACTTGTCCGAAATATGCTCCTTTCAAACATAAAAGCAAGGTCCACCACTTGTCCAAGCTAATGTTTCTCTCCATTGAAGCATGGAGAGAAACAAGGTCTACCACTGTCCAAAATATGCTCCATTGAAACATAAAAGCAAGGTCCACCACTTGTCCAAGCTATATAACAAATGGGTGTTGGTTACAAGGTGTACCACACTTGTCTAACTAGTCTCCATGCAAGGTCCACCACATGTCCAAGCTATATGATCTTGGTTTGAAGGTCTACCACACCTCTTGAAATTAGGATCCATGTAAGGTCCACCTTTTGTCAAGCTATGCCTTTATGAGTACTAAAACTAAGTAAATTGCAGTACTTAAATACCTTTCCAAGCTCATTAAGATTTTGGTCTCTAAGGCCACCACCACATGTCTAATCTATGCTCTAATTGATTACTTATGCTAGTTCTCAAAGTCCAAACATAAGCTCCCTTCTAGCAAGGTTAGTTTAAATTTAGGTCCAACACCTGTCTAAGCTAGGTTCAATTTATGAAGCATCACCATTTAAACCATGCTACGATCTAATGTATCATATCAAGGGGGTATTGATAAAAGGTCCAAAACTTATTGAGTTCAAGCTCTTAAGTAATTAAGTCTTTGTGAGTATTAAATGTTATAGTTTTAGTCTAAAGATCCACCATTCAAAAACTCAAGTAATTTATTATTTACATTCAAACCTTGAATGCTTGAGATAAAAAATACAAACTCAATCAATACTATATAAAGCAAAATCTAACATTAAGAGTATCAAATCAGTAACAAGAAAACACTAACATGCACAAGAAACTCAAAACATACGTGTCTCCATTTCCAAAAAGTCCTCCATTGACAGAGGATGTTGTTGTTGTTCTTCTTCTTCTCTTTGTGGAGAGCACTCCTCTGTAACAGGCACAATGTCATCTGATTGCGAAGTGGATTGTTGAAGTCCCAGCCCATTTTTCTATATCTTCATGAGACTTAGCAAAGTCTAGCAGCATGGTCTCCACTTTTTTGCCTCCTCCACACTATCAATTAAGCATATAACTTCTTTTTTCTGTTGTATTCCTTCTTGTGCAACCAAGGAGCCATCACCAAAAACATCAACAAGCTTGCGGTCTTCAAAACAATATGTACGAATGTAGTGCTTGACCAAAGCTCTTTTTTTGGCCTCCAATATTGCAAATCTGACATATCGTTATCTGCTACTTGAAGAAGAGAACAATCAATTGGCATGGGATGTTCCTCTGATCTTCTTCTCAGGTCTTCAAATGCATTGCCTTGTCCCAAGAAGGCAATAACTGTTAGGAATTGAATTGCTCCTTTGCAAGGAGCTGATGGAAAGTGATGCAATGCACCACAACAATGGTAGCTCAGATTATCTCCCATGGCGTGAAAGGCACATTGCAATTTTGTGAAGTTAGTGAAATCCACAAATGCAAGAAAGACAAATCCAGGATTTGTGACCCTCGAGCAATAGCCAAGATCCCATCCAAAGCATTTTTAAATGTCTCCTCACTCCACTTCAAATTGCCTCCAACGTTTTTTGTCATATCTAAAACACATAAGCCAATAGGCACTTTATTATTGAAGTGGCGCATCAAGTAGAGATTGCCTTCCATTTGTAGGCTCACCACATAGATTGACCATGGCAAATCTCTAGGCTCATTTTTCTCCTTTTGAAGGTGAATTGCCCATTGCATGTATTTTATTGCTCCATCTGGAAAAGCATTTTCTTTGTTCCACGCGTCAAACTAGATTTGATCCATTCCTCGCATAGCATTAAAATTGTTTTATAAACAACATCATTGATGTTATACATTTTGACCACCTCCTCCCAGTCTTTACATGTGTGAAGACTCATTCAAATTGTTGAAGCCTTCAAGAAGTGCATCTTGAATCAATTTGTCTTGCTTCAACTGCTTGATTCGATCATACATGTCAGTTGCATCACCATCCTTTGCACTCTTTGACAGTAAAATCTTCTCATCTCTAATCTCTTCTTGAATAGTCTTTACCTCTGATTCCTCAAGGCCACAAAGGTATCTAAATACAGTTGTTGGGGGGTTTCTTATTCTCCTCTTCTAGCTTTTCAATGATTTCTATCCAGCAATCATAAAACTAAATCAGAGTACGTGACCATGTGTGCCTGTTTAGCAATCCAACTTGCTGCTGCACTCATTCTTGCCAATCGAAGAAAAGCCTAAAAAGAAATAGAGAAATAATTAAACTATTGAGCAAGATTTGTTAATTAAACACTATCAAAAAGACAAAGAAAATAACTTACATCCCATCCGGCACGAGATGCATGTCCCTCTGCAATTCCACTTGCTGCCTTTGGTGGTCGTCCTGAGAAGATCCATTGACTCCGTAAATGTCTCAATATTTGGCTATAAGGTTGCTTGACATACAATGCCTGAGCCTCCTCATTTGCAATGGCAGATATAGCAGTTGCAACAAATGGAGGAGCATTCACAACAATGCGAGCCTTTCTAAATTTATACACGCTAGTCAGTCTTTCAAATATCTCTTTGTTGTTTTGTTCATTGTGAAGCAAAACTTTTGCAGCATAGATTGAATGCTGCCCATCAAGAATCCAATAATGATAATCTTTAATTTTTTTCTCCTCTACCTCTTCTAATGCCAAAGGAGTCCCCTTCTTTGATTTTGCATTTCGAACAGGCATCAAATATGCACATGCTGCAGGCTTGGTCGTACTCCGTGAAAATCCAAATAACACACTTTCAACGTGTTTTTTATCCATAATACGTGCATTATAGTGATCAGGAGCAAGCCAACAATTTTGAATAGGGATATCAAATTCCCTATATTGGAAAGGAAAATAATTTGTGTACTTATTCATTCCACCTATATCTTTTTCTTGTCCTTTCATGGCCTCAGCTTCTAAAACATCTGGATCCACAATTCTCATCTTTGACATTGAACCCTCTGTTGATGAGGATGCCAAAGATGCCTTGTCTACATCCAAAATGGAACGAGTTCGCTTAGCTGCTACTTTTTGCACTTTTGCTTGCTTCTTTGTGGATGGTGGTCGTGAAGCTTTCACCTTTTTTCGTTGTAGTGTGGCAATGATGGAGCTTTGAAGTTGATCTGCTGTGATGTTTGGATTTGATTCTGCAAACTTCCATCCTCGAGAAAACATTGTCTCTTCTTTGTTTCTAGACATGCGCTCCAATGCATATGCTCCTGGAGATAGTTGAAATTCTAGATTCATTGGAACTAGAATGTCAATGCATTCCACCTCGGATGACTATCAACTACAGAGACAGATGCTTCCACAACTTGTCCAACATCTTCAAACAAGCTGTCATTCTCCTTTTTGGCAATAAATAGATGCACCTTATGAAACTGTGCACCCTCTATACCATGTATGTCCAAATACCATTTCCTAACATCATTGCAAGTATAGTCAACTGAGACAGCAACCCTTGCAACCTGTTTTTTGGAGCCATCTTTCCTGAAACAAAAAAAACCAAATGTTATTTATTTTAGCATATACTATTTTGTAATGAATTAAGTTTGTGTGAATACAAGGTCCACCACTTGTTCAAGTTAGATCTAAGCAAGTATACATAGTAATCTTTTAAGCTAGTAAACTAAGGGAAGGGAGAAGTAAGGTCCACCACTTGTCCAAGCTCAGCTCTAGACAACATGGAGAGATTCAAGGTCTACTAATTGTCTAATATAGGCTAACTATATTGAAACATAGAGAGAAGCAAAGGTCCACCACTTGTCCAATCTAGGGTCCATTGAAACATGGAGAGAAGGATGCTCCACCATTTGTCCAAAATAGGCTCCATTGAAACATGAAGAGAAGCAATATGCACCATGTCTTCGAGATGCTAGGCTCCATTGAAATACCTTAAACCACGATATTTTGTATATGTAGGGGTTTTAAATTCAAGGTCCACCACTTGTCCAACCTATTCTCCCTAGTAGCATGAGTGTTTTGTCTCAAGATTCACCACTTTTCCACTCTATGTCATTATATTAAGAAGATCTGGGTGTTAAGGTCCACCACTTGTCCAACCTATAAGGCTATATCTAAAATGGTATTATTTACCACCACTTGGAATGCACATGATAGGTTTTACATAGGGGTCTGGTTCCAAGGTCCACCACTTGTCCAAGCTAACTCTATTGAAACATAGAGAGAATCAAAGGTCCACCACTTGTCCAAGATAGGCTCCATTGAAACATGGAGAGAAGGAAGCTCCACCATTTGTCCAAGCCAGGTTCGATTGAAACATGAAGAGAAGCAAGTTGCACCATGTCTCCAAAATGCTAGGCTCCATTGAAATATCTTAAACCCATGATATTTCGTACATGGGTGATTTACATTCAAGGTCCACCACTTGTCCAACCTATTATCACTAGTAGCATAAGTGGTTTGATCTCAAGATTCACCACTTTTCCACTCTATGTCATTATATTAAGAAGACCTGGGTGTTAAGGTCCACCACTTGTCCAACCTATAAAGCTATATCTTAAAGGGTATTCTTTCTGACCACTTGGAATGACCATGATAGGTTTTACATGGGGGTTTGGTTCCAAGGTCCACCACTTGTCCAAGCTAACTCTATTGAAATAGAGAGAGAAGCAAAGGTCCACCACTTGTCCAAGCTAGGCTCCATTGAAACATGGAGAGAAGGATGCTCCACCATTTGTCCAAGATAGGTTCCATTGAAACATGAAGAGAAGCAAGCTGCACCATGTCTACAAGATGCTAATCTCCATTGAAATACCTTAAACCCATGATATTATGTACATGGGGGGTTTCCATTCAAGGTCCACCACTTGTCCAACCTATTAACGCTAGTAGCATGAGTGGTTTGGTCTCAAGATTCACCACTTTTTCACTCTATGTCATTATATTAAGAATATGTGGGTGTTAAGGTCCACCACTTGTCCAACCTATAAGGCTATATCTTAAGGGTTATTCTTTCTCACCCTTTGGAGTGACCATGCTAGGTTTTACATGGGGGTTTGGTTCCAAGGTCCACCACTTGTCCAAGATAACTCTATTGAAACATAGAGAGAAGCAAAGGTCCACCACTTGTCCAAGCTAGGGTCCATTGAAACATGGAGAGAAGGATGCTCCACCATTTGTCCAAGATACGCTCCATTGAAACATGAAGAGAAGCAAGCTACACCATGTCTCCAAGATGCTAATCTCCATTGAAATACCTTAAACCCATGATATTTCGTACATGGGGGGTTTACATTCAAGGTCCACCACTTGTCCAACCTATTATCTCTAGTAGCATGAGTGGTTTGGTCTCAAGATTCACCACTTTTCCACTCTATGTCATTATATTAAGAATATTGGGTACTAAGGTCCACCACTTGTCCAACCTATAAGGCTATATCTTAAACTTTATTCTTTCTCACCACTTGGAGTTACCATGATAGGTTTTACATGGAGGTTTGGTTACAAGGCCTACCACTTGTCCAAGCTAACTCTATTGAAACATAGAGAGAAGCAAAGGTCCACCACTTGTCCAAGCTAGGCTCCATTGAAACATGGAGAGAAGGATGCTCCACCATTTGTCAAGATAGGCTCCATTGAAACATGAAGAGAAGCAAGCTGCACCATGTCTCCAAGATGCTAGGCTCCATTGAAATACCTTAAACCCATGATATTTCTTACATGGGGGGTTTACATTCAAGGTCCACCACTTGTCCAACCTATTATCCTTAGTAGCATGAGTGGTTTGGTCTCAAGATTCACCACTTTTCCACTCTATGTCGTTATATTAAGAATATCTAGGTTTTAAGGTCGACCACTTGTCCAACCTATAAGGCTATATCATAAAGGGTATTATTTCTCACCACTTGGAATGACCATGATATGTTTTACATGGGGGTTTGGTTCCAAGGTCCACCACTTGTCCAAGCTAACTCTATGGAAACATAGAGAGAAGCAAAGGTCCACCACTTGTCCAAGCTAGGGTCCATTGAAACATGGAGAGAAGGATGCTCCACTATTTGTCCAAGATAGACTCCATTGAAACATGAAGAGAACCAAGCTGCACCATGTCTCCAAGATGCTAGGCTTCATCGAAATACCTTAAACCCACGATATTTTGTACATGGGGGGTTTACATTCAAGTACCACCACTTGTCCAAGCTATTATCGCTAGTAGCATGAGTGGTTTTGTCTCAAGATTCATCACTTTTCCACTCTATGTCATTATATTAAGAATATTTGGGTGTAAAGGTCCACCACTTGTCCAACCTATAATTCTATATCCTAAAGGTTATTCTTTCTTACCACTTGGAGTGACCATGATAGGTTTTATATGGGGGTTTGGTTCCAAGCTCCACCACTTGTCCAAGCTAACTCTATTGAAACAGAGAGAGAAGCAAAGGTCCACCACTTGTCCAAGCTAGGCTCCATTGAAACATGGAGAGAAGGATCCTCCACCATTTGTCCAAGATAGGCTCCATTGAAACATGACGAGAAGCAAGTTGCACCATGTCTCCAAGATGCTAGGCTCCATCGAAAAACATTAAACCCATGATATGTCGTAGATGAGGGGTTTACATTCAAGGTCCAACACTTGTCCAAGCTATTATTGGTAGTAGCTTAAGTGGTTTGGTCTCAAGAATCACCACTTTTCCACTCTATGTCATTATATTAAGAATATGTGGGTGTTAAGGTCCACCACTTGTACAACCTATAAGGCTACATCTTAAAGGTTATTCTTTCTTACCACTTGGAGTGACCATGATAGGTTTTACATGGGGGTTTGGTTTCAAGCTGCACCACTTCTCCAAGCTAACTCTATTGAATTATAGAGAGAAGCAAAGGTCCACCACTTGTCTAAGCTCGGCTCCATTGAAACATGGAGAGAAGGATGCTCCATCATTTCTCGAAGCTAACTCTATTGAAACATGGGGGGTTTACGTTCAAGGTCCACCACTTGTCCAAGCTATTACCGCTAGTAGCATGAGTGGTTTTGTCTCAAGATTCACCACTTTATCACTCTATGTCATTATATTAAGGATATCTGGGTGTTCAGGTCCACCACTTGTCCAACCTATAAGGCTATATCTTAAAGGTTATTCTTTCTCACGACTTGGAGTGACCATGATAGGTTTTACATGGGGTTTGGTTCCAAGGTCCACCACTTGTCCAAGCTAACTCTATGAAACATAGAGAGAAGCAAAGGTCCACCACTTGTGCAAGCTAGGGTCCATTGAAACATGGAGAGAAGGATGCTCCACCATTTGTCAAGATAGGCTCCATTGAAACATGAAGAGAAGCAAGGTGCACCATGTCTCCAAGATGCTAGGCTCCATCTAAATACCTTAAACCCACGATATTTCGTAGATGGGGGGTGTACATTCAAGGTCCACCACTTGTCCAACCTATTATTGCTAGTAGCATGAGTGGTTTGCTCTCAAGATTCACCACTTTTCACTCTATGTCATTATATTAAGAATATCTGGGTGTTAAGGTCCACCACTTGTCCAACCTATAAGGATATATCATTAAGGTTATTCTTTCTCACCACTTGGAGTGAACATGATAGGTTTTACATGGGGGTTTGGTTCCAAGGTCCACCACTTGTCCAAGCTACCTCTATTGAAACTAGAGAGAAACAAAGGTCCACTAATTGTCCAAGCTAGGCTCCATTGAAAGATGGAGAGAACGATGCTCCACCATTTGTCGAAGCTAATCTATTGAAACATGGGGGTTTACGTTCAAGTTCCACCACTTGTCCAAGCTATTATCGCTAGTGGCTGAGTGGTTTTGTCTCAAGATTCACCACTTTTTCACTCTATGTCATTATATTAAGAATATTTGGGTGTTAAGGTCCACCACTTGTCCAACCTATAAGGCTATATTTTAAAGGTTATTCTTTTCACCACTTGGAGTGACCATGATAGGTTTTACATGTGGGTTTGAGTTCCAAGGTCCACCACTTGTCCAAGCAAACTCTATTGAATCATAGAGAGAAGCAAAGGTCCACCACTTGTCCAAGCTAGGGTCCATTGAAACATGGAGAGAAGGATGCTCCACCATTTGTCCAAGATAGGCTCCATCGAAAAATGAAGAGAAGCAAGCTGCACCATGTCTCCAAGATGCTAGGCTTCATCGAAATACCTTAAACCCACGATATTTTGTACATGGGGGGTTTACATTCAAGGGCCACCACTTGTCCAAGCTATTATCTCTAGTAGCATGAGTGGCTTTGGTCTCAAGATTCACCACTTTTCCACTCTATGTCATTATATTAAGAATATGTGGGTGTTAAGGTCCCCACTTGTCCAACCTATAAGGCTATATCTTAAAGGTTATTCTTTCTTACCACTTGGAGTGACCATGATAGGTTTTACATGGGGTTTGGTTCCAAGGTCCACCACTTGTCCAAGCTAACTCTATTGAAACAGAGAGAGAAGCAAAGGTCCACCACTTGTCCAAGCTAGGTCCATTGAAACATGGAGAGAAGGATGCTCCACCATTTGTCCAAGATAGGCTCCATTGAACATGACGAGAAGCAAGTTGCACCATGTCTCCAAGATGCTAGGCTCCATCGAAATACATTAAACCCACGATATTTCGAGATGAGGGGTTTACATTCAAGGTCCACACTTGTCCAAGCTATTATTGCTAGTAGCCTGAGTGGTTTGGTCTCAAGATTCACCACTTTTATTAAGAATTATGTGGGTGCTAAGGTCCACCACTTGTCCAACCTATAAGCTACATCTTAAAGGTTATTCTTTCTTACCACTTGGAGTGACCATGATAGGTTTTACATGGGGGTTTGGTTCCAAGGTCCACCACTTGTCCAAGCTAACTCTATTGAAACATAGAGAGAAACAAAGGTCCACCACTTGTCAAGCTAGGGTCCATTGAAACATGGAGAGAAGGATGCTCCACCATTTGTTCAAGATAGGCTCCATTGAAACATGACGAGAAGCAAGCTGCACCATATCTCCAAGATGCTAGGCTCCATCGAAATACATTAAACCCACGATATTTCGTAGATGAGGGGTTTACATTCAAGGTTCACCACTTGTCCAAGCTATTATTGCTAGTAGCTGAGTGGTTTGGTCTCAAGATTCACCATTTCCATTAAGAATATGTGGGGTGTTAAGGTCCACCACTTGTCCAACCTATAAGGCTACATCTTAAAGGTTATTCTTTCGTCCCACTTGGAGTGACCATGATAGGTTTTACATGGGGGTTTGTTCCAAGGTCCACCACTTGTCCAAGCTAACTCTATTGAAACATAGAGAGAAACAAAGGTCCACCACTTGTCCAAGCTAGGCTCCATTGAAACATGGAGAGAACGATGCTCCACCATTTGTCGAAGCTAAGTCTATTGAAACATGGGGGGTTTACGTTCAAGGTCCACCACTTGTCCAAGCTATTATCGCTAGTAGCATGAGTGGTTTTATCTCAAGATTCACCACTTTTTCACTCTATGTCATTATATTAAGAATATTTGGGTGTTAAGGTCCACCACTTGTCCAACCTATAAGGCTATATCTTAAAGGTTATTCTTTCTCACCACTTGGAGTGACCATGATAGGTTTTACATGGGGGTTTGGTTCCAAGGTCCACCACTTGTCCAAGCTAACTCTATTGAATCATAGAGAGAAGCAAAGGTCCACCACTTGTCCAAGCTAGGGTCCATTGAAACATGGAGAGAAGGATGCTCCACCATTTGTCCAAGATAGGCTCCATTGAAACATGAAGAGAAGCAAGCTGCACCATGTCTCCAAGATGCTAGGCTTCATCGAAATACCTTAAACCCACGATATTTGTACATGGGGGGTTTACATTCAAAGTCCACCACTTGTCCAAGCTATTATCGCTAGTAGCATGAGTGGTTTTGTCTCAAGATTCACCACTTTTCCACTCTATGTCATTATATTAAGAATATGTGGGTGTTAAGGTCCACCACTTGTCCAACCTATAAGGCTATATCTTAAAGGTTATTCTTTCTTATCACTTGGAGTGAACATGATAGGTTTTACATGGGGTTTGGTTCCAAGGTCCACCACTTGTCCAAGCTAACTCTATTGAAACAGAGAGAGAAGCAAAGGTCCACCACTTGTCCAAGCTAGGCTCCATTGAAACATGGAGAGAAGGATGCTCCACCATTTGTCCAAGATAGGCTCCATTGAAACATGACGAGAAGCAAGCTGCACCATGTCTCCAAGATGCTAGGCTCCATCGAAAAACATTAAACCCACGATATGTTGTAGATGAGGGGTTTACATTCAAGGTCCAACACTTGTCCAAGCTATTATTGGTAGTAGCCTGAGTGGTTTGGTCTCAAGATTCACCACTTTTCCACTCTATGTCATTATATTAAGAATATGTGGGTGTTAAGGTCCACCACTTGTCCAACCTATAAGGCTATATCAAAGGTTATTCCTTCTTACCACTTGGAGTGACCATGATAGGTTTTACATGGGGGTTTGGTTCCAAGGTCCACCACTTGTCCAAGCTAACTCTATTGAAACATAGAGAGAAGCAAAGGTCCACCACTTGTCCAAGCTAGGCTCCATTGAAACATGGAGAGAACGATGCTCCACCATTGTCGAAGCTAAGTCTATTGAAACATGGGGGTTTAGGTTCAAGGTCCACCACTTGTCCAAGCTATTATCCCTAGTAGCATGAGTGGTTTTGTCTCAAGATTCACCACTTTTCCACTCTATGTCATTATATTAAGAATATTGGGTGTTAAGGTCCACCACTTGTCCAACCTATAAGGCTATATCATTAAGGTTATTCTTTCTCACCACTTGGAGTGACCATGATAGGTTTTACATGGGGGTTTGGTTCCAAGGTCCACCACTTGTCCAAGCTAACTTATTGAAAACATAGAGAGAAACAAACGGTCCACCACTTGTCCAAGCTAGGCTCCATTGAAACATGGAGAGAACGATGCTCCACCATTTGTCGAAGCTAAGTCTATTGAAACATGGGGGGTTTACGTTCAAGGTCCACCAGTTGTCCAAGCTATTATCGCTAGTAGCATGAGTGGTTTTGTTCAAGATTCACCACTTTTTCACTCTATGTCATTATATTAAGAATATTTGGGTGTTAAGGTCCACCACTTGTCCAACCTATAAGGCTATATCTTAAAGGTTATTCTTTCTCACCACTTGGAGTGACCATGATAGGTTTTACATGGGGGTTTGGTTCCAAGGTCCACCACTTGAATCATAGAGAGAAGCAAGGTCCACCACTTGTCCAAGCTAGGCTCCATTGAAACATGGAGAGAAGGATGCTCCACCATTTGTCCAAGATAGGCTCCATTGAAACATGAAGAGAAGCAAGCTGCACCATGTCTCCAAGATGCTAGGCTCCATCAAAATACCTTAAACCCACGATATTTCGTAGATGGGGGGATTACTTTCAAGGTCCACCACTTGTCCAAGCTATTATCGCTAGTAGCATGGTTTGGTCTCAAGATTCACCAGTTTTCCACTCTATGTCATTACATTAAGAATATCTGGTGTTAAGGTCCACCACTTGTCCAACCTATAAGGCTATATCTTAAATGATATTTTTTCTCACCACTTGGAATGTGCATGATATGTTTTACATGGGGTTTTGTTCCAAGGTCCACCACTTGTCCAAGCTAGATCTATTATATATATTATACATACAATATTCAACTAGATTCCCTACCTATCATGTCCAGTAGCATGGATGTTGTAGCTTTAAGGTCCACCACTTGTCCAACCTATACTCTCTTATGTAAGAGAGATCTCGCTATAAATTCAAAACCTTCCCGCCTAATTTAAAATTCAAAATCTGATTGCCTAAATTTAAAATATCCCTCCCAAATTTTAAATATCCCGCCTAAATTTTAAAATATCCCGCCCAATTTTAAAATTCAAACTTTTTTATAAAAATTTAAATTTTACCACTTAAATTTAAAATATTCCACGCGAAATTGATTTTAAATTCAAGTTTACCACAAAAAGATATCATTATACCACCTAAATTCAAATATGCAAACCTCAAATCATTATATTGTACATAAATTCAAACAAATTCAAATTAACAAGCCTAAACTGATATTAGTTTGCATAGATATGAATTTATCACACCTAAATTATGTCACCATGTTAGAGAGAGTGGTTAGAGAATTTGAACAAGGTCCACCACTTGTCCAACCTAGATACAAGAAGGATTGAGTGTACAAGGTATTGTTTGGAGGTCCTTATAGTCCACTGGTCTCAAGGTCCACCACTTGTGGTAAGGGTCACCAAAAAGTGTATATATTCATCCAAAGAAATACACGTATTTTTGGTCTACATGTCCTAGTTTCAACCATTTATGTCCATTAGGTGTATCACTAAACAACACTACTATTTTTGAGAAACAGAAGTTACAATCATATCTACAAATGGATTAGAGGAAAATCAGCTCAGCATACATCCAGAACTCGCTACAAGAATCGACTTTAACAGATCACGCAAGTAAGTCTTCCATTCAAGTTTACTAGTATTACAATGTGTTAGTTATTTGTGATATTTATGTATGTATATATACTATGTGTGCATATCGTAATTAAGTGTAATTGTGTATCTGCATTATGTATGAGTATTACAATGAAATAACACAAATATACATACATACACATAGATAACACAGACGCACACATACATGAGCATGTATTTTCAAGAGAGAGATAGCAAGATACAGAGATAGATAGATAGAGAGAGAGAGAGAGAGAAAATACATGTTTTCTAGAGAGAGGAGAGAGAGAAAGATAACAGATTTCACTGTGTTTATGTATGTGGAAGAGAGGAAGACGATGTATGGGAATATGTGCACGTATTTTCAAGAGAGAGACAACAAGATAACAGATTTCACTGTGGTTATGTATGTGGAAGTGAGGAAGACGATGTGTGGGAATATGTGCATGTATTTTCAAGAGAGAGACAACAAGATAACAGATTTCACTGTGGTTATGTATGTGGAAGAGAGGAAGACGATGTGTAGGAATATGTGTATGTGTGCGGGGATATTTTTAAACTATGTATCTCTGTCTTTTGACGAGAGAGTGTGTGTGCAAGAAGAGTTACAGAGAACCATCTTCTCTATATGGAGAAAGACAGAGAGTGAGAGAGAGAGAAATACCTGTTTTTTCTCTATTCGTGAGGTGTGCAATGTCTCCTGAGAAGAAGCTATGCCCGATCCTGCCCTTCTGGAAAGCGTTGCGTACGCTGCTGTTTCTTTATCTTGTGCGCGAACTTTCAATCCTGTGCGCTCCACCTGTGTGTTGTGTACGATGCCGGGCTTGCTCCTCTACGTGCGCGTATACTCCAACTGTGTGCGATCCGTGTGCGCTTTCTGTGTGTTTGCTGCTCGCTGCTTTCTCTGTGTGCGTTGCTCGTGCGCTCTCTGTGTGCCTAATCTTGATAGGGTTTATTAGAATGCCACGTATGCTACAAGTCCATGTTTTATCATAGGATTTAAAAAAAACAAAAGCAATATAAAACATTAACCAATTCACACAGCCAAAATTAAAGAAATCATGGTTGAAAATATGAAAACATGCGTAACTCTATACTATGAATTCACTAAATGTCTGGCCAAGCTTGCCCCTACGCCTCGCTTCCCCGACCCCGCCGGAACAATATCCCAAAATCAGCCTCCCAAGCCCCGCCATCGAGAGCGCTATATTCCACATCCCCATCAAGAGCGCTACCCCCAAACCTCACGTGGAAGCGCTGCCTTGTCACCCCATTGTGGCATTGCCCTAAGACCCCGCATCTGGAGTGCTAAATGGGAACATTCTTCATTAGTGAAATTTTGAACATAAATTATATTTAGCATATACTTAAATATAATACAAATATTAACATATTAACTATACTACTAATTTACTATAGCAGTTCTAGATTATGTCCCATACTATATTTAAGGTGCCAAAGGTTTGGCCTTATGGTCCTAGATTTAGCCAAGTGGTCAACACATATAGGACCAAGTGCACACTGTGCCACAAAACTTGGCCACCACTTCACTTGCCAAAGTTTAGGCCACATGGTCAATCCTAAGTTTCCAATGTTCTTATTATGTCACCTTTTGCCTCGTGGAAAACCTAGGCTTGTTTTCACATACTCAGGCACTTCAAGCCATAATAAATTTTCATTACTCTTCGGCAAACCCTTTTGTTCAAGTCTTTGAAAAAACGTTGCTTTAAGGCCACCCTAAACCATTTTCATTTAGGGGTGTCTAAAACTAGCTTTTTGGCAATTCGAGAAGAAAATGGTCAAAGTTTTATACTTAGTTTTAACCACTTGACCAATTCAAATATTGGAAAGCAAGGTCTTGTAATACTTTTCTTTGGACATCACACATTAAAACTAGGTCCCTCACTTGTCCAAGCTATGCTCTAATACAATAAAGGGCTTTTGGTTTCAAGATGCACCACTTTCCCAACCTTGATTCCATTAAAGAAGCTAGCTCTACTTAGACATTTAATAGCAAGGTCCTGTAGCAGTTCACATTGAACATTTTCCATGGCAGCTAGGTCCACCACTTATCTAAGCTATGCTCTAATACAGTAAGGGGGTTTTGGTTTCAAGATCCACCACTTGTCCAAACTTGATTTGGGAAGCAAGGCCTATAATAGTTTGCTTTGGACATTCACCATTACAACTAAGTCCACGACTTCTCCAAGCTATGTTCTAATACACTAAGGACGTTTTGGTTTGAAGGAGAACCACTTGTACGACTTTGTTTTGGAAGTAAGGTCTTTACATAGTTCACCTTGGACCTTGGACATTGGATACTACAACTAAGCCCACCACTTGTCCAAGCTATCCTCTATATATAGCCAAAGGGTTTGGGTTTCAAGATTCACCACTTTTCCAACCTTTCTTCCATTAAAGAAAGGAGGGGCATTATAACTAGGTCCACCAATTGTCCAAGATATGCTCTGATATAGAAAGGGGATTTTGTTTCAATATCCACCACGTGTTCAACCTTGCAAGACTCAAGGGATACTTGGACATTGGAAAGCATAGTCCTATAGTAGTTGATAGGTGGCAGTGGGTATAACAACTAGGTCCAACCTATGCTCTCATATAGCAAAGAGGCTTTGTCAAGGTCCACTTGCAACCTTGTCCTATACGTCTAGCAATAGAAAGGCCTAAGGATTTCACTTGGTATTGGGCATCATAATAGGTACCAATGTCAAGATATGCTCTGACGTCACACCACGTGTTCAACCTGCAAGACTCAAGGGATACTTGGACATTGGAAAGATAGTCCTAAGTAGTTATAGGTGGCATGGGTATACTAGTACCTATGCTTCATATGCAAAGACTTTGGTTTCAAGGTCCACCACTTGTCCAAGCATTATGAGTATTGAGCAAGGTAGAAAGGGGACTTGTATTCATTATACTAGGTCCACCACTTGTCCAAGCTATGCTCTGATATAGAAAGGGGATTTTCGTTTCAAGGTCCACCACGTGTTCAACCTTGCAAGACTCAAGGGATACTTGGACATTGGAAAGCATAGTCCTATAGTAGTTGATAGGTGGCAGTGGGTATTACAACTAGGTCCAACCTATGCTCTCATATAGCAAAGAGGCTTGGTTTCAAGGTCCACCACTTGTCAACCTTGCTTCATTAAAGAAATGAGGGGCTACGTAAACATTGGCAAGCAAGGTAGCAAGGTCTAAGGTTTTCACCTTGGATATTGGGCATTATAACTAGGTCCACCACTTGTCCAAGCTATGCTCTACTATAGAAAGGGGATTTTCGTTTCAAGGTCCACACATGTTCAATTGCAAGACTCAAGGGATACTTGACATTGGAAAGCATAGTCCTATAGTAGTTGATAGGGGCAGTGGTATTACACTAGGTCCAACTATGCTCTCATATAGCAAGAGCTTTAGTTCAAGGTCCACCACTTGTCCAACTTGCTTCCATTAAAGAAATGAGGGGCTACGTAAACATTGGCAAGCAAGGTAGCAAGGTCCTAAGGTGTTTCACCTTGATATTGGGCATTATAACTAGGTCCACCACTTGTCCAAGCTATGCCTATATAGAAAGGGGATTTTCGTTTCAAGGTCCACCACGTGTTCAACCTTGCAAGACTCAAGATACTTGGACATTGGAAAGCATAGTCCTATAGTAGTTGATAGGTGGCAGTGGTATTACAACTAGGTCCAACCTATGCTCTCATATAGCAAAGAGGCTTTAGTTTCAAGGTCCACCACTTGTCCAACCTTGCTTCCATTAAAGAAATGAGGGGCTACGTAAACATTGGCAAGCAAGGTAGCAAGGTCCTAAGGTGTTTCACCTTGGATATGGGCATTATAACTAGGTCCACCACTTGTCCAAGCTATGGTCTGATATAGAAAGGGGATTTTTGTTTCAAGGTCCACACGTGTTCAACCTTGAAAGACTCAAGGGATACTTGGACATTGGAAAGCATAGTCCTATAGTAGTTGATAGGTGGCAGTGGGTATTACAACTAGGTCCACCACTTGTCCAACCTATGCTCTAATATAGCAAGGATGCTTTGGTTTCAAGATCCACCATAATTTCCAACCTTGCTTCCATTAATATAGCAAGGAGGATTTGGTCTCAAGGTTCACCACTTGTCCAACCTATGCAAACCTTTTCCATGTTGTAGCATGATTTTTTTGTTTGAAGAGTATTTTTCTATAACTATGGATTTAACAATGTAATCTTTTTCACTTACAGGATGGACTTTGAATCTGGGGAGAAAGTACATATGATACTTGACAATGAAATTGTTGGTATTGGCTGTGTGTGTAGAACAGATCCAGATTCCACTTGTGGTGGTACAAAGATAGGGCAAGGAAATGTCTCCATACTAGTGGAGGAATGCTTGAAGGATGTGGTCCTACCTTTTCCTACAATGGATACTTCATCTCTCCAAGGCTCATTATGGAGTGTTGTTCGATGGTCAAAGCTTCTTTTGCAATCTTTTGTATTAAATGGGAACTTAATTGATCCACAGGAAAGCTACAATGGTGATGAAGAACATGATCATTCTGATCCTCTAGTTACAGATGCAATACCTATGACAAGCCCAGAATTTGAAGCAATGATTCGAGAGTCTTGGAGAAATAGAGGGTCCTTTTAAAAGATGACACAATGATGCAAACCATGAATGAAGGGACCATCTTATATGTATTTCCACATGATTATGTCAACTTTCAGGAACTTGGTCCTGATTGTGTGGGTGTGGGTATTGAAAGAGAAAATGCAAGCATTGATGATGTGGTTGAAGTGGGTAGCATCACTTTGCTAAAGTGGCCCATCAAGCAGACAACAATGTTGAATGGGAGCCCATTACAACGATTTGTTCCTGTTGATGGCATGCATGCTACATATGAGGATGATCCAACGATGACAATGTTGGAAAAAAACTTGATGGGAGTAATGTTGTCCAGTTGTCAAGGAAGAGAAGATACACTTTCATGAACAGGACTCAAAAATCAAAAGCAGCACCAGCTTCGACTTTTTACCTTTCAAACAAATCAATTCAAAGGGTATCATGCATTGATTGTTGTGCACAAAAATGTTGCCAGTTTGCAGATCGTGATATGGTGACAAGGTTACGACAACAGTTTTGGGGAGAGTCTCAAAAATCACGCACTAATTATGTTTATGATGTTCTTTCTATATGTTATCAGAAAGATGAGAAGTCACGATACCAATTCAGGCTAAATGGCTCTATTGTTTGTTGTAGAGCATGGTATGAGCTACATGGAATACCAAAGACATCATTTTATCGATACAAGGAGAACTTTGAAAATGGTGTGCGCCAATATGTACATGGGAACACATGTACATTGAGAAGGGACTTCAACATACTAGTTTAGCAAGAGCACTACTAAATGAGTTTGTGGAAAACAACTCTGAGAAGATGCCACATAGAAGTAGAACACTGCTAGATGGCTCAAGAGAGACTCAATTGGTGATTCCATCAACATACAAACAAGTGGATATTTTATGTGAAATCAACACGACACTTGACCAAATGGGCTATGAGAAGAAGCTATCCCAATCTTCTTTTGGTAGAATTTGGAACAAAGAGTACCCACATGTCACTTTAACAAAGACGAGTGAGTTCTCTAAGTGCAATATTTGTAGCTCAATCAAGGCAAGGTTAGAAGCTAAACCTTCTCTTGAAGAGAGAGCTCTTCTCTTGAGGGAGAGAGAAGTTCACATGGCACAACAAAAGAGTTGCAGAAGCCTATATTATGCATGGCGCACGTATTCAGAAACTCAACCACAAAAATATGTATGCATAATCCATGATAAGATGGATCAAAAGAAGACTGCCATTCCTAGATTACACATTGTTCCCAAGGGTGTGGATTCAGGATAAATCTGCAGGTGGCATTGATTGGCATGATCACTCATGGACATGGAGAAGGTCATTACGGACACTTTGTCTTGAATGGTTTGTGGCCAGCTGATCCAAATCTTACAATTGGCTCAATTGCTAATTGTTTACATAACCTAGAGAGGATAGATAAGCATCCTCTTGGTGATCTAGTAACAAATGGACTTCCAAGGAGCAATATTTCACTACTACATGCTTTGAACTCAAGGGATGCTTTGGACTACCATAACTTGAGTGATGGAAAAGAGCCCATTGTGCAGTCGTCAGAAATTGCAGAAGAGGAATTGGGGTCAACATTTCGCAGATTGCCAGAGAACTTGTTGCTACAATTGGATAATTGTGCAGGGGAAAACAAAAATCGATACTTATTTGCCTATTTGTCAATGCTTGTTGCAAGGGGTGTTTTCAAAACCATCCAGCTGGGATTTTTTAATGGTTGGGCATACACATGAGGACATAGACGCCATGTTTAGTAGGTTTTCAGAGAAGCTGAGAGTTACACAAACCTATACTTTGCCACATTTGATGGATACATTACGAAACAGCTCATCTTCATCTCCAGCTCCATTTTTTCTCACAAAGATCCCCGATTTCAAGCAATATTGTGATGGCTATCTTTGTGATGGACAAGACATACTTGTTGGACATTCCAAACCGCTTCAGTTCAGGTTCTTTATGCAGGATGAGACACCAATGATGCAATATAAGGCACATGTAGGTGTATCAAGTTGGAGTGGAAGTATTCGCCTTGGAAAACAGACACAGAAGGCAAGCCAATGTTACCACATGGAGATCCACCTCTAGTACAAATGGCGGAGTATGTCAAGGCCCACGAAGAAGTCATTTTGGGGCTAAAGAACTATATAAAATTTTGGAAAAATTTAGGGAATGGTTCAAGTATTCCGCGATATTATAGACCCGTGATAGATTATTGGAGTAAGGTAATTGAAGAGATTGGAAAAGCAATCATATCAGAGGGAGTCTTGTATGAAATGTTTTGGCCAAAAACTCAAGAATATTCTCACCTACAAAGCACTACAATGAATTTGCAACAAGGAGCAGAAAGATTCCTAGGCCTTGAAGAGTTGAACGATCATTTTTGTGGGCCTCAACGAGATAGGCCAAGGGAAGAGTTTGACCCTATGTCTGATGTGCACCAAGGTGACTTTCTTATGCTTGTTCCGAGTGACACAGAAATCTATCCAGTGTGGCTTGCAATGGCTTTATCTGACATTGATAATGAGCCTACATCACCAAACTACAGAAAACTCTTGATTCAATATTGGGCACCTTGCGCGAGAAAAAGTGGGATGACAGATACTCAAGCTTACAGCAATTGTTGGAAGGGTTATTGGGCTATCAACTATAAGGACCCACAAGTGTGGGAAACTGTAGATGCAATTGTTTGGTCCTGGAGACCCAACAAAGAAGGACCATTTTCTAGAATAAAGATTCCAGAAAGGCATGCTCTAAAAGCCAAAGAAGGCCTCACTCGTGCACATCAACCACACTTGGATCAAAGTTCAGATATGGTATCAAATGTGGAGTAGAATTATGTGGAGCTTCTATTGTGACTATACTAGTCAGTTTGTAAACAAAATCTTTTTTGTATCTTCCTTTGTTTTATGTAATTTATAGTTATTATTCAAATCCATGTGTTGTACATCCTCTTGACTTTTGGTGTTTATCAACACCACAATCCTATGAGATTTTCACTTTATTTACTAACCACACACCTCAATTTTTCCCACTTTAAGTGGAAAATTCCCAAATTACATGAATTTAGTCGATTTGGAGATTCCCATAATGTGAGATTTTTACCAAAATACCTAATATGGTCTTCAAACTCCTCCTCTCTCAAGCACTCATCAAAAAATCATGCGCACAAGACCTGCCTCTCAAACACACAAGAGAATCACCTACATCGAACTAACACACTTTGCATAGAGAGCTCATCTCCATCTATGCAATGCCGTGACAAATAAAATCACCATGAGAGGTAGCCACATGCATATGTAATGAAGCAAAAGAGAGTTGGAGTGAGAATTTTCTTTAGACTAATTGAATAAGTGTGGAGAAACAAACCAATGGTACTGAGTAGAACACTTACTTGATTTCTCGCACACCTTTTAAGGGGTAGATAGACGCTGGCTAACCATCACGAATTGCGACACTTGATTGTTTGAAGATTATTTAATGATCATTAACATAACCATGGGAGAGATCATGATGTATTTACAAGTTATTGAGGTGCTACAATGATTTATTGGGTTGATGGAGTAAGAGATTGTAGAATAGAAAGAGTGGAGGATAGAGTTGCACTTCCTCCAAAGAGGAGGGTTAGAAGGGAGGATGTGAAAGAGGGAGAGTTGGGGGTTTCTCTACTATTGATCAAGAATAACATGAAGTTGAAAATATAGGTGTGTGTCTTTTGAGTCTCTCCAAGGGGGGCTATTTATAGTTGTGTAGGAGTGGGATTATGCTACACTTAATTAGGGTGAGTGATTAGCCCCAATTAAGTGTCCTTTGACCACTCATTGAATATTAGACATAACAGGGACTATTTATTCACCAAAAATATCATTTTAGACCGTGAAGGCTGCATAGGGGTGCATAATGTAGGTGGGCCCCACCATGAGGCCCTACGGGTGGCTCCTGCAAGGTATCTCAACTTGTCTGTCTTAGCATTTAGAAAGCATCTTTAGGTTGGTCCCATCACATGCAAGTGACCTAAAAATAAGATCTCACCCTCTTGATTTACTTGATTTACAGTTCCCTTTTGCTGCGAATCGGACAGATTTACACTATTTTGACCATAACTTTTTACCTGTAGCTCGGAATGACATGCTTCAAAAGGCAAATTTGACCTTCTCAACATGTTTGATATGAATTTGGACTATTCTTCACGCCCATGCACCAAGGAATTCTGTTTGGAAGGTCCACACTAGGCTAGGGAACCTTTTGCTTCCAAGTCTTCTTGTATGGGCCCTTTGCTTGTATGCATCCAAGGGGAATCATGCTTTTTCAAAAGGGTATGATGCTTAAACAAATAGAGGAGGGCCCAATATTATTTTCTTGTGAAAAGAATATACAATTTGAGTCTTTTTGAAAGGAGAAAAACTATATGTATATTCTTAAGAGATATTGGGCCACCTATGTAGGGGGCATAGAAGACTTGTAGAGATGGACCATAATCTTTGGTAAAGACAAGTGGAGAGTTGATTTTCCATGGTAATTTATCTATATGGGATGGAAGATGGATATATTATTTTTCTACTACTAATTCACAAGAGGTAAGAAAGTTTGGGGGTAGATAGTTGGTTATTGTATGCTTAATTTTATTTACAAACCACAAAAGAAAAGGGTGATAATATAAATATATGACTAAGGTGACATTTTTGGGAAGAGTACAATGTATGTGTCGCCACAAAGGTTAAACGAAGAGGGGGGATTTACTCTAGATAACTTAATAGCGTAGAAAAATATATACACATATGAGGAAGAGGACGTTGAGTAGGCTGAAAAATGTTGCAAAAAGATGGTTACCATTTTATGCCATTCATATTAGCCCTCCCCCAAGCCTAGAGATATTCATATCTTTAGGAGGACGGTGTTGTTTCTTTCTCTTCTTCTTCTTTTTTTTTCTCTTTTTTTTTCTTTTCCTTTTTTTTTTTTAATAGGAGGAGCGACATGCACTCTTTTACTCCATTAGAACTGCTTTTCATTACCTCAATCCCATAAATCGGAGATGGGAGGGTTGCCTTGGGTATGTTCAGATTCCAAGGCTGGTTCTTCTTTGCACATCAAAGCTTTAAAAATAGGTGGAGCATTTGCCAAGCCGAAGGGAGCCATGCCAATTTGGAGCTTAGATGATGTAGGTAGATGACTTCCTATCAACGGATTGATACGTTGAAAGTAGGGCTTTAATCTCCATCCATTGACTCTGGTCTTGTGGAGTTTTCCTGATAAATCTGCTAATCTATAACTACCATTCCCAAACTTTGTTTTTATCATGAAAGGTCCCTCCCATCTTTGCAAAAAAAATTTGTCAAGTCGAGTATCAAGTCGGTTATCATAGCGAAGAACCAACATACCTTCCTTGAATCCTTTCCCCTTGAGCTTCTTGTTGATTTTATCCCTTTGGCTTGTCGCTTTGGTGATGTAGTGATCAATGGACTCTTCTCTATCTAGCTCAAGTCATTGGAGATCTAAGATTCCTTTCATGTAGAACCTCTTTTGGTTTTTTTGCCACTCTTGCAAGAATGTGCAAGCTTGAGAGCTCTACCTCAATGGGGAGAAGTGCCTCCTGTCCATAAACTAGATGAAAAGGGGTGAATTGGGTAGATACCTTGAAAGATGTCCTATACGCCCAAAGAGCAGCATCAAATGGCGATCCCAATCATTAGGCCGGTCCACAACCTGCTTAGAAATGATCTTACATATCATTCCATTCACTTTTTCCACCAATCCATTGCATTGAGGATAGTAGGGTGTGGAATGCAGGTGTGTTTCACTTTTAACCTCCTCAAGAGATCATTCAGAAGGTCAGCCCTAAAACCCGGGCCTCGATCTGATAAGATTTCTAGGGGTGTTCCAAACCTACTACAAATATGATCAAAAATAAACTTTGATACCTCTTCAGCTGTGATTCGGGTTGTGCTTGTTGCTTCGCCCATCGTGTCATGTAGTCAACACCATGATGATGAAAACCTTCCCTGTAGAAGTACGAGGTAGGGGACCTATTGCATCCACACCCCACTTTTCAAAAGGGCCCATAAGATATTATTGGGACTCGAGGCTCATATGTTAGTCGTCTATCCCCAGCAATTTGGCATGGCTTACATGCCTTACACCAATATTGGACATCACGATGTAAGCTCGGCCAAATAAACCCTGCTTGTAAAATCTTCCTACTTGTAATATCTTGAGAAAATGACCACCACAGACATCATCATGACATGAAAGAAGAATTTTCTCTATCTCTTGCACACCTGGTACTCTCCTCAAGACCAAATCTTTCCCTTTGTGATATAAATCATCCCCGATCAACTGGTAAGGTGTGGCCTTCTTAACTAGTCTATGTCTTTGCACCTTGTCTAAGTGTTTGGGACACTCACCTGCTTGTAGAAAGAGAATAATGTCTTTTAGCTCCTCTTGACCTTGATATTTGGGTTCATATAGTTTCACACCTCCTACCGCCATTTGAAGCTTTTCATTTGCGAGTAAGTCTGCTTCCTTGTTATGAGTTCTCACAATGTGTTGTACCTGTGTTGCTTTAAAACCCTTCATCAAAGCTCTTACACTACTAAGCCACTCAAACAATGTACGATTCTTGCACCTCCAAGTCCCTTGGATTTGCCTGACCACTAGCAAAGAATCACCTTTTATAATAAGTCTTTGTATGCCTAATTCTTTGCATTCTTCTAACCCAAGGGTTAGAGCAGCATACTCAGCCTCATTGTTGGAGTGAAACATTGGGTAGAGTGATACCTTTTCTAACCATTACCTCCTTTTGTGGGTTCAAAATGATGATCCCCTGCTGCTTTGTCTTGTTGGCGTTGATAAGCTCCGTCAAAGCATAAAGTATGGGCATTATCAATCTCCTTCACTTTGAACTGTTTTGAGCCTTCCTCTCTTTGTAGTCGTGATCCTTCCCTTTCTCTCACTTTGTAGGTGAGAATGTCTGCAAGTCCTGCTCTTGTGCTATCTTCTACAAGGAAAGTGTATTCAAATTCTTGGGTTCAAGCACCCACTTTGCTATTCTAGATGAGAGGCTCATGTGTTGTACTACATATGGTAGATTGTGCTCTAAGGTGAGAAAAACAAATGGCACAGGGAGAAGATACGATCGAAACTTCCTTACCGCAAACAAGATTGCAAAGACCACTTTCTCCATTTCAGTGTATCCCTTCTCGGCCGGAGTCATCACCTTGCTTGCAAAATAGATCGGCCTCATGTATGATGTTTTAGGATCTTTTTGCATCAAAACAACACCAATTGCTTCGAAACCTACACTTGGAGTGACATAGTAGGTCTCCTTGGATCTGGTGGCATTAGGATTGGGAGAGAGCTAAGAATGCCCTTCACTTCCTCAAAAACATTTTGCATGTTTCCCTCCCCCATTCAAATGTAGATTGGCTTGCCAACCTATGCAAAGGGGCGATGGCTTCTGCTAGGAGATGGATGAAGCGAGACATGTACCTCACTTTGTGGTTGAAGGTCATTAGCTCCTTAGTTGTTGTTGGTGGAGATAATGACAAAAGGGCCTCTACTTTAGAGGGATCCACTTGAATTCCTTGTGAAGAAACCACATGGCCTAGCATAACCACCTGAGATTCACCGATATGACACTTCTCTGGTTGAGTTGTCCCCCAAATTGATGGAGCCTCTTAAGCCCCTCTTCAACCTTTTGGCAGTGAAGTGATCTACAACTATAAATACAGAAATCATCCATAAAGACTCTTATAGATTTTCCAAAGAATGGCTGAAATAAAAATATTGTGAATCTCATGAAGGTGCTAGGAGCGCATTGGTGAGCCCAAAAGGCATTACTCTGAATGCAAAACATCCCCAAGGTGTGATGAAGGTGGTTTTTGGTTGGTCCTCTTCTGCTATTCTAATTTGAAAATATCCTGAATACCCATCACACACAGTGAACATTCGTGACCTGCTACTTCATTCAAAATTTCATCTTGGAAAGGGAGAGGGAAGTGGTCCCTCTTTGTCACAGCGTTGAGGGGTTTGTAATCCACGCAGACCCTCCACTTACCATTCTTCTTGGGAGTGACTACAATAGGTGATACCCATTCGGAGTTGGATACTGGATAGATGAAGCAGCCTTCAAGAGTCGATTCAATTCTTGTAGGATCCTTTTGTTGCACATATCCTAGTCGCCTTAACTTTTGAGCCACGGGTTTTGGTCCCTGGTTTCAATTCAATTCGATGCTCTATTACATCTACACCTCTTATTTGTGAGTAGTCAGTGATAAACAAATTGGGATACCTCCTTAACATATTGATGTAGGACTCTTCTCCTCACAAGTAAGATCTTTTGCAAGCATCTTCTCAAATCCTTCTTCAAGGTGGTGGCATCTTTCATCCCCTCGTGTGTGATTGTCTGTTGGCTTTTCTTCTACAGAAACATCTTGGGTGTTGGTGTTGAATACAATTCCCATTACCTCCAAAGAAGACTCCTCTTCAATAGTTGATCACTGGTTGATGCTTCCTCATCACTTGAGTAAGGACTCTCCTCCTCGCTCTCTTCATCTGTCGTGGTTTCATAGTTGATATCTAGTTGCTTTCCTTCTCGCCAATCATACACCACCGGTTGACCCTCTTAAGAATCAAACGACCACTTCCCATTTTTGATCTGCATTCACAGCAATGAGCCAAGCCTCCCTAGGATGATGGGATAGCCTCCCCCTTAGCTGGCATGACATACATATCCACTCGTGCATCTATGTTACATACAGAGACTTTTACATTTTCAATGATCCCCAAACACTTCACACTTGAGTTGTTGGCTAGCCTAGCTTGACAATTAGAGGACTTTGTAATTTCAAGCCCTAACCTGTTCATTGATTTTTCATGATCACACACATTTGAGCTCCACCATCAACATATACATTAGACACACTTTTTACCCCTTATGTAAGCATCCACAATGGGTTCCACATCTTTTTGTAGCTTTGAGGCCACAACCTTAATGGAAAGATTTGCTTTCTTTTTTGAATTCTTGTACTTACCAACTTTGGCCATTGCCTTCTTACTTTGGCTGATAGGTGTAGAAGTTGAGGCCATGAAATGTTTGGCTTTTGGGTTTGTAAATCCTCCAGGATGTTGTTGGGGCTCTAGCTCCTTTCCAATGGGAAGTCATTGATACCAATTTCCCTCGCCTGATCTTTTCTTCCTGCTACTTTCAGCTTCTTCCATCTTTGACTTCTTCTTCTTGTCCCTTCTGGCTGAATTTGTTCCTTCACTTCTCATGTCTTCATCCTTATCATGTGCTCTTGTGCGTTTTTCTGCCGGCATAACATCAAAGTTTAGAGTATGCTCATCTATTACCTCTTCTAGCTTGATGATGTTGACTCCTCTTTCTTCCTCCTCATGTGGGACGGGAGGTATATTTGCTGGTGGTGGTGGTCGACGAAGGATTTGTGGGCCTTGAGCTAGTTCTTGCTGCACAGTGAGAGGAGGCAGTCTGGGGGGTATATGTCTCCCGAAGTCGCCTTGGATGTGGACAATTGTACATTATGGCCCATTTCATTGCAATTCCAACATCGCAACTCTTGAGCTTGTCTTCGTTGATTGCGATTCCCTTCTCTTGGTTGTCGTTGTTGAGGTAGGCCCTGTACTAGATTCAGAGTGAGGTTCTCAAGCTGTTGAGTTAGCTTTGTAAAACCTCTTGTTGAGAGTTATCTCCTATTTGTGAAGATTGTGCAAGAGGGGCCCTAATTGGTGCTTCCATGGTTTGTGAAGACTCCCTCTCACTCACTTCATTCAAACCCCTTGCTCTATGTGCTTGGAAGTGTAGTTTTCTAAACTTGATGATGGCTACCTCACGTGCTTCTTCGAAGGTGGATGGGAATTTTAGCTCTACTTTAGCCTTTAAAAATTGGATACAAGCCAACCATGAATCTCTCTTTTTTAGAAAGTTAGGTGCACCACCATGATTTTCTAATGTAGCCTCCACCTACCCCATAGATTGACAAAGGTTGCTTCATAAGAGGGATAGTCTTCAAGTTATACCTGCTTATGTCCAATAAGACATTTCCATAGTCCTTCAGAAGTATCACCTTGCCCGAACTTGGAGAGGAAGCTTGCTCGCAGTCTCTCCCAGTTGGACTTGATTTGGGGTTGCAAGGTCTCATACCATGCTTTAGCTTCTTCTTTTAGAACCAATGGGAAGGCTCGTAGCTTTACTTCCTCTTCATCTCTCCCGGATATGAGATGTTCCATCTCCAAGTTGTCAAGAAACTCTTGCGCATCTTCCCCACTTCTTGCATAGAACGTGGGAAAAGAATTTGACATTTTGTTTAGACTTTTTGAATTTTTTTTTAAAAGAAACTTTCCTCTTACGGGCCGCACAAGATTGTTGACACTATAAATCTGATTACATTAAAATGAAGATGTACACATCCATTGTTAATTCGTACTTTATCATAGGTAGAATAAATGGACTAATTGAAGCATTGATTTCATTGAGGCGAGTGGATCCAAATATCCTCCTTATGATAGATTGAAACCTAAACTTAGTTGCAATGATTATATGAATGGATTGCCGAGCAATAGGCCTAAAAGGTTCATTGTTTTGATCGTGATTCATGTGCTACTCCTCGTTGTTGGTTTAAAGACATCGTTCCTTCATATGGCCTTTGAGAACCCCTTCACCACTCCTTGTTCCTGCCTTTAAAACAAATTGAACACGTGAACATCAAAAGAAGTTTCATAATTGATGATTGGAAGTATAATTGGATTGGGTGATGCCAGTATTTTCTCAGTCTTTCTGCACCAAACATAAAAACAATGCGTTGCTGGAAAAAGACTTTTCTATCTATGTGAACATTTACTCTAATGTGTTTGTGCAAAATGAAATGGATAGATGGGGACTCCATTGTTCATCACTAAAAAATTGAAGGTAACTGGGAAATATGTTCCTCAGTGGGGGCACCACTTTATGAGGGCGAGCTTTTTGAAATGGGGCCTCTATAACCCAACCAATGGGCCTACCTCACAAAATGTTTCGTAAAGAGGTACACACACTACTTGGGGCACCACCTTCTTTGGGAGTGGAGAAGGAAACCAATCAAAATAACACTTGCACTCACCCACTCAAGCAACACACTTTGAAAACCCCTTACTCTATGTACACTTTGGACACTTGACACAATCAACGATTATGCAACCCAATGCCCGATGCAAAATGAAATATGCAATTTGTGTGGAATAGCATTCACCTTCTCCCATAAGAATACCCATGATACATCCAAACTCTTCCTCTCTCAAGCACTCATCAAAAAATCATGCACACAAGACCTGCCTCTCAAACACACAAGAGAATCACTTACATCAAACTAACACACTTTGCATAGAGAGCTCATCTCCATCTATGCAATGCCGTGACAAATAAAATCACCATGAGAGGTAGCCACATGCATATGTAATGAAGCAAAAGAGGAGTTGGAGTGAGAATTTTCTTTAGACCAATTGAATAAGTGTGGAGAAACAAACCAATGGTAAATTGAGAATAGAACACTTACTTGATTTCTCGCACACCTTTTAAGGGGAGGACAGACGCTGGCTAACCATCACGAATTGCGACACTTGAAAGTTTTGAGAAGTGATTTAATGATCATTAACATAACCATGAGAGAGATCATGATGTATTTACAAGTTATTGAGGTGCTACAAATGATTTATTGGGTTGATGGAGTAAGAGATTGTAGAATAGAAAGAGTGGAGGATAGAGTTGCACTTCCTCCAAAGAGGAGGGTTAGGAGGGAGGATGTGAAAGAGGGAGAGTTGGGGTTTTCTCTACTATTGATCAAGAAACAACATGAAGTTGAAAATATAGGTGTGTGTCCTTGAGTCTCTCCAAGGGGGGCTATTTATAGTTGTGTAGGAGTGGGATTATGCTACACTTAATTAGGGTGAGTGATTAGCCCTAATTAAGTGTCCTTTGACCACTCATTGAATATTGGACATAAAAGACTATTTATTCACCAAAAATATCATTTTAGACGTGTGAAGGCTCCATAGGGTGCATATTGTAGGTGGGGCCCACCATGAGGCCCTACGGGTGGCTCCTGCGGGGTATCTCAAACTTGTCTGTCTTGGCATTTAGAAAGCATCTTTAGGTGGTCCCATCACATGCAAGTGACCTTGAACACTCATTGCTCTTCTAGAAGATGAGTAGGGGAAAAATAATATCTCACCCTCTTGATTTACTTGATTTACAGTTCCCTTTTGCTGCGAATCGGACAGATTTACACTATTTTGACCATAACTTTTTACCTGTAGCTCGGAATGACATGCTTCAAAAGGCAAATTTGACCTTCTCAACATGTTTGATATGAATTTGGACTATTCTTCATGCCCATGCACCAAGGAATTCGGTTTGGAAGGTCCACACTAGGCTAGGGAACCTTTTGCTTCCAAGTCTTCTTGTATGGGCCCTTTGCTTGTATGCATCCAAGGGGAATCATGCTTTTTCAAAAGGGTATGATGCTTAAACAAATAGAGGAGGGCCCAATATTATTTTCTTGTGAAAAGAATATACAATTTCAGTCTTTTTGAAAGGAGAAAAAACTATATGTATATTCTTAAGAGATATTGGGCCACCTATGTAGGGGGCATAGAAGACTTGTAGAGATGGACCATAATCTTTGGTAAAGACAAGTGGAGAGTTGATTTTCCATGGTAATTTATCTATATGGGATGGAAGATGGATATATTATTTTTCTACTACTAATTCACAAGAGTTAAGAAAGTTTGGGGGTAGATAGTTGGTTATTGTATGCTTAATTTTATTTACAAAGCACAAAAGAAAAGGGTGGTAATATAAATATATGACTAAGGTGACATTGGAAGAGTACAATGTATGTGTCGCCACAAAGGTTAAACGAAGAGGGGGAATTTACTCTAGATAACTTAATAGCGTAGAAAAATATATACACATATGAGGAAGAGGATGTTGAGTAGGCTGAAAAATGTTGCAAAAAGATGGTTACCATTTTATGCCAATTACTATGTCTCAATTGAGGAACATAGCACACATGTCGTAGTAGCATATATGATGCACCACTAGGTAATGACAAGCAAACATTGCATGCACTTGCAATGTCAAATACCAAACCATTGGCCAAGTACACACAACCAAAGCTCCCACTAGAGAAGGTGCCTAAACTAGTCACGATGTGGTGTGACATGGAAAATTGCATCCTCATCCTAGCAACCAACGTAGAGAAGTGTCCCTTCTCAAAGACATGTAAACAGGAGGAACGCTAAAGGAAAACGTGACATCACCGTCATTGGCATATGATGCCACCACTCTCGCATGTGTCAACACTTCATCTGCATCTTGCAGACATCTTCGTTGTTGCCTCATACATATGAAACAATGGATCCGGTTTTTTTTTTTTTTAACACAAGCATAATTGCGGAAGAGTAACGGGAGCTCACTACTGCTGCACGCCATTGCTGCACCCCCCCCTCCCCCACGCTACCTCCCGCCCCCTGTCAGCCCTTGTGCGCTTCAGCCTTGCCTAGCCCACGCGCATTTGCCAAACCCGCCCACCCCAGCCCAGCCACCCGCCCCCCATGTGCGCTATAGCCCGCTGCCCTCGCCTCGCGCTACCCCCCAACCCTCCGTTGCCCCCTTCTCGCGGCGCCACCCCCCCCCCCCCCCCTTACCCGCTGCCTCTTGAATTATTGCGCACTGCCTTATCCGTTCCCCCCCCCCGGTCTTCGTTGTTCCCGAAGGTTCCTGCACTTGGCTCTGCGCTCGGTGTGCTCGGTTGCAGAGTCTCTTCACCGTCCGCTTCTTCACCACAGCAGTAGACACAGATGGAGGCTCCAGTTTCTCCACAGCGGGACTCATCGGAAGCCCCCTCGTCCGACCCCGCTGAGCCCACCATTCGACTTGCTCTTTTGCCGACAGAGCAAGCGAGCCTAGCCACAGAGGTAGAGCGCTTGCAGGTGACTTCTGTCATCTGCAAGATTCTCGGCACCTGACCTAGCAGAGGAGAGCTACGTGAACTTCTTCATGACCTCCTTCTTGCAGAGGTGGGAAAGATCTTGGACATACAGATACTCAGACGTGGTGACTATCAGATCATGTTTGAGACCTCTGAGATGGCTTCCAAGGTCATCGCCATGAGTTTATTGACCATCCGAGCAACACAAGCCCACTTTTGACAATGCAGACATGGTTTTGACCCTGCTTCGGATGTTCTAGTAGAGGAGGCAGACATTCCCATCTCCGTCTGCTTTCCGGGTTTGCGGAGGGAGTACTTACCACTTCTGTCCAGGATCGGCTCAGTCATTGGGACTGTCCTAGAGACACCTCGCATGGCAGCCTCAGTAGCTGCCAAGGTGGCTGGCATTCCCTCAGTTTGCGTTCTGGTCAGAGACACTCACACGCTCCCGAAGGTTATTCTTCTGCCTCGGGTGAGTGGGGGTTGGTTTAGACAGAGTGTGGAGTATTCATGTCTCCCGAACCAGTGCTTCATTTGCCGACAGATGGGCCATCTAGCAAATCCCTGTCCACGAAGGAGGCCTCGACCTACGCCACAGCCTCAGCCCTAGCCTGCAAGGGCTGGCCAGCAGACATAGACAAAGACACAACGCACACATGCAAAGCCACCCTCTGAGCCTGGGGCTCCAGCGGAGGAGGGATGGCAGTAGGTCCGTGGTCGATGACGACAGGGGCCACTTCGACAGCCTGGCACCCAGGGAGGTCCTCAAGCGCCTACTCACCAGCACCGGTTCCCACGGGGAACCGGTTCGGTCCTCTTGAGCAAGATGAGGTCCTTGCTCCAGCCCCCACCCCAGCTTCACCCTCGACAGCCCCTCCCCCTCCAAAGTTCCCCCCCTCTTCCTCATCCTCCCCCCCGCCTCCCTCTCTTGCGTCCTCTTCCTCCCACCCCTCTACCTCTATTGCTCCCCCCCGCCCCTCTTTTCCACCACTCCCCCCTGCTCCTTCCCCCCGCCCCCGCTCCCGCTCCAGTTCCACAATCGTCTCAGGGGTCATGGCCTTCTTCGGCTGTTAGGAGATCTATCCCCTCTACGTCAAGGACCACACAGAGTGGACTCTCGACTCAGTGTTGGGATGGTTACACACACAGGTCCTAGAGTTCTCTCACCACATGGGAGAACTAGGATTACAGACATGCTTTAGACTTTGTGGCCATTGGCCAAGTTTGTGGTGACACCTCCCGATTCAGCACGATGTAGGCACATTGTGGTTTACGTCTTTGCCCATACACAGTGCTTTCCATGCTATGTATACATTCATGAGGACTCCTGGATAGAGGAGGTTGCTTTAAGTACAACTCGCTCTGCTTGGGCTTGGGCCAGGCTCTCGATGCAGTCACGCCTATCTAGAGGATGTTCGGATGTAGATTACTCCCCATCCAAGCCAACCTCGAAGATAGCCCAAGGCAGCCACTTATCAAAAGACCCCTATATCACGTGCGTTCAAGAGGTAATTAATAATACCCCAATATACATACTGTTGAGCCAGCAGAGGATCACACCCACATTTTTGCTCACACTCATCATTTTTGTAACCATTGATTGTAATAAATGTCTTTCCGACATTGATTTTGAATTGAGCCATTCATTAAGTAACGGGACTCAATTGAGTTTCCAGCTTGTAATCCCGAAGTAATTTCACTTGCTGATGTAATTAGTTAGAGATGTTATCACCTCCAAGACTGAGGTATATAAGCCAAAGTTTTGTAACCTAAAAAAAGATTCAGATTATTAATCAAAGTGAGTTTTTTGAGCGCCGTGACTGTGTCTAAGAGAGAGTGAGAGAGAGAGAGAGTCTTATCTACTTGCTACGCGAGCTACGGAGCCGCCATTGGAGAAGCGACACCGCCATTGTTTTAGCAACGGCGAGAGCTACGCACAGATACCAAGAGTGCGCGCTATCGGCTTCTATGTGTGGTAAGATCCTACGAGCTTCGGTGTGAGTTTTCTTCCAACTCGTGTGTCGGAATGGAGCGTGCAGCATATCTATAGAACCACAACAAGTAGAGCTACACATTGGTACCATCGGGGTCAAGTTTCGGTCACCTGTATTTTTCGGCCTGTCTTCATACGCGTTTACCGCACGGAGTGGTTATAGGTTGATTTTGCAGTTCAAGTCTTTAGGGTGTTGTTCTTACCTAGTGTATAGTCTTCCCCTTGAGTTTGAGATCGATTCAATGATTCTAGATCCTGTTTCATATAGCATTCGTTCGTAGTACGGATTTCAGTCACTTGCGTATTTTAGAACTTAGATTTGATTTCCTTAGTAGTGATTGTCATTAGAAGGTCGAGTAGGTGATTTGAGACCCACCTAGTTGTTTCCATGCGCCTGCGGGTCAAGCTTTGTCCTCGTCTGACAAATTCTGTTGTTGGTTGAGTTCTCGCTATTTAGCTTCCGCTAGCGGCGTAACCGCCTTAACATTGGCGCCGCTGCCGAGGATCGATTGCCTAAGCTAGAGGTGCCATTGGTGCGATTAGGAGACACTAATTTCCCTAATTTTTTTTATATTTTGTTAGTTTTTAGATTAGGTGTGTTGATTAATTGAGTGGTTTTTAGTGTGATTAGTGCTTGAGTTAGCATTGATTATGCTTAGAACATCACAAAACAACCCACACACATCATTAGTTCTTGATTTTGATCACTAATATTGACCATCAAATTCACTAATTTTCCCTAACTTTGATGCTAATTTCCCGTTGATTGATAATTGTTTTTGTGCTACACACAAGTAGAAAGTGAGTTGGGTGTATGGACAACATGCCTATGTGATCCACACACACATAGCCTACTCCATTTGTGCGCAAATCATAGCCAAAATCACCTATTAATCACTAATTTTCACTAATTACATTCACTAATTATTTGGGCATGTTGCAAAGTGCTGATTTGGATTGATTATTTGATGCATGTCCATGATGATTATGTGTTTACATTCATGCTAAACGATGCTACACATTGATATTTTTGTTGGTTGTGTGTAGGTGATTTTACGGGATCAACACACACACACACACACACACACACTAGTGTGTTGGGCACTAATCAAGTGCTTAATCGCTGAGTTTGTGGCTAATTAAGGTTCTGAAATTAATGCCAATTTTCTGATTTTATGTGTAGGTTTGGTTCATGAACCATGTGCATTCATAAAATGCAAAATTAGGTGTGGTTTATGCCTGCTTGAGTGTAGGCGGAAGTGCTTTATTTGGGGCAATTTGGGGCTGTTTTGGAGTCCAATTTTCTTATGAGAAGCATGTGATTGCTTATGGTTGTCAATGAGTTATGGTTATGTTTTTCTAATTCCGTTGTGACGCCGAAATGCTGCCAAAATTCGGTCAAATTTGGTTATGTATGCTTATGTGCATGATTTGATGCAAAAAGCGTGTTAATGACTGATTAAATTTGAGATTTGGATGCTCGAATTGATGTTTAATTGATGCAAAATGTTGTTTTGAGTGCGATTAGTCATCGTGCAAGAGAGGGTGATTTTTGTGTTCATTTAAGCGTAGTTTCGAGACGATTTGTGTGCTTAAAGAATGATGTTTTGTGCGATTTTGATTAAGTAAGTGATCAATTTCGATGTTTCAATTGATTGATTGCGAATGTTTAGGTCGGTGGGGTGATCTAGAATTTTTGGGAATTTTTGGCAATCTTTTGCTAATTTTTACTAAAATGTGCTAATTATGCTAAGAAAATTGATAAATTGCTTAATGCGGGTGAATTGTGGAGTGCCGGGGCAAATTTTGTTTTTGTTTTTTGAGTGATTTTGCGTGTTAGTTTAAATGCTTTTACATTTTTAGGTTTTCTGTTTGATAAGATTTGATTTTTTTAAAATTTATATTTGTGTATTTTATTATTTTTTGTGTTTTTATCTTTTTGTTTGTGTTTTTTTTTAAATTATTTTTGTGTGTTTTTTATATTTTTTGTGTTTTTTAGTAATGTTGTGCATGTTTTGATTTTTTGAGTGTTTTTTATTTATTATTGGTGTTCATTTTGGTATTTTGTAAGTTTTTTTTTATTATCTGTGTATTTTATTAATTTATTTTTGTAAGTGTTTTTGAATTTTTGTGATTCTTTGAATTATTATATGATTCTTGGAATTTTTAATGTGTTTTTGTATTTTGTGTGTCTTTTTGTATTTATTTTTTATTTATGTGTGTTTTTTTTAACTTATTTGTGTGATTTTTTTATTATTTTTGGTTTTTTAATCCACAATATATATATATATATATATATATATATATATATATATATATATATATATACTCACTTGCCTTGACATCCTACGGATTCACTGCCCGACTCTTCCTACGCGTTCTCGACCCTGCCTTGACATCCTACGCTACGCGTTCCCGACCCTGCCTTGACATCCTACGCCCTCAGCACACACACACACACTCGGTCGAGCCTCAAAAGGCGCTGAGCTGACCCGCAACACGACACACACACTCTCTGTGGCTCGCTACAGTCCACAGCCCACGAGCTCGCTACAGTCCACAACCCACCGCCTGGCTTGGCCCACGCTAACACACACACATGGCCCAGCCCGGCCTGCCCACCCTCTCTTGCTGTGCGGCTTGCCCGACATACACGAACTACTCTCAGCTACAATTTTTGCGCGCCTCTGCAGCGGACTCAGGCCCTCACGCACCAGCTATCGTCATCACGAACACACCACACCCTTGATCTCCTTGGTGTCTTACAGCTCGCCTCAGCCTTGTAATTGCAGCCTGCCCGTAATTAGTGCCTCAAACACAGCCTATTGGCGCTTACGTCACACACACATATCGTCTCTCTCTCTCTCTCTCTCTCTCTCTCTCTCTCTCTCTCTCTCTCTCTCTCTCTCTCTCTCTCTCTCTCTCTCTCTCTCTCTCTCTCTCTCTCTCTCTCTCTCTCTCTCTCTCGCTTTACCTGGTCCCGCCTTGGCTGCCGATGCCGGCCCCACCTGCACACGCGCAAGCCCTCAGCTACCGCCTCCTTGTGCTAATCTCGGTCTGGCTGAGAAACACACACACATCTTTTTCGTCAGCATCACACTCTGCCCAAATTGCCCATATACCTTGCCAACTCGCCAACGAGCTCATGATATCCCTACCTTTGCGTCTGACGATCCAGAGGTTTTTAAAATAAATAAACATACAAACAATTGAAAGATTTTGTATGTGAAGGGATCATTCTCACCCCTTCCTCCACCTCGAACCCACAAAATCTTGTTAAACCAATACTTTTCAGAAACCAATACCAAGGTGTTTCAAAGCAATTGTTATTGAATGCCATTTATCACTTGCACACAATTGTGAGGAGAGAGAAAAATATGTTCATACAATACAACTGAGTTTTTTCAAGGGGGAATGACCTATGACAAAAATTTAGGTTTTGAATGATCACTTTGTTGGGGGTCGTTCATGTCATCATAAGACTCCTCTCCCTTTTGTCATGTATGCCACACTTGCTACATGAGAGCGCAAGTAGGCACCACTTATGTACATATGGATTGCATTGATTGTGTGATTGAATGATCTTCATTGCACTACAAACTTCGCCTATGCATTCTTAGAGTGCTTGACTTGATTGGACAAATCAACACTTGAGCTTGGTATTGCTTGATGCATTTTAGTGCTACATACGACAATTAGACCTACACCTAATGATGACGTGGTAATACATCTGGGAAAAAGCAGCTGCAGTGAAAGGTAGTGACCTTAAGGAGGCTGGAAATTGAGCATTGCCAGGCAGAACTTTCCGTACAAGTCATCAAAAGAGCAAATTGAAGCGGAAAAAATTGAGTGTGCCAGGGATAAGAGAAACAGTGAGGCCGGAAAAGCAAAAGTTCCGGACACATACACTTCAGAAGTTGGATGACCTATGGTCACCTGCATGGTGGTTTAATTTAAATTAAACGCCATATAGAGTGTGCTGTCAAAAGACAAATTGAGGTCGATTTAGTTCAGGTCAAAAGTGCTTTGCTAATCTACAATTTTGCAGATTAAGAGCAAATTTCATAGCTCAATCAACTGGAATCGAGGTATCACAAAGGGAGTAATCGTTGCAGTACAGTGGTAAGTATCTTGCCAACTAGTGCTACAGCTATACAAGTAAATCAGATCGTCGAGATCACAGCTAAGACTAGCAGAGAGCTTTGAATTAGGAAAACCACTGGTCACCCATGGGAGAGGCTAGAAAAAGGGAATAAAAGTGCTCAACAGGTCAATAACAGGGTTGAAAGAAAAATGGAGCAGCAAATGCCACAGCCACAGTTAATGGCAACATCGACAAATCACAGCAGTTATGATGCAGCTTCAAGCTCATTAATAACAGTCAATTCAGTTGGCGTCAGGTTGGAGTTAATAGGTCATTTCAAAGACTTTCCATGCTACATGGACGATGCAGACAATCGCTATCTAAAATCTAAGAAAAATGCTCTGAAAAGTCCGACAATACAGGTTTTGGAAGTAGAAGAAGCTACCAACATGGCAAATTCGCAAAAGAACTTAATGGAAGATTGTTTGGGATCGGTGTACATGAAGCTCAAACCAGGTAGTGAGCTGGACATAACAAAATTGCACAGGCAAGATCTTCCAGAGGTTAGCAGTTTTCGAGTCACGGTGCACTTGATAAAGTCAAATTACAAAGACAAAAACTGTAGCAGTCTCTATAGAGACATGGAAGGTAGATGGTACAAAGCGGAAACAACTCATCAAGCAACGGAAGAGCCAGATCAATGCTTCATAGCTCATGAAGATGGTTCAAAGTTGGGTTACAAATACATGTCGACAAGTGGTAATGTTTACCGCTTGATAATGAGCTTACCTTTAGCTTCCAATGCAGATACAGCGGTGGCTCAGAACAGAGAAATCACTCAAGAGACGGGGCTTAGTATACTCAATCTGCCAAAAAATGAAGATACAGTCAGCAGGAAATAATTCCTTGAGGCCATGTGCAAACAACAGTTTCCTTCAACAACTTTGGAAGTCAACAAGCAACCTGAAGCGATAGCTCTCAATTGGATCCACGAAACGAGATGGAAAGATCCAATTTATGTGGATTCTGATTCGCAAAGATGGATTCAAATCACAAGGGCAAGGACATTTAGCGAGTCTGTTCCTCGGACGCTATGGGCAGCGGCGCCAATGTTGGGTCGTCATCCTAGCATAGGGGGAAGATCAACATAATGTCAATCCGAGGAGCACGATCCGGCTAGGGCATGGAAACACACAAGTGGCGTTGTGCGTGCCAAACGGAGGATTAGGAGGTGAGACCTACACACAAAGAAAGCTACGGAGCGGGTGTGATGATGCTACGAGGAGTGAGCACACTACTAACTCTACCATTCAGCCTAATCTCTCACACACAAGCTTAATCACGCACTACTCTCTAATCAACCACTAATCCAATTCTAATCAAACAAACCATGAGCATAGGTTAGCATAGAATGACCACACCGGGCACCAACACTCTACACAATCCTTCACACACTTAGTAGCATGCTTAATCAAGAGGAAAACATGAAAAAAGAGAGAGATTAATCACAAAATCAGCCACTAATCTTTGATTAATCAAGGCATTGATTACACCAAGAGCAAATGAGAGAGAAGAGGTTAGAGTTTAGCTATTGGAATGTAGCCGATTCGTCCATGTGCGCGCGTAGAGAGCTCAAGGACTCCATAGCCATCTCCTTCTTCACCAAGCTTATCTCAAGTGAGTCCGAATCCCCCTTCAGATTGTGCATTTTGAGTTATATACTCACTAGACTTTTTAGAAGTGGCCGGGCGCCCAAATGGCCAGACTCACTTAATCTGCTATCTGCACTACCTAGGATCTAAATATAGCTCAATGTTTACAACTTGGAACTCTTAATGAGCCCAAAACATGATTACAATCCGCATTTGCGGTCATTTGTCGGAAAATCCTAAAACTTAAGTGACCGTCACTTGTGACCGTAACTTCATGGATAGTTGTTAATTCCAACTCTTCTCTGCATCTGTAGCTTGTGTTGCTTCATCTTCATCTTTACTCCACATCCGCATCATCTGGCCTCGTTAGTATTTACTGAAAGAAGTTTGGACGACAGAAATTGAGAGTGGAGAGGACGAAAACGCCAAAATCAAGGAAAACATGGATGTTCCCTCTCACTATAGGAAATTCACAATAGAGGATAGGAAGGTGGTATTAACCCCACCTATTCGAGAGAGAAAGGAGAACGAATCTTATGACGGACCGGAGGATGCAAAAAAAGTTGATTTAGCAGCTCCAGGTGAGCCACCTAGACCGGTGTACATAGTTACAGATTTGTCTCCAGGCGAGGAAGAGAGACTTTTGAGTCTTCTCAGAGAGTATAGGGATGTGTTTGCATGGTCTTATAAGGACTTAAAGGGAGTTGACCCATCGATACGCCAACACACAATCCCACTGAAACAAGACGCAAAGCCTAGCAGACAGAGACCATACGCATATAATGATATGTTTGCTAAGCGAATCAAAGAAGAGATAGATAAGCTAATGGAAGCTGAATTCATATACGAGATTGAACACACCGATTGGGTATCTCCAATTGTGGTGGTACCCAAGAAGAACGGAAAACTCCGAGTGTGTGTCAACTTAAAGAAAGTGAATGCTGCAACAATCAGGGACAATTATCCCTTGCCGATAACTGATCATGTTCTAGAGCGTGTATCAGGGAAAACAGCATACTCCTTTCTTGATGGTTTTTCAGGATATAACCAGCTAGCCATAGCACTGGAAGATCAACATAAAACAGCTTTTGCAACGGAGTGGGGAATTTATGCTTATCGGGTTATGCCTTTTGGTCTAACCAATGCTCCCGCAACCTTCCAGAGGCTGATGACGCATGCTTTCAAAGAATACTTAAGGTTGTTTCTAGAAATATACATGGATGACTTATGTGTACATTCTCTTCTGAGAGATGAGCATCTAGAACACCTAAGAAAAGTATTTGAGAAATGTAGGACATATCGCATTTGTCTCAATCCTGAGAAATGTGTGTTTATGGTCCGACAGGGCAGAATTCTGGGACATATTGTCTCACAAAACGGAATATCCACGGATTTAGAGAAGATAAAAGTTATAGTGGATATGCCTAGACCAACCAATGCGAAACAAGTACAGAGCTTTATGGGACATTGCGGATATTATAGACGATTCATTTACATGTACGCTATAATAGGCCAACCACTTTACAAGCTAATAGTGAACTTTGAATGGACAGAGGAGTGTGAGGAATCGTTCAAGAAATTGAAAGAGGCACTCATTACCGCTCCAGTCTTGAAATCACCAGATTGGGAGAAGATATTCCATGTGCATATAGATACTTCGGCATATGCAATAGGATGCATTCTGGCTCAGTCAGAAGAAGGAAACATGGATTTTCCTATCTGTTACGCCAGTAGACAGCTCAACAGTGCAGAGAAGAATTACACCACAACAGAGCGAGAGGGATTAGGAATGATATATGCTGTGAAGAAATTTCGGCATTATCTTCTAGCCAACAAGTTTGTGTTTTTTACGGATCACCAAGCCTTGCTCTACCTAGTGAATAAACCATGCAATACCGGGAGAATAGTGAGATGGTTCATTATCTTACTGGAATTTGACTTCACGGTAGTAATAAAGAAAGGAAAAACACATCTTAGAGCTGATCATCTTTCGCGATTGACGAATGGGGAAGACCCTATAGGAGTAGATGACGACATGCCAGACGCGTACTTGTTCAACATAGAAATGATACCGCAGTGGTCTCAAAATTTCGTTAACCTATTAACCTATGGAGGAGAGTTCGATAGAAGAGAATACAACCAGAAACATATTGCTATTCAGCAATCCAAGAATCTTCAATTGGTTGCAGGAAGGTTGTATCAATTGGGAAATGATCATGTTTTACGACTATGCATCAATCCTGAGGAATATAATATATATCTGCGCGAAGCACATGTTCAGGAATGTGCATTTCATTGTTCAAGAAGGAACACATATAGGAATTTGTTACAATTGGGAGTCTATTGGCCACGAATGAAAGAAAGCGTACATGAATATGTCACTGTATGTATTGTATGTTCATCAAAACCGCCAGCAGAGTATTCGACATTATATCAGATAACGATCACTCCAGAATGGAGTCAGTATATTGTTGAATATCTCACAAATAGAACTTTCCCAGAAGGAACGTCAAAAGCTCGTCAGAAATCTGTAGAGACAGAAGCTAGAGATTACGCTTTAATAGGAGATCAACTCTATAAGAGATGTAAAGACAACCAGCTTAGGATTTGCGCATCAGAGTCTGAGTATGTGATAATCCTAGAGCGAGCTCATGGAGGAGTAGGTGGAGGCCATTTCTCAGGTGATAAGACAGCAAAACTTGTCTTAGCCGCAGGAATATGGTGTCCAACATTACATATGGACGCTGAGGAATATGTTAAACGGTGCGATGACTGTCAGCGGACCAAAGTACCACTTAAAAGAGATGATATGCCGCTTAGACCAATGATGGGGGCAAGAGATTTTGCAAAATGGGGGATTGATTATGTCGGACCCATTTCACCTCCTGCATATAAGACTCATGCACAATACATCGTTGTGGCTACAGACTATCTAACAAAGTGGGTCGAAGCAAAGGAAACTCAAAAAGCAGATGCCAGGACCACGGCAAAATTTCTATATGAATATGTCTTTGTACGATATGGATTGCCAATAGAAATTGTGAGTGATTGAGGCACACATTTTATAAATGAAGTGATAGAGATCCTTCTAGATGAATTCATGGTAATCCATAGGAAATCAGCCCCGTATCATCCACAAGCAAACGGACAAGCTGAAGCAACAAACAAAACCATATGCACGGTCCTTACGAAGATTGTATCTGAGTCGAGAACTGACTGGGACCAGAAGTTGCATTCAACATTATGGGCATATAGGGTAGCATATAAAACATCAATAGGAACGACCCCATATAACATGGTTTTTGGGCTAAATGCTATCTTACCAATAGAATTCTTGATTTCAACCTTAAGGGTGGCTAAGGATCTAGAGTGGACAGGACACGAGATTTCTGATAGAATAGATGACCAGGAAAAGCTAGACGAGCTTTGCCTAAAAGCAGTAGCTTCTATCTACGCTCAAAAAAGGCGACAAAAAGAATTTTTTGATAAGCATGTGCGGACTAAAGAGTTTAAGGTTGGGGACTATGTCCTAGTTTACACTCTGAAACAACATGCTAAGAAGCTTAAAAAGTGAGGGATGGGACCTCTGGTGATTAAAGATCTATCACCAAGTGGAGCCGTCAAGCTTGCTACATTAGACGGAGAAGAAATGCCCAATTGGATTAGTGGATGTAGAGTGAAAAAGTATCTTTTGCCGCTAACCCAAGACATGCTTCTCAAAATACATCAAGAAAAGCTGCGTGTCCAGAAAAAGAAAATGATTTTGGAGGAAGAGCAAGCCGAGGCGAAGGAAAGAATGGAGAAAAGAAAACTACTGCGTCAGAAACAGCGCAATGAAGGAGCAATACGAATAAACGCAGTCAGTATAACAGAAATGGATAATGACAAAGAAGAACCCATCATTGAATGCAAAGTAGGAACCAACCAAATCAAAGCCAGAGCACTATTGGATTCAGGAGCTCAAGCTAACCTACTTTCACTCAGTTTGTATAGACAATTGACAAATGACACTAAACTACAAACTGCCAAGCAAGAGTTAAAGAGTTACTCTGAGAATTCAATCAAAACTGTCGGATGCACAGTTTTACATATACAGATTAACCAGTATGTGTATCCGCATATGTTTTACGTGGTTGAAGACCAAGCTACACAACAACCATTATTGCTAGGACAACCATGGCAGAAGCAATACAATGCAATGATTGATTGGAGTTCTAAATCAGTGCTTATCAAATACGAAGGTGAAAGTCAATCAGTTAAGTTCACCAAAGGAGAAGAGCCAACTCCAAAGGACGAATCCAAAGACAACGGTAAACAACAACCAGAGAAAAAGAAGAAGCAATGGCAACCAAAAAGTTTCTATACAACCGGATTACTCTTCGACGAGGAATTCTCAACAGTGGATAAGGAAGACAAGCAATAATATAACAACTCAACCTTGGGAAAAAACGGAGTCAACGTTGGTATGGAGACCAAAAAAGGTTGTGCCAGAGAACACAAAGATGGAAAACAGAGTCTTCAATACCAGACAACAGAGTGATTCCAGACAATCAAGGACAGTGAAACAGATCTGGATTCCAAAGAAGTTCATGACGGCACAAATCTATAGCAAGCAAATTTGGATCCCAAAGATTTGTACACAGGAACTCGCTTCAGTACAATCAACGAAAACTCCTAGGTATTTCAAGGCGAGGAAATCAACACAAAAAACAAAGCAAGTTTGGGTCGCAAAGAGTTTGTGGCAAGCACAAGCAAAGCGGAAGCAGATTTGGATTGTGCAAAAGAACAACAAAGTAAAGAAGAATCCATCTACTGATTCTACTACCGAAGTGCCAAAACCAATCCAAAACCCGACCACCAATCCTTCAATCAAACAAAGAGCAGCTTTATTGGAAAGACTGTTGTATCATCGCTCTACAATTGCATTGGGAACTTATGACCAAAACAACTACAATGCTTCGCCCACAGACACTTCATAGTCGTCCGGGAGGACTCAAACTAGGAGGGGGGGAGGTATACAGGTATACAGGAGTTACAAAGCAGCTACAAGCGCCAAAAACAAAGAAAAACAAAAATTATATTACAAGGGCAGTGTCTTACATGATTTTGCAATTTTTATGTTTGATTGCGGATATTGATAATATTTATGCCCTTATATACCTTGTTTTGCAACAAGAAGAGATCAAATGATGAATTTGGGTCTCTAGACGTGTAAATATCACTAAATAAGAGTGTGTTTGGAGCTAAAAAGTGGAAAAAAGTGGTAATCCAAGTCCAAAAATCACAAATATGTGTATATTCATATACACAGGATTACCAGCTATTTATTGTGTATGTTTGGAATTTTTTGGCTTCAATTTGCTATTTTCCTATATTTTTTATGATTTTCTTAATAAAAGTAAAAGAAAAATAAAAAAGCAGGTGAAATGAGATCCGAAAAAAGAAAAGAATAGATGGTGATGGTCCTAATGACAAGGGCAACCCATGGTAAAAATTGGGTACAATTCTGAAAAAGTTGCGGAAAGCTCGAGAAAGAACGACTTGAAAAACCCTAGGTCAACAGAGCCTGCAAGAGGCAAACAGGAAAAAGTTGTCGAAACGACACAAAACTTCTCAGGAAGCTTAACAACATCAAGGGCAATGCAACCATGGAGTATCTCCGGGTTTGGATCACCAAAAGTAGGTCGGAACAACCGATTCGGCTGCGGACACACAAAGCGTCATTTTGGCATAACGGCTGAAATTGACAACCGAATGAAATGAAACTTCACAAGCAGCTTCAAATATACATGGATGACTTATGTTTGCAAGCAAAACCCAAAAGAAAGCTGATTCACTTACCGATGGTGAAAAAGACGCTTTCAGGCAACCAAATGGAGAAAGATGGAGAACGGGGAGCCAAAATCAAGTTCAACCAAATAGGTGGCTTCACAACATATCCAATGAGCTGGAAATGCAACTTTCGAGAAGAAAAGTTGAAGAAATTCAACTCCAAGGCAAAAAGACGACTTCGGAGACTGAAATGCCTATAAGGGGGCTTTTTAGCTAAACTAATGACTTTTTAAGTTGAAAACTAGTTAGCAGTGCTTAGGGCACTAGCACAAAGCATTCTTTGCACAAAAAGACCAACATTTCAAGAAAAGACATCATACGCGTATGATGTCTCACAGCATGATTTTCACATCCATTTCAACATTTGAGTGCATAGCCTCATTCCACATGTCAATCACATCCTATGAACCAAGTATCATGAGAATTGGAGTTAGAAAACCCAAGGAAACCAAAAAGACGCAAAGTAGGCCATAAAATTGATTTTTGGTCCTAATTTTGTCAAAATAACTCCAAACTCATTGAAACTTTGTAGGATTGTTGATTAACACATCTACAAGCTATCTGGAACCAAAAAGCACCATTTTGACACAAAAGACATCATACGCGTATGATGTCTATTTGCACTTACAGAGCCAAAACTGCTCATTTGACATCATACATCCATTATATATATCTAATACATGCTACATATGAAGTTTGGAACCATTTGGTCAAGTGGATCACCCCATTAGCCCAATTGAGGGAAAATCCTTCACATAAAGCCTATTTTAGCCCAAATTCAACATACTCAAGTCCAAACCAATATTTGAGTAAGGACAGTCCTTCACAAGTACATGGGGAGTCCACAGAACCAATCCCATGAAAAATTGATGAAAAAGACATCATACGCGTATGATGTCTCCAGAGCCATTTTTAGCCCAAAATCTATCCAAAGTTCATAAATCCACTGAATAAGCCTATCTAAAGCCATATCCAAGCTTATAGAGAAATTTGGTCCAAAAATACACTAAAAGACATCATACGCGTATGATGTCTCACTATGTGATTTTGGCACCTCAGGGCTTCAACCACCAAACAGAAGTGATCTACATGCCATTTGAAGGTGAACCACCAAGTTTTATCCAATTTGGATCATAAAATCCAATTCCCTTTCAAAATTTTGCCAAGAGCCTGAACTGGACTAAACTGGCCAAAACTTGACCAAATGGGATCCAAACTCAAATTCAAGCATATGATACTCATGTATACACTATCAGCTACAAGCACAACCAATATGAAGTCATTTTGACACAAAAGACATCATACGCGTATGATGTCTCCAGCATGATTTTAAGCCCAGTTTGCATATTTTTTCACCTACCCTGCATCCTTAGGCCCTGAATAGCTCATGTTTCAATTTTCAAGTCATTTGGATAGTTAAAAGCTTCATTTCGGCTTTCAGTACTAAAAAGATGCTAACTTCTGAAATTGGAGTTACGGGATCCATGGATTCCGCCAAGTCATCAGCAACAAAGAGAAAAAGGCCGACAATCAAAGATGCTCTTGCAGAAGCAGAACCCTTTGACATTCCAGCAGAAACCCTCAAGCCAACCAAAACTTGGGTGGAGGAAGCAGTATTGGAGAAAGAGGGAATAAAGATCTACCAGGGGACTTTCAGAGATCCTCAAGGGCAAGCGGTGGATGTACCGATGATCCCACAGGAATTGGTAGATTATAGCAGGTCAGAAGACATCAGCAGGTACCTGGAAAGGGCAGACTTGCACAGATTCTTCACCTCGAGACCATCAGGTGTAGATACAAGAAGAGTGTATGAGTTGGCAACCTCCATTCAGAAGGATGGGAAAGCCACATTGACAGCAATAGATGGAGAGAAAGTAGAGGTACAGATCACTCCACAGCTCATTGCAGATGCATTGAAGCTGCACAACAAAGGGAGCTCTGTCAGGGAAAGAAGGGAGGCTATAGAGGTTTATGGGTCCAAGAAACAGAATGCAACCTATGGAGATATGGAAGACCAAAGAGCGGCAACCCTTTGCCGATTGTACAACCAGTTTCTCCATATTTGCAGTAAAAGACCGCAAAAGTATACGACACCACCCCATGCCATTGCAACTACCATCACATGGGAATTGAAGAGCAATATGCCAAAAGAGGTGAATTACGCTCAACACATCCACGAGCAAGTAATTGCCATGCACAACGAGAAGCCAAAGTATATAGGAGGAGCTGAAGTTCTGACAAGAATAGCTTATGAAGCTATTGGAGCCAGAGATCAATGGCCAAAGGTTCCCTCCCAGAATGAGTGGCTTAGAGAAGCCAATGAGGAGGAAGAACAGCCTGAAGTATCCAAGAGGGCGTCCACAAGAGCACGCAGGAAACTAGAAATAGTTTCAAAACCTGCAGAGGATGTGGATGAGCTGCTTATGAAGAAAGCAAAGAAGAAGGTTGCTCCCAAGCAAACCAAAAGTCAGAAAGCGGCAAGAATGGAAAGACTGGTGGAGCAGTTTAGAGCGGAAAGAGCTCTAAAGGGGGACTTTGAAGAAAAGTGGGTTCCAGACCCCACTAAAGTCGGAACTAGCTCAGCCAGGCCACATGTTGATCAATATGATCAATATATTAGAGCTTATGAGGATTCAGAGGCTATACTGGAGCAGCAACCTGTCGAGCCATACACTGAAGAGGAAGTACAGCTTTTAAAAGCTGAGCTGAAAAAGGACGACAAGGGGAAGAAGAAAGTAGATGAGTCTACTGAACCTCAAGAGAAAGACGGGCAAGCAAACAAAGGGAAAGCCAAGATGACTGAGGACAATCAGCCCTCCTTTACTGATGTACCAAGCCCGAAGAAGACGGAAATCATTGTGGAAGAGACCACAGTAGAGATGGACACGGCTGGTATGGAAAAGCCGGAGGCCGGGACCAAGGAAAAGGAGATAAATCCAATTCAGCAAAAGAAAAACGATTATGAGGATCTGGTAGCGATAGGGTACACTGAAGAAGAGGCCCTTGAGGCAGTTTATGGGATCACCCTACAAAAACAAGATGATCGAAGAGGGACAAAGGAAAAAATAAAGAGTACAAAAGAGAGTGAAGAGAAACTGGACGAGCAGAACGTACTAGAAGAGCCGAAGCCAGTGGAGGTGGTGGCAGAAAAAGCTTTAGAGTTGACACATGAAGATGAAAAGGACATGCACATGGTGCATGAACTGCTCAGCAAGATCAAAGAAAGATCCAAGGCAAAGGAAGTGGAGATTGAGACAGCCAAACAAAGGGAAGCCGAGTTGCAGAGGAAATTAGAGAATGCTATGACTGAATCTGAAAGTCATAAAGCATCACTCTACGACGCAAAAAACGAGAGAGATGGCTTGATACTCTAGCTAGCCGAAGCTTCAAGAGAAGTAACAAGTGCACAGGAAGCAAGGGAGCGGATGGAAGACGACTTGGAGGCGGCTAAAGATGAGCTCATTGAGCTAAGGGAAAGAGTCGAGCTCCAAGAAAGAACAATCACTAGACTCATGACTACCCCTAGAGCTAGCAGAGCAGGAACCGAACAAGAGGGAGCTCTTGTACCAGCTCTGGAAGACCAGGTCCGAAGCTTACAAAGAGAGCTAAGATTAGAGCAAGTACAAAGGTTGCACATTGCGGAGGGATCATTGGCAGCAGAGGAGAGGCTCACTTTAAAAAATCAAACACTAAGAACAGAGAATGAGACCCTCCGCAAACAGCTCCAAGATCTACAAGAGCAACAAAGAAGAGAGACAGAGACACCACAAGAAGAATCAGATGGAGCAGCCATAGAGCTACCAGAAACTGGAGAGGCAACCACAATTGAAGATCCATCCCCAGTTCAAGAGGTGGCCTCAACTTCAGGAATCTCTGAAGGAGAAGAACAAAGGCTCTATGACCAAATAGAAAAGTCAACAGAGGAGAGTGCCAAGGCGGAAATGGAATGGGAGAGGAGACTCCTAATCTCCATTAGACTTCACGGACTAGACACAAAAGTGCTCCATGAAGAGTGGATGCAACCCAGCCTGCCTTTCCCTTTGATGAAGTTTGAAGTGATAAAAACGAAAAAGAGAATAGAGGAGGAGCAGTATGTCGCTCTTTACGAAGGCGACATCACAAAAGAGGAACAATCAAAGAAGATTGTAGATTCGCAGCCTAGATGGAGGAAAGGTTGGCTGAACAAATACCCAGCCTACCTCATCTACTTGGTAGAGGCACCAAAGGAGATTCGGGAGGATGCAACCTTCTGCCCGGTGCCAAGAGTCAGAAGCTGGAAAGAGCATGGCAGGATTGCAGAAAAGAAGCCAAATTGGCTTAATTACCCCAGGATGCCAGGACCAAAGGCAGGAGAGAGAATAGGTAAAGCCTACATGGTGAAAACCCTAACGGGCACCATCAAGCTCTTTACTGGCTCTCCTGACCTTTCGTGTCAGATGTTCAAGAAAATTTGCAGGACTCTCTTAGCTTGCATTGAAGTGTTCGCGCCAGATAAAGCCACGACCTCGAGTCTACTATCGACGGCCGACACAGTGACTGATATGATATATGATCTTTCATTGCAGCCTTCTCCAAAAGTGTTGCACCTCCTATACCAGAGGATTATGTTTTTGCCTAGCTTCCACATGCAAACATTCGAAGAAGCTTTCTACACCGGCTTTTTCACCCACGAAAGTAAAATATTCGGCCCAACCTTGACCATCGGCAACCTACGATATGAATCACATTTGCAGATGCTCAAGACGACAGGACTTTATTGACCAAGCATAAAAGTCATGTCAGGGACGACATGAACGCGGAGGGGGGGAGTGTTGAGCCAGCAGAGGATCACACCCACATTTTTGCTCACACTCATCATTTTTGTAACCATTGATTGTAATAAATGTCTTTTCGACATTGATTTTGAATTGAGCCATTCATTAAGTAACAGGACTCAATTGAGTTTCCAGCTTGTAATCCCGAAGTAATTTCACTTGCTGATGTAATTAGTTAGAGATGTTCTCACCTCCAAGGCTGAGGTATATAAGCCAAAGTTTTGTAACCTAAAAAAGGATTCAGATTATTAATCAAAGTGAGTTTTTTGAGCGCCGTGACTGTGTCTGAGAGAGAGTGAGAGAGAGAGAGAGAGTCTTATCTACTTGCTACGCGAGCTATGGAGCCGCCATTGGAGAAGCGACACCGACATTGTTTTAGCAACGGCGAGAGCTACGCACAGATACCAAGAGTGTGCGCTATCAGCTTCTATGTGTGGTAAGATCCTACGAGCTTTGGTGTGAGTTTTCTTCCAACTCGTGTGTCGGAATGGAGCGTGCAGCATATCTATAGAACCACAACGAGTAGAGCTACACATTGGTACCATCGGGGTCAAGTTTCAATCACCTGTATTTTTCGGCCTGTCTTCATACGCGTTTACCGCACGGAGTGGTTATAGGTTGATTTTGCAGTTCAAGTCTTTAGGATGTTGTTCTTACCTAGTGTATAGACTTCCCCTTGAGTTTGAGATCGATTCAATGATTCTAGATCCTGTTTCGTATAGCATTCGTTCGTAGTACGGATTTCAGTCACTTGCGTATTTTAGAACTTAGATTTGATTTCCTTAGTAGTGATTGTCATTAGAAGTTCGAGTAGGTGATTTGACACCCACCTAGTTGTTTCCATGCGCCTTATCCAACCAAGTAAATCTTAGTCATACTGCCACTATTGCACAAAGTCCATTGCTAGAAGATAAGGAAGTGCAAATTGAAAGCCCTAGGCTTCCACAGACACAGGATCATAATGTGAATTTTTATGAGCACAATTCAACTCCTTTCATTACACAAATGAGTGCCACAACACAACATTCACATGTACAGAACACTGCACATGCACCACAAAATGCACCAACACAAACACATGTACAATCAATGGAAGTATCAGCTAATGAGTTAGCACGACTTCACCAAGACCTAGCTCAATCAGCTGAGCTAGATGACAAAGCTGGAATATCCACATCTGGCATAATAAAGATGCCTCTTACAGATAGGGAACACACTCGGATGGGGGGAGTCCAATCTCCACCTCACTTATTGCCATCAGGACAACCCTACCAACTGCAAACAAAGAAGGAGAGTCACAATCCTCTTTTACAATTCAACGGACAACAGAAGCCACATAAAGGATCGAGTCGACAACATAGTCCCAAGACTATACATAAGCCACAGATAAAGGATCACATGTTGATAACAGACATAGAATTAAAGTTGGTCACTGAAGCAGGGGCTGAAACGACCATCTACCAAGGTTATAATGGAATCTATTACAAGCTTCTTGAAGATGCCACAGTCAAAGATAAAGGCAATCAGTCAAAGCCAGCATCAGTGTTGGTTTATAAGTATCTAAATGTCATGCTGATGACATACTTGTTCAAAGATGCTATGGGCAACGAATACCAACAGTATTATGGACATATACCTCGACTAGGTATGGAACAAGTAGAAATTGAGGGGCATTGCTACAAATGTGGCATTGATCATCTAATACTTAATTGCCCAGTAAAGTTGCACTTAGATATGATGAAGCAGGAAAAACGAGATAGTATCAGACTGCAAGCAGCTGAATCATTAAAGCAGACATCTCCAAATAGAAAGTCGCCAGAAAGGAAGAAAATCTTGTCAAAGGATACTAGAGACAAACTGATGACTAAAATATTGGAGGTCAAAGGCGTCAATGATATTTTGATTGAAAATCAAGTTGCCAAAAAGGATCAGCTACGTCAAATGGTCTCAAATAGCTTGGAATTTTTCAAGCCTGAGGTTGAAAGATCCAACAAGGATATAGTAGACGATTCAATATCAGAGGAAGTGGATGAAGAAATTATCTGTGACCCAGAACCAGAGCAGATACGGGCAGTCAAGGACTTGCCATTGAAGAATTCAACAAGCAGGAATGTGGAATCAAAGGTTCTACATAATGTTGCTAATAACACAGATAGTTCATCGCTAAAGGATGTACCCAAGAATTCAACAAAGCCAGAGATCAAGTCTCAAAGCCAAGAAAAAGACATCTCAATGTGTTCAAAGGCTGGCTTAAATCAAAAGGCAAAGCCGGTCATAAAATCAGATCCTAACATTGTCTCGCCAGTAGAAGATGCCAAAGACACAAAGGTGACACAAATCATGTTTGATTTGAACAATCAGAAGCAAATGGTGCATCAAGCACATGGAGCCTATCAAAAGATGAACAAAGAGATCAGTAAAGAGCAATGTGAACCAATGGCCATGGTAAGCATTGCATCTGAAGAAAAGAGTCAACTTACTTCTGTCCGGCCGGCAGAGGAAAGTAAAGACTCAAGCAGTTGGTCAAAAATAGAGGCACAAAAGATTGTTCTAGTCAGTTTAGACGCAGAAATCACCAAAGCATGTCATCCACAAGCAAAGGTACAAACTTCCCAAATCATTAAAACTCGACGTTTATCAGCAGAAGACAAGGGAAAAGCAAAAGTCCAAGATAGTTTAACCTCTTCCTCTGAATCACAAAAGTCCAACAAGGAGATCACAAGTGCAGTCAAACAATCAAAGCAAACAGCAGCAGAGAACTCAAGACCAACAACCTCGACAAAAGTATAAAAAGGTCTTTCAACCAAAATACCCAACCCAAAGTAAACAAAGACACAAGCAGCAAATCAAAACCTATGTTGCAGCCAATGACGTCAATGTCAAAGATCCAGTTTGGGTAAATGATCCTAATCCGAGCAATTCAGGTAAACAAATGGGATGGATTGCCTCCCAATACAGCTTAAAGGAGCAAGGCTACTACAGTGGTCATCCAAATGTTTGGTTACCTAAACCAAAAATATCAGGCTACACAGTAGCAAATGGCTTCAAACCAAAACAACAAATAGGTAAATCAAGATCAAATTCAACTCAGAATAGGAGATCAAACAACAAGGCCAGGAACAGGTTCAAAAACAGTTCTCAATCTAGAAGGCCTACATATCTTCAAGGAAATTTACCACCCGTGATTCCCAAAGATGGCAAGGAATAGGTACATGTGAATACCAAAGTACAGGCAACAAGATTTGTGCCATCAGATATACTTCAAGCGCAAGGATATTACAAAGGACACAAACAAATCTGGCTACCCAAGGCACCAAGACCAGATTTTACACAACTTGAAGATCATTACAGCTACAAACAACGACAAATCAAGGATAAAAGTCCAAAAATTCAATATGTCGTCTGCAAAAACAAGCCAACATCAAGTAGCAGATACATATGGGTGCCAAAACAGACAAACCAGCAGAAGAAGATTGAGGTAATCCCCAACTTCCAACAAAAAGGAGCTAGCCAATCTTCTCAGATAATGGACCAAAAGTTAAAACAAACAATTTTGACAACCAAGGTCACACAGGTATGGCAGAAAAAACCTACTTTGCCAATATGGTCCTTTAATAACCCTCTTTTTGAGGATCCGAGCTCTGAATGTTTAGATATATACTTTGCTGAGAGCTCAAGACAGTAGTCAAGTCGAAGAGTCGGGCAGCTGAGCCGATAAATGAGCAAAGCATTAGACCTAAGCTTCAAGTCATAATATTTTTCTGTGGTCTACGAGTCTAGCTAATTAGGCTATAGCTCAAGCTGGAAGAGTTGAGCGTAATTATATCGAGTCGCTCATGCTGGATAGGTGAGCATAGTCAATGTATTATTTTAATCATGGTGGAGAGGCGAAGTGTTCAAAACAAAACACACATGCACTTATGCACATTAGGAGAGTGGAAACCAGTGCATCAAACGCCCTTCTCAAGAGTAGTGGAAGCTTGTGAAACGAAGTTAATTTTACTTTTTTAGCTACATTAACTCTGAGGAGCACCCATCAATACTCTTCCCTCACACATCATAATCTTACCCATGCATAAATCTGTGCAAGCATTTCGAATGTCCCATAATTGGACATTTGCATTAGGCACCTTTTATTGTTCCACCCATGCACTCACCTTGCAGGTACAAGCAGCAACAAAACAACTCAAGACTCAAGGCAGATCATCGACACTTTTGAAGGGACAGACAGCTTAAACAATTCACTTTCACATTATTTATATAAGCCCACTCAATTAGGTCCCTCAACACCCATCATTGTATCTTCCCATAATAAGATCATATACCTTTGGGCACTTTTTCCCATGAGGTTTTACCCCATTGGTAATCCAGGGTATCCAGACCCTAATGTAATGTACATAGTCTTTTTATTTCACTTTTTCCCATATAACCCAAGCCAATTGCTTCAACTTGAACCCAAATGACTATTCTCATATTACGCCAACAAGTCAACCAAACACCTTACAGTTCTTCAAGACAACATTCACCACCAATTTCAAAACTCTCCAAGTGCCAGCCAACCAGGCAGCGCACGGGGACGTGCACTGAAATCGGATGGGGGGAGTGTTTGGCGGATAAGTCAACAATGGCCAAACGGACCAGTCAAAGATGCTATTTACTATTTTAGGTAAATACTAACGAGGCCAGATGATGCGGATGTGAAGTAAAGATGAAGATGAAGCAACACAAGCTACAGATGCAGAGAAGAGTCGGAATTAACAACTATCCATGAAGTTACGGTCACAAGTGACGGTCACTTAAGTTTTAGGATTTTCCGACAAATGACCGCAAATGCGGATTGTAATCATGTTTTGGGCTCATTAAGAGTTCCAAGTTGTAAACATTGAGCTATATTTAGATCCTAGGCAGTGCAGATAGCAGATTAAGTGAGTCTGGCCATTTGGGCGCCCGGCCACTTCTAAAAAGTCTAGTGAGTATATAACTCAAAATGCACAATCTGAAGGGGGATTCGGACTCACTTGAGATAAGCTTGGTGAAGAAGGAGATGGCTATGGAGTCCTTGAGCTCTCTACGCGCGCACATGGACGAATCGGCTACATTCCAATAGCTAAACTCTAACCTCTTCTCTCTCATTTTCTCTTGGTGTAATCAATGCCTCGATTAATCAAAGATTAGTGGCTGATTTTGTGATTAATCTCTCTCTTTTTTCATGTTTTCCTCTTGATTAAGCATGCTACTAAGTGTGTGTAGGATTGTGTAGAGTGTTGGTGCCCGGTGTGGTCATTCTATGCTAATCTATGCTCATGGTTTGTTTGATTAGAGTTGGATTAGTGGTTGATTAGAGAGTAGTGCGTGATTAATCTTGTGTGTGAGAGATTAGGCCGAATGGTAGAGTTAGTAGTGTGCTCACTCCTCGTAGCATCATCACACCCGCTCCGTAGCTTTCTTTGTGTGTAGGTCTCACCTCCTAATCCTCCGTTTGGCACGCACAACGCCACTTGTGTGTTTCCATGCCCTAGCCGGATCGTGCTCCTCGGATTCACATTATGTTGATCTTCCCCCTATGCTAGGATGACGACCCAACACATACTATACTTACACTGTGAGCCTATTTAAAAAACCCCCACCCCCTCTGTATGTATACATTTTTATACATTTTTGTCTTTTAATAATCCTCTCCGGTTAACTCACGTGATATCATACACATTCTAAAAAGTGACCGCCCCGGGGAAGATAGCCCGTCTAGCTGCTGCGGGACAGCATCTGTTCTCTCTCGCTCCCCATGAGGATCCTCTCATGAAATGTGCAGGGACTAGGTGGGCCCGAGTTTCAGTGTCAGTGGGAGCCGACTGCGTCAGGAGCTTTAGCGCTGCCTTGTGGGAGGAGAGATTGATATCCTTATGCTTCATGAGCACCATCTGTGTGAGAGCCGTATTAGATGTTGTGGTCAGCTCTTGCGTGGACGATATGACACTTTTTGGTTAGCTGCTTTTGGACCTAGAGGCATCAAGGGTGGGGTATGTATGACTATTGCAAACTCTTTGCAGCACGCCATTGTGGGCAGAGGGATTATTGTGCCGGGCAGGGCTCAATGGATTACTATGCAAGTTCAGTGTTGCCTAGTGGGCTTCCTGAACATCTATGCGCCCAATGTGGCGAGTGCTTGAGCAGAGTTTTGGTCACAGATAGTTGAGTCTTTGCTGCCGCAGGCAGAACACTGGTGCATAGGAGGGGAGTTCAACATGTTAGAGGACCCTTCTGACAGGATTGGTGGTAGCCATGCTACTATGCATGGATTTGAGTTGGCAGCTTGGGAGAGGTTTTGTACGACTCTAAGGGTCTCGAATGTTTGGCAGCACTCTGGATTTGTGAGGCCCCCAGACAGCCTTGCTTTCTCGCGTTCGGACTGCAGAGTGGGAGGAGTGAATCTATTACGGATAGATTGCTTCTACACTAGTGATCACTTCAGTGACTTGGGAGGGATAGTGGCCATTCTGGCAGGGACTTCCTTCTCGGACCATGCACCAGTGATCCTCACAATGGAAAACAGGAAAAGGAGTGGGAGCACGATGCTTCGCATCCCAGAGAGGGTTTTGTTGGATTCAACACTTAGAGAGCGGGTAGAGACTCTCTGGACAGATATCTTAGACAGGCATGATTCTCCTGTTGACAGAGTGGCCTCAAGCCTAGCTCAGATTAGCCGCTTTTTTCCGAGCAGTCTCAGGCTTGTCGAGCTGCAGCGAGAGAGGAGGAGGAGCGTCTCAGACGAGGCATTGCTTCGCTACAAAGGATGCAGGAGCAGCATCGAGACAGTCCTTGGTTGGAGGAGCAACTAGCAGGCTTGTCAGGAGCTTGTTAGCACAAAGAAGAGGCGGCATGAGTTTGCTTTCCACAGACAAGCAGCTCAATGGACCCAGGTGGGCAAAAGAGTTACGAGTGCTTTCTTTGATACAGTGGGACCTCGACACTCATATGCCAAGGTCAGTCATTTGAGGAGGCCCGACGGGTCAGTTGCTTCTAAGCCCGACGTTATGCGTGCAGTTGCTACTAACTTTTACCGTGAGTTACTGTCTGCAGAGCCCCAGTTAGAGCGTCAAGATGCATGCAAGGAGTAGGTTTGGGCACAGATGCCTTGTCTTGTGACTGAGGAGATGCATCAGAGGCTTGAGCTACCACTTCAGCTTGAGGAGCTGCACATAGCTCTTAGGGCCCTCCTCCTTGGTAGCTGTCCAGATGAGGATGGGATGACTCCCAGTTTTTCTTAGAGTACTGGGACCTGCTGGGCCCAGATCTCTGTAGTGCTTTTCAGTACATTTTGCACACAAGGGTGATGCCTCATAGCATGAGGAAGGGCCGGATCTACCTCATTCCCAAGGAGGGTGGTTCCTTGGATGAGATTCGACAATGGCGCCCCATCACCATCCTCAACTCAGCCTACAAAATTCTTGCCAAGACTCTAAGTTTGAGGATTCAGCCACTTCTAGAGATCCTTATACATGGGACTCAGACAGGTTTTGTCAAGGAATGCAGTATCCTTGACAACATCTTTAATTTTTGGGAGGCTTCTGCCCTGGCACGGTGTCATGCTGTGGCACGTATATAGTGGGAACAGGCATTAAACAATTTCTCTTGTGACTTTATGATGCATAAGTATACTTCATATAATACTTATATGCATAAATAAAAGCTTTCTACCATATCTTAGTATTTACCTTTGAAGTAATATAAATGTACATTACTATTAGAAAGTACTGCAAGCAAGTATCAATGATTGTGCCTCTTTTTGTCTGGGGGAAAAGCATTTGTATATTTCTTCTAATATCTCAGCTATACCCTACCATATATAAATTATTTTCTTATTTTCACATTTATCTAATAATATAACCCTTCAATAATGCATACCTTCTTGGATACATACAAGAGGGAAGGGCCTACTAGAAGACTTTATGAAAAGGAAGATCCAAAGCTTCTTGGACCATCCCAATTTGAAAATGCCGACCTAAGGGCGTGGAGAAAAGTCCAAAACCAAGTCAAGCTCTTTTAGTAGGCCAATTTTGCCTTTTGAAGCATGTCAATCCGAGTTACTGGTCAAAAGTTACAGGGAAACCAGTGAAAAACCCTCTCACAACTACACTGCAAGAAGAGATGGTAAACAAGTGAATCAAGTGAAAAGAGGTAATCTTGGTCTTTTTCCATAAAATAAAATATTTGGAGGATAAAATACGTAAGCATGTGAATGTGACACCTCAAAGATGCCTTGAAGGACAAGACACACAAGTTGGGACCCCCTGCTGGAGCCACACAGAAGATGCCTACGTGGGGCCCATATACATCATGCACCCACATGGAGCCTCAACGACCAAAAATGCTGAATTTCACGATATTTTGAGTCCTAATATAGCCCATTTTAATAAATATCCAAAGAACATTTGATTTGGGCTAACTCTTTAGCCTAATCAAGTGATTATGTAAAACATGGCTCCCTTACCTATAAAAAGGGCAACCTTCTCTTCATTGGGGGCAAGTTATGAGTGAGTGAGAATAGCTCAATTCCATAGTGTCACACTCATCTTAGTGCCACACTTTCTCTTGAAGAAAGGCTGAAATCTTGCCTCATCTTCTCTCTCCATTAAGGTGGTGGCGATTGCTCTCATGTAAGATATATGTTGCTAGTTTTTCTTTCATTTGCATATCTAGTCCAATACTTGTCTTTAACTCCTTCTCTATCTCTCATTATTTATCTTTAATACCACCACCACACTTAGATCTATCTCTAATTCTATCTTTACTCATCCTTTCATCTCTCTTGTTGTGTCATAATTGTTTCATTGGAAGGTATTCAAGCAGCAATCTTATCAATGTAATGGGCACAACCTTCTTGCGGGAAACAATTATGTGCACAAGGTTAGTAACCATATCATCATCTTTCACAAGCACCTCTCTCTCTTAAGGTTCTCATTCTCTTCCACAAACTCTAGAATCTCCTTGCTACAGGTACTTCTCTCCCCGCAGTATCCTTATTGCCTAAGGGCAACAATAGGGCTTGGGAGAGAAACTCTCTTCTTCTTCTCCTTTCACTTCTTTCACACCTTTATCTTTGAACATACTAAGTATATCATCGATGAATAACCATAATCCACATAGAGGAGATTTCTTTCATTTCCATTTTGTGCAATCTATTAGGGTCAACATTTGGATTAGTTGAAAGATTCACTTTCAGCAACGCCTAGTGTTTCTATTTGGTCCTGAAAGGTTCAACGAAATACTTCTCTCACCAGATCCCATCATACTACCTTTTATTGACTATAACTGCTCTTTTGATGTGAGTGTGGTTATTTTATTATGAATCAAGAGGATTTGTACTCACAACTAATTCCCATCGCTAGACATAACATATACATTATAGTAAGCACAAAGCTACAGTTCCAAAGAGCAATCCCTAGCTTATTTGGACAACAAAGATTAAATATCATTAACTCATCCATTAACCCTTTTATCCTACCCATGATACGATATGATCGTAATCTCGATGTTTTCATTTTTGTTTTGTTCTGACTATCTTTCATGAGTTCTCTCCATCACGTGTGTGTTTGTAAGAAAAAGTGAGCGGCTTCTTTGGCTACATTTCTTCTTTAGCCCTAGAAGCTATGTTATCTACATCTTAGCTCTTTCTCATAACCCTTGAGCTTCCTCACAAACTCTCACAGCAAGAGGCGCGGTGCCTTCCTGGCAAGACCGCGACATATTTTTGGTGAACCCGACGTGAACCTTCCAGGGTGAGAATTTGTGGGTAACCATGGGTGATCATGTTGAGCAACAGGGTATGCATTTTGACCCATCAACAATGCAAATGTTTCAATCATTTGCAATGTTCATGCAACAACAACATGCCACTGAAAGAAGGGAGATTTCAGCAACAAAGGCCATACAAGCGGTCGTCAACAGAATGGATCAATTCAATGGCAAAGATGTAACCAAGTACTTACGCGAGTATGTGAAGGAGATGGAGTTGCATCGCGTGTCAGAAGGTGAGATGATTCAAAGCTTTGAGCTAGTTGTTGCTCCAGAAATTAGGGAGCATGTTAGGGCAATTAAAGATGGGCATGGGAGAAATTGGGAAGAACTCAAAGTAGCTTTAAACGAGGAATATTTCATGGAGGACTCGGAGAGAGTGACCAAAAAGGACATTCTTAGAATGGGTAGTCAAGCCAAAGCAAGGACTATCAATAACAGAGCTACTTAGGGAATTTGAGCGCCGCTATGCACAACTCACAAGGACAGAAAGGGCCACACTAGATGCAGAGAAGACAGATCTTTTCTTACAAGATGCAGGTAAAGAGTTTCAAGAAAATTTGGATCTTCTTCTTGAAGATAAAGATGTTGAGCAAGGACTAAAGACCGACTGGAATGAGGTTGAAAGTGCTGTCTCATTGCTTGTCAAACGACAAAGAAGAAGGGACAAGATGGTAGTAAACACTACAAGTCCTTCCACCTCAACTTTTGACAAAATGGTAAAGCCTACTTTTATCGCTCCTAAGTTTGATGATTCCATGCTAGATGAGCTTGTGAAGGGAATGCGTGACCTAAAGGTGAAGCTTGCAAAGCTTGGAGAAAAAGGCCAACTATCAGGGCCACTTCCTAGGCAAAGACAACAGTCCAAAGAAGGGTTTTTTAATAGATGTATTTGGTGTGATAGTACAGACCATGTAAGAAGGGATTGTGATGATTTTAGTGATGCTTTGTCAAAAGATGTTGTCTTTTTTAAGGACGGTAAAATCCACTTAAGAGAGACAGGTCTACCCTTGAGAACTAACTTTGGGAAGGGGGGAATGCAAAACTTAGTTGAAGATATGGCAATTAACCTTGCCAGCTCTTCAGTTGAGGCAGCTACTCATGGAGTAAAAATTGAGTACCTTAATGATGAAGAGGCGAGTGACCATCATGGTAAAATTTGGTCAAATGTCATGTAATTAGCTAAAAAGGGAAAGCTTACAAAAGAGATTCTACATGAAGCAGGTGATTGCATACGTCTAGAAACAGGATGGAATGATCCAGTGGACTCATTGTCAGTGCATGCCTACATTACAAAATGCCAACAAAATGAGGCGATTGTAGAAGAGAAGTGCAGACGTGAGAATGCTGATGAAGGACCATCAAAAAGAGCTTCCAGAAGTGGGGGAAGAAGCGACTCAATGCCTTCCCAAACACCCTTAACACAAGGAGCGTCTCCACCTGAAGTACTCATGGAGGAGTCTACAACAGGAAAGAAGAAAGAGCCAACAAAAGGTAAGACAAAAGGCACAACTTATAAACTACAATCTGATATTGAGGTTGCTACAGATTTAAAGAAATTCTTGGAGGAAAGGATCTTGAATAGCAAGATTGAGTTTACTCTGGGAGAAGTTCTTGGCATTGCAAAGCGTGAATTCCATGAGGAGATCATTGACATCATCAAGAGGAAGAGGAAAACCCTTGCTAAAGTTTCTCATCCACAAGTTGAAGGGGAAACCTCGAAGACACAAGGGATGCAACTGCAAAATAAGGAGGATGATGGAGCTGTGGTAGGATGCTACCAATCTAGTGGGAGAGTGAAGCAAGTGCATTTCTCAAATGATGATGAAGAAGTTGAAGATATTTCTAGGAGTTACTATTCACGAAGTCATTGGGCAAGGGCTACTACAGAAACTTTGGTCAAGGTAGGTGATCTTGAAGAGCCATTTGTTGCCTTGATTGACCATGGTTCAGAAATAAACATAATGTCAAAGAGTCTCTACAACAAGTGAAAATGGCCGATGGACATAGATCATGGTTGGATGGTAAAAGTGGCAAACAATTCATCCGGTGAATTGTATGCAGCATGTCCAGGTGTGAAGGTAACAATAGGTGATGTAAATATTGACCAAAACTTCTTTGTACAGGATACATCTTCATATCATCTCATCCTTGGACAACCCTACATTGTGGGAGTTCGAATGGAAACAAAGGTAATGGATGATGGTTCAGCATATGCTAGGATATGTAGCAAAGATGGTAAACGAGCTGTCCAATTTCTCACAGTTTGTGTAAACCATGAAAGAAATCGTGACAACCTCAGAGAACATCCTCTACCAAAGGTGAGCAAAGAGTTTCATGATCATAGAGAAATGATGGGTTTTGGCCAAGTACCATTGTAAAGCGAGATTGCAGTGGTACAGAAAGAAAAAGGGTCTCGCCTGATCCAAAAACAGGTGAAGCATTTTCAACGGGCTCCTTGGTAACAAGGAATGGATCAGTATGTTTTACAAAACTTGAATATTTGAAGAGATGTGAGAGGCAATATGTGCATAATGTACAAATAGGCATGAAAAAGAGTGGGTTGCTAGAGCCTACTGAAAATATTTTGCGTTTGTGTGAACAAGTTTCTTTTGTAGATACTATGGGTGAGCTTGATGCTATAATGGGGTCTAATTTGCATCTTGAAAATGAAGTTGTGGAAGTTTGCTCTATGGAAATGTATCAAGTAATAGAAGCCTTTAAAGAAAGCCAAACAGTTGGCCCAGAAGTCCATGTTGAAACTAAATACAAGAGTGTAGCAAAGAAGGTGAAACCAGTAGCTTCACCCTTACCACCCAACAACAAGGAAAAGATTGAGCAGGATTCTTTACAACCAAGTTTGAGGAATCCTAAAAAGATTGGGCATACCTTCACAAAGGAGTCTTTTCAAGAGTTGCAGATCGAGGAGTTTCTAACAGAGGAGGAGACAAAGTGCTTCAAAGAAATGCTTTCAAAGCATGGTAAGGCTTTTTCATTTGAGCCACATGAGATAGGATGTGTTGATCCTTCTATTGTAGCTCCAATGGTAATTTTCACAATACCTCATGTGCCTTGGAATCTGCAGCCTATTCCGGTTCCAAAGGCTCATTTTCCAAAGTTAGTAGAGCTACTGAATGAGAAAATCAAAATGGGAATCTTGGAGCCTTCTTGTGCTCCATACTCAAACAGGTGGTTCACAGTTCCAAAGAAGAATGGTTCTCTACGCTTCATCAGTGAACAAGGTGACAATTAGAAATGTAGGGACAGGTCCAATTGTGGATGAGTTTACGGAGGCGTTTTCAGGGAGGGCAATCTACTCAATGGGGGATCTCTACTCAGGGTATGATCAATTTCAGCTTGCAATCGAAAGCAGAGACTTGACAACCATGAGGACACCTTTGGGTTTGATAAGGATATGTACCTTGCCACAGGGAGCAACCAAATCGGTTGCACATATGATGAATGGGATGAATAAGGTCTTACGTGACTTTATTCCTCAAATCACAATGCCTTTCATTGATGATTTGCCTATCAAAGGATGTGAAGAAATTGACAAAGATGAAGCTTTGGATCTCAAGGGATGTCGCAAGTTTGTGGTAAATCACATAAATGATTGTGATAAAATTTTTTCTAGGTTGGAAGAAGTGAATCTTACATTGTCAGGGAAAAAGTCTATGTTTGGTGTCAATGAAGTGCTCATTGTGGGGCACATGTGCGGCCATATGGTAGGAAACCTTGTCCAACAAAGGTAGATGCCATCCAAAGAATGAAAGAAACATGCACTAGCATCACTCAGGTTAGAAGATTTCTGGGAGCATGTGTCTTCTATGTTATTTGGATTCCACATTATGCACATGTAGCTGATCCTCTTTATCAGTTGCTTAAAAAGAATCAAAAGTTTAAATGGACAGAAGCACATGTAAAATCCATGAAAAAGCTAAAGGAGTTTCTCCAGTCAGCACCAACTTTGAGAAAGGTAGACTATGAGTGTCAAAGGCCAGTAATTGTGACAGTAGACACCAGTCCTACAGGGATTGGATGGGCAATAGGGCAAGATGATGAACAAGGACGCAGGTATGTGGTAATATTTGGAGAAAAGGTACTAAGTGCTCGCCAAATAAACTATCCACAAATAAAGAGAGAGCTATGGGGTATGGTTACAGCCTTGAAAAATGGAAAAGAGTACCTTATTGGTGCATGTGTGGTTGTAGAAACAGATTGTCTACCACTTCTTGGGATGATTACAAGCTGCTCAAAGCCAGACATTGCTATGTTGCGGTGGATTGCCTACATTAAGTCCTTAAATCCCGAGTTTAAGCACATTGCAGGTAAACACAATACAGTGGCAGATATGCTATCAAGGGCAAGGTATGAAGATGAGTCACAAATGATTGACGAGGGAGATGATGTAGGCACAAAGTTCTATTCTATCTCTCATGTCAAAGGTAACAATGTCTACATGACTAATTCACTTGAATTGTTCTTGAAAGATCTTTATGAAGGTGATTGGCTTCTTATTGGAAGATACTTGAGTACTCTAACAAAACAGGATGATTGGTTTGAACAAGAATTCAAGAGGATACGCAGCAAAGCATATAGGTACTTTTTGAGGAATGGTTACTTGTGGAAGCATCCTAAACAAAGGGGTGCTACACCACAACGGGTTATATGTAAAAAAGAGACTCAAGTAGAGCTCATGCAAGAGTTTCATGAGAGTCTATGGGCTGGACACAGGGGTGTGTGGGCAACCTTCTCCAAGTTGAAAGAAAAATACTGGTGGAAGGGTATGTATAAAGATGTATCTCAGTTTGTAGAGTCATGTGTAACTTGTCAAATGTATTCAAATGTTCGACATCGTGATGGATTGCACCCTACATATCCACTATCCATGCACTATAAATGGGTTGTGGAGCTAGTCACAATGCCTCTAGGACTCTGGCAGATGAGATACTTGGTTTTTGCACGAGAGGACCTAACTAATCAGGTTGAAGGAAGAGAATTAAGAGCTAAAACAACAGAAGCTGTGTGCAAATTCCTTCTTGATGAGGTGATTTGCCGTTATGGTTGTGTGGGAAAGATCACTGCAGATAGAGGTGAGCTGGATGCTGAGGAAGCAAGGGAGATCTTTACCAGATTAGGAATCAAGCTTTCTCTTACCACAGCTTACAACCCTGAAGGCAATGCAAAGAGTGAAAGAGGGCATCCTCCTATCATCAAAGATTTGGCCAAGTCTTGTGAAGGAAGAGTTGATGAGTGGCCAAAACTGTTACCATATGCTTTATGGGCTGATCGTACAACACATAGCTCAGTAACTGGCTACATGCTTGCGGAGCTAATGTATGGTCAAAAGCCAGTGATGCCGATTCAAGATACAATTTCCACATGGAATGTACTACCTTGGCAAGAGGGGCTTAACAGGGAAGATCTCCTTGCACTGCGTATAAGGCAACTAGAGAGAAGACCTAGAGGCATTGAAGCTGCAGAAGAACGACTCAAAAATGCAAGGTTGAAAAACAAGGACTACTTTGATAAGCGACATCGACTTAGGAGCAAAGCAATTGACAAAGGTGACTGGGTTTTAGTGTATGATAGTAACCTTGATAACCAGCACACAGTCATGCGTAAGTTCTCAAAAAGATGGTTTCGACCGTATGTTGTAAAGCATGTGCATGAAAATGCTACTTACAGCTTGTCTGAACTAGATGGTACAGAAGTAAAGATTCCCATTGCAGGAAAAAGCATCAAAATATTTAAGAGAAGAGGAGACAATGATCTAGAAGATGTTGATGAGAAAGAAGAGCAAAACACAGGTGAAGATCAAAGTGAACATGAAGCTCTGGAATCATCCAGTGAATAAGAAAGCAAGGAAGATGTACAAGAGGGCTGATCTTACAAAGAGACAATATGGCACATACCGGAGGATATGCAGGTTTAGAGGGGGTGGATGTCGTGTTGTGCCACGTATATAGTGGCAACAGGCATTAAACGATTTATCTTGTGACTTTTTGATGCATAACTATACTTCATAAAATACTCATATGCATTAAAAAAATCTCTCTACCATACCTTAGTATTTACCTTTGAAGTAATATAAATGTACATTACTATTAGAAAGTACTGCAAGCAAGTATCAATGATTGTGCCTCTTTTTGTCTGGGGGAAAAGCATTTGTATATTTCTTCTAATATCTCAGCTATACCCTATCATATATAAATTATTTTCTTCTTTTCACATTTATCTAATAATATAACCCTTCAATAATGCATACCTTCTTGGATACATACAAGAGGGAAGGGCCTACTAGAAGACATTATGAAAAGGAAGATCCAAAGCTCCTTGGACCATCCCAATTTGAAAATTCCGACCTAAGGGCGTGGAGAAAAGGCCAAAACCAAGTCAAGCTCTTTTAGTAGGCCAATTTTTCCTTTTGAAGCATGTCAATCCGAGTTACTGGTCAAAAGTTACAGGGAAACTAATGAAAAACCCTCTCACAACTACACTGCAAGAAGAGATGGTAAACAAGTGAATCAACTGAAAAGAGGTAATCTTGGTCTTTTTCCATAAAATAAAATATTTGGAGGATAAAATACATAAGCATGTGAATGTGACACCTCAAAGATGCCTTGAAGGACAAGACACACAAGTTGGGACCCCCTGCTGGAGCCACACAGAAGATGCCTACGTGGGGCCCATATACATCATGCACCCACATGGAGCCTCAACGACCAAAAATGCTGAATTTCACGATATTTTGAGTCCTAATATAGCCCATTTTAATAAATATCCAAAGAACATTTGATTTGGGCTAACTCTTTAGCCTAATCAAGTGATTATGTAAAACATGGCTCCCTTACCTATAAAAAGGGCAACCTTCTCTTCATTGGGGGCAAGTTATGAGTGAGTGAGAATAGCTCAATTCCATAGTGTCACACTCATCTTAGTGCCACACTTTCTCTTGAAGAAAGGCTGAAATCTTTCCTCATCTTCTCTCTCCATTAAGGTGGTGGCGATTGCTCTCATGTAAGATATATGTTGCTAGTTTTTCTTTCATTTGCATATCTAGTCCAATACTTGTTTTTAACTCCTTCTCTATCTCTCATTATTTATCTTTAATACCACCACCACACTTAGATCTATCTCTAATTATATCTTTACTCCTCCTTTCATCTCTCTTGTTGTGTCCTAATCGTTTCATTGGAAGGTATTCAAGCAGCAATCTTGTCAATGTAACGGGCACAACCTTCTTGCGGGAAACAATTATGTGCACAAGGTTAGTAACCATATCATCATCTTTCACAAGCACCTCTCTCTCTTAAGGTTCTCATTCTCTTCCACAAACTCTAGAATCTCCTTGCTACAGGTACTTCTCTCCCCACAGTATCATTATTGCCTAAGGGCAACAATAGGGCTTGGGAGAGAAACTCTCTTCTTCTTCTCCTTTCACTTCTTTCACACCTTTATCTTTGAACATACTAAGTATATCATCGATTAATAACCATAATCAACATAGAGGCGATTTCTTTCATTTCCATTATGTGCAATCTATTAGGGTCAACATTTGGATTAGTCGAAAGATTCACTTTCAGCATTGCATAGTGTTTCTATTTGGTCCTGAAAGGTTCAACGAAATACTTCTCTCACCAGATCCCATCATACTACCTATTATTGACTATAACTTCTCTTTTGATGTGAGTGTGGTTATTTTATTATGAATCAAGACGATTTGTACTCACAACTAATTCCCATCGCTAGACAAAACATATACATTATAGTAAGCAGAAAGCTACAGTTCCAAAGAGAAATCCGTAGCTTATTTGTACAACAAAGATTAAATATTATTAACTCATCCATTAACCCTTTTATCCTACCCATGATACGATATGATTGTAATCTCGATGTTTTCATTTTTGTTTTGTTCTGACTATCTTTCATGAGTTCTCTCCATCACGTGTGTGTTTGTAAGGAAAAGTGAGCGGCTTCTTTGGCTACATTTCTTCTTTAGCCCTAGAAGCTATGTTATCTACATCTTAGCTCTTTCTCATAACCCTTGAGCTTCCTCACAAACTCTCACAGCAAGAGGCCCGGTGCCTTCCTGGCAAGACCGCGTACTTTTTGACAATGGCTCCGTGGTGAGGACCTAGTGATTATTCTTCTCAATTTTGAGAAGGCATACAACAAAGTTGACTGGGACTTTCTAGAGGACACTCTACGCAGGATGGGCTTCTCAGATGCTTGGATCAGAGAGGTGTCAGCTTTGTACAGACAGGCTCACAATCAGGTTCTTTTGGCGGGAGGTAGGGGTGATCGCTTCATGCTCACACGTTCGGTCAGACAGGGCTATCCTCTTGCCCCCTTCCTCTTTCTGTTCTATGCGGAGGCGATGAGCAGGTTTTTGGTGTTGCAGCAGGTTGGTCTACGGGGCTTAGCACTCCCTATTTGGGGAGATGAGCTTCTAGACGCTGAGTTTGCCAACGACTCAGCCTTGTACTTTAGAGGACCAGGAAGCCAACCTTCACGGGTGTGAGCAGGCTCTGGAGACCTTTTGTTGTGCCTCGGGCGCACTGATCAACTGGAGAAAGACAGTGGCTTTCTTGGTTGGTAGTGTTCCTGTACCCGATTGGATGCCAGGAGAGGGTTTTAGGTGGATTCCCCCAGGGACTACAGTTCGGTACTTGGGTTGTCAAGTTGGTTTGGACGTGTTTCCCGAGCAGCAGATTGCTCCCCTTCTCCTGTCTATCAGGAGAAAGTTGTTACATTGGAGCTCAACACGACTTTCTTTGGTTGTTGGCAGAGTAGCAGTGGCCAACCAGGTGTTGTTGGCGACTATGTGGTACATCACTTCTTGCAGGATCTTCTCGATTTCTTGTATCAGCCAGGTAGAGAGGTTGATCAGGAACTTCCTTTGGTCAGGACATGACACTCAGATCGCCCGAGCCAAAGTGGCTTGCCAGGTCATCACTCTTCCTTGTTCACAGGGAGGGCTTGGGATCATTGACCCAGCACAGCAGAGCAGATCCCTTCTTGGGAATTTCATCATCAGAGGACTTCTTCCAGGTGAGGATCCCTGGAAGGAGTTTTTGATGCAACGGCTTCGTGCTAGGGTGCCTCAAACAGGAGGCCCCTGGCAACCTTCGACCAAATGGATCTTCACAGAGATGCACAGATTTGGTTTGAGCAAGAGACTGGAGGACCGCTTTGCTGAGTCTGCTTCACTCTTGGGAGCTCTTGTGGCGAGGCCTGGAGCAGAGATAGCCTACTTGCACGGAGGAGAGTCTACGGCAGTCCCTTGTCTAGAACCCCATGGTTAGCACTCAGAGAGGCCACTTGGTTGGTAGTCGGCCTCATGTTTCCTGGGGTCCCATGGCAGCGGGTCCAGCGCACTCTTTAGGTGACTGGTTAGAGTTCAGAGGCTTGTCAGAGGAGGTGCAGGCTTGTCAGAGGAGGTACAAGGCATGAGAGGGGTGCAGAGCATGTGCCAGGACATCTCAGAGGAAGTTCCAGCTGAGTGGCTCACGCCTCTCGAGCCCATAGCACCCAGGTGGATGGGAGCCTTCACACGATTGGAGGTTCTCATCTCCGTCAGGGCCTGCTTAGAGACTGTTCCCTCCCTTTTCTTCGAGCTTCAGGGTGGAAGACTCCTACAACGAGTTGCAGTAGAGGCCCCGCAGGTGGCAGAGTGCTGTCTTCAGAGGATCCGAGTAGTGGGCATCTATGGAAGGACTTGTGTCATAGATCCTGACCCAGCATCTCTTGAGACTGGACACTGGAGGCTGTGGGCTTGGGAGTGTTTTCCACTGGCACGAGTACAGTGGGGTCCTAGTGAGTGGCTCTGGAGGGACCCCTTCTCTTCTGCAGACCACCCAAGAGTCCCTCTCTTTCAGTACATTGTTCAACTGGGACGTCATATACTAGCAGCATAGAGAGAGGCCCGCCCCGTTGCAGCACCTCATTGGTAGGAGAAGGGTCCCTCTCTTTCAGTACATTGTTCGACTAGGACGTCATATACTAGCAACACAATGAGAGGCCCTCCCCGCTGTAGCACCTCAATGGCAGGAGGAGGGTCTCATAGCTGATTTCTTGGCAGCCTTCTGGGAGCGCTTGTGGGACTCCAGACAGTCGAGGCAAGTCACCTTGTTTCAGTGGCTGGTCGCACATAAAGCTACAGCAGTTGGGAGCTGGCTAGTGCATAGTGGTCTCTCGGCCGCATGTGCAGCTTGTGATCATCTTGTGACGAGTCAGTGTCATTGTCTCTGGGATGGTACCTCGGCCCAGCAGGTGTGGCTATGAGTTCTTTGGCTGATGCCTTCTCTCTCCACGGCTCTACAGTACACTTGGGGAACAGCGGCTTGGTCCACCTCACGGGCTCGGCACTTCAGTTTGAGCTATCTTCCACCAGCAAGATGATAGTGATGCACGAGGGGCGACCTACACTCCAGCCTGCTACAGAGCTTACTCCATAGGAGTGGGGCAGTGAGAGAGAGGAGTGTTGGGAGCTCTGTCCTAACACTCTGGTTCATCTGGCGGGCCCGCTGCTTCCGCATCTTTGAGGCTCACCCTGTGCCACCAGCAGAGACTGTTCGCGATTTTTGGCTAGAGCTAATCCCTACTCTCAGAGGACAGCTTGAGGGACTACAGGTCAGCTCCGACCACATGAGGGAGCGTAGAGAGGATTTCCTTTGACTTTGGCGTCCTGGGCCTTTTTACACCATGGTCCAGGAGTACTCCGATGGCATTACCGACCACCTGTGTGGCTTTTCCCTCCCCCCATTTCTTGATTTAGCCCCATTGTACATATGCTGGTTTTTCCATTGGGAGAGTCTCCCATCATGGTTTTTGTAGCCCTCTCTTGAAGAGGTGGTTGTAGCCCTATGGGCAGTTTCAGTAACTAATAGAAGGATTTTTTCTAGAGGGGAAAAAAAACAATGGATCCTAATGTCCCTTGTATGACCACAATGCTAGCATCTCATGTATCAACAACTACGAGACTGTCATCTCTCACGAGTGATCACTATAGACTCTAAACTATCCCACATGCTAAGGAACTATGGCGAGAAAACCTGGGAGAAATCTAGCAAAGTCTCCCCCATAAACAAATCAAAAACCTCAAGCACAGTCTCTACCATAAACCATGCCAAACTGGCAACAAAGTGGGAGATCACTCAGCCACTATACAATCATGGAAACCATGATCAAGCGCATCAAAACCGATGCTCACATATGCATAAAATCAGCTCCAGAATCTACTATATCTACAAGCATACAATTTGGGACAAATAGCACATAACCATACATGCAAGTAGTGAGCAAACTAGCTCAAAACGCATCCCAGAAGAGAAACTGCCTGCAAAAAATTGCAAAAATCTGTGAAACCTGTGACTAGAAAAGTCTATAGCCACACGAGCATATGCAACTCTTACTCCTGCGAGAGTTTATACAAGGCTAACAAAACCTGTCAAAATGGGAGTCAAACACTCGACTACTAAACCATGAGAGAGCAAAACTGCATATATGCATAAAACATGGCAAGAATCTGGAAAAAAAAAATCCAAAGACTTTTTCCTGTAAATTGAGTAAAAACTTAAAACATCTTAGCCATAAACAATCAACAACACAAACAATGCATAAAATGCATCAATGAAGCCGTTTCAATAATGCGCAAAACAGAGACTTGGGTCTCTCATCCATAGATTTCATACACCAAGTCAAAAATGACTAAATGCTCTCCAACCATGATGGAGAGAAGCAAGACAAAACCTGTTGACCGTAATCAAAAAGCGCATAAACCTTTTCAAGACCAATCCATCTCATCACAAATCCACTCCTACACGAGTAGCTCTATGAACAACTCCACCTGTCTGAAATACCTGTATACCTATGAACCTAGTACCTGCAAGCTATACCTAGATCAAGCTATATTCAAAAATGCATACATAGCATAAATTGTACAAAATCTGTCTCATCACAAATCCACATATGGCATCCGAGCTCACTCCTACACGAGTAGCTCTACGGACAACTCCACCTGACTGAAATACATGTATACCTATGAACCTAGTACCTTCAAGTTATACCTAGCTCAATATATATTCCCAAATGTACACACAGCATAAATTGCACAAAATTGTGCTAAAACCACTCTTTGGAACACCCCACACAGTCATACCTATGTGTACAAAATTGCATTTGGATGTGTAACAATCCAAAAGTCACATCTCAAAGCATCACTTGTATACAAAAAATTAAGGTGAATTCTCTCTCAAATTTCACCACAGTGTGCCATACATAGCCATAGATGCAAACCGCACAATGCTATGCAATGTAGGAATCAAATTGCTAAGCTTCAATATGTCGAGGTTGTTGTAGGCTACTGCAAAAAATTCAACACTCAAAATTTCAAAATGATGATATGACCAGTATGTTTGGAAAGTACCAAAAGCCTAGGATAGACTCCTAGATCATATATATCAGAGTCCGGTTGTGAGAGATACGCCAAAAACATTTGTTTTTGGCCAAAAAGTACAGCACAAACTTGTTGTTTTTGCAATTTTCTGTATTTATAATCATAACTTCATAAAATTGAGATCACCATCGTGTGCAAAGTGTGCCAAAATCCCAACCTAGACTTCTGGATCATATATATCCAACTCCGTATGACATAGATATGCAAAAACATTGTTTTGGGAGCCGAAAATAGCAAAAAAAAAGCTGTAGCACTTCCTACTCCTGCTTCTTCTCTGTAAAATTCATCAATGGCTTGCTACACAAGATCTATACAAGATGAATATACATGCTTGAGCTCAAATCTGCAAATTGGGCTTCTCTTGCATTGCAATCTGTGTGCACACAATGACGACATAGAAGCTTCCATGTATACGAGCAAAACCGCTCACAACCCTGTGATGCGCACACGTTGCCAAGATTCTCCCTTATTCCTTATCTTGAATCTATTATTGTTGATACACTTGTCATTACAAAGCCATCGCATTACACCCGCAAAACATCAAAGCTCTGATACGTGTTGTGAGAGGGCTATGTGCGGAAGCGATGATGGTGTGTGCGGAGTGCGAGGGAGGAGAAGAGTAGAAGAAACAATGTGTGGGTAGAGACACCTCCAATAATGTGGTGAGGAGATTCTTATTATTTGTGTATATGAAGAATAATGAATGTGTATGTACATACAGTGGGTGGTCGAACATCGAAGTCTCTCAACATTTCTTCAATATGTTGGGAGAGGGAATGCATGCTTGTTTGGATAATGTAAGTGATAGTCTATACACTCTAGTTCATTTTCTATTGTCTTTATTTATCTTAAAATGTCCAATTCAAATTTTGAACCATTTCTTCCCAAAATCTCCTCTGTGTGTATGTATATACCCAGCACACACACACACACACATGCACTTACTCATTTCCTTCTTATGCATTGAAGATCTTACATAACCTTGTAATCCTTGACATGATAGATCTTAAATATGAATTTTCCTCTAAAACAATATTCTTTGCTATATGTTTGTGAGGGCCATGCCCGGGGACAACTGATTGTACCATCTCCAAATGGATACACCGTGATCTCCGACATCCCTCCTGCTTGAGACCGACACCAAGACAGGATTCCTCCTGCTCTTTGATGCCAACTCAAGGGGGTGATAACATTCACTTTCTCTCATATGGATCCCTTAGCCCCAAAGAACCTTTGCTTACCGGTCAAACTTACCAATCGAAATCATCAAACTAACTTGGAACTCAACCTTCCAGGGTTAACTGGTGGGAGTTCTCTAATTCACGCTTGGTTCGAGGTCATTGATACTTTTTTCCCGGTTATGATTGAGCACAGCCGTCAATGCATTTCCCTAGGGTGAGTGTACTCTAATATACAGGAATCCCTCGATCCCAAGTTGTTCTCCCACTCCATAGAATGGAATCCCTTACTTGTTAATGTCACAAATTCTACAGGGGTTACAACGTTAACAAGAGAGATTAAATAAAAAAATGTTGGAAGGTAAATCTTGTGCTAGGTGTTTTCTTGTTACCAAGAGTGTATCCTTAGCTTTGATGCCACTGCTACAAACGGAGAACGCGGTGGCCCTGCAAAATACCCAAAAAAAACGTGTTTCAAACCATAAAATCGATAAATATGCATACCTCACAAATCTCATAGCACATAATCGATGATGTACGCGAATAGAGCGAGACAAAAACCTAAATAGAGCGAGAGAGCACATGAAGGTGCACCTCCTAGATTCCTCAGCAATATTTTATGACATTGTGATCCCCGTTTACCAGTCATCGAGGAAGACTGTCCGTAAACTGTGCGGAAAAACACCATAGTATTGTCCGTTATCCAAGGGGATAGGCACATTACAAAGTGTAATCTTGTGCTAAAGGATATGCACATTGCGTAAGTTAGCACCAAGAAACCCAATTAGTAAGAGAATTGACCATCAACACTTAATAAGTGATTTAGTAATCACGAGCTGAGTCTTTTCCCAAAATTGTACTCATATAAACACTCTTAGTGCTGAAATAGAAGATCCATTGAATTTGGAATTGTATTCACAACTAGATATTTTTCGGACCCAAAAAATATCCATAATCTTGGGTTTTTATGAGCAGTCGTGTTGCCTGAAATGATGGCTTCATCTATACACCTTGGTAGAGATAAGCTCTTATGAGTTTAAGACGTTCAAAAACTCAACTTTATCTTCACACTTAAAGTGTGTAGCACTAAAATAATGCCCCAAATATCGCTAATGGAAAGAATCTTGCTTGTCCATTAGAATCGATGGGTTCTCAACAAAATAGAATTGTTCGATCTTGAAAGAAATCACTAATGGATTAAAAACAGATGGCGCTTAACCATTCCAAAAGAGTTGGCAATAGATGGTGCTTAGCCCTTCCTGTTGGCTCTTAGCCCTTCCTATTACCGTATTGACATAGAAATATGTCAATAAAAGCATGCCTAGTTTCACCTTTCTCACAAAGAAGTTGGAAAGAGAGAGAAAGAGAGAATGTTGGGCTCAGGAAAAATTCCTTATTTGAATGTGTTCTATGCCCTTTGCATATGATCCAATGCAAGCATGTCTGTGTCTTATCTTATCCTATAAGCGTACAACAATGTACTTGTACCACGTCCTCAGAGAGAGAGGTGTCGTAAGTCACATCTTGACCAACTTATCGTGTATGTGATCATGATTGTATTAGGGTGCATATGTATGGCACTTTGCCTGTGAATAAACATGAACACAAAATGTTTTAAAATATCAATAATTGACCTCATCCTTGACAAAGTAGCTAGTGTGATAGCGGAAGCATATACAATGATGGGTGTTGCACATCCATCGTACTAGTATGTCATGCATACATGTAATAAAATAGAATGATAAGCCCTTGGCTTCAATGACAGTCTCAACCATTTGAGCTATTGGTATACGTGCCTTGCGCGATTACACTGGCATGGATACATCACAATGCATTGTTGGATAAACTATGAGCTTATATCCACATAGTGCTAATGATGTGTGCCATTATTGTTGATCTAAATTCAATCGATAATACCTTTGCACATAAGAGTAGCCATACTTCACATGAAGTCGGACAAAGCACTTTGCTTTGTACAGTGGTTTCTTATGGAGTCTGCCCAAGCACTGTGCTTTGCACAGCAAAGAGAGCTTTTCCAAAATGAAAGGTAAAACATATACAAAACAAACATAACTTGTCATTTTTTAACCTTGTCACCCACTTGTGGCAAGGTTTTTGGTAATTTGGTCGAATCTGGCTCATTGCCATATGTACTGCTCGACTGAGTTAGCATATGTACCATATACACCCTCATGTGATTCTAAAAAAAAATTGCAGCCATCTTGGCAAGTTTCCCCAAGTTTGTATGCTATTAGCATATTCCAAACTTTGGAAGTCGCTATGCCAAATGTCAAAAGGGAAGCCTTGCTTCACATAAGTACTCATGCACTGTTATGGTGCTCATAGAGAACACATACTCTTGCCAATTTATAATGGCATAATAAGAGAAAGTCAAACTTGTCAAGCATTCACAAAGAATCGACCTTGTTGAGTTGTACAATGTGTTGAAAAATAGAAAAGTACTTGCAATAGATGTGTGTACCTGCTTGACTTGATTACATAGACAGAGCCTTGCTCCAGTGATGTCTTGAAAAACTCACTGGATCATGCTTGCTGACAATGGGTGGATCTTGTCATTTTATGCTTTCTTTAATGACATACAACTAGCCTAGAAGTCAAGCCCGAGAAAATTGGTTTACAGCTTCTAGAAATGGTAATTAATGGTTGGCCTTGCCAAATACTTTTGTCTTACATGCCACAAGCCTTGCCTGTACCGGCATGCCACAGACCTTTCCTGAATCTGAGGAGCCAACATTGCCTAGGAGCAATGTCCTACCAAAAGTTACAAGTCAAAAGTGGAAAATTGACATCCATAATTACAAGCCATTGATGGTAGAATTCATTGGACCAGCGATTGTGTTCATAGTCGTTTAAGGTATCACATGCCATGCATGAAAAACGTTCAAGACTTGCCGAACATGCTTGAGCGGCTCGATGATCGACAGGTAATTGACCTCAAATTTCCCAATGTGTGCTTGTAATGCATAGGGCTCCACAAAAGGCAATGAATTTGAAATTGAAAACGTTACCATCAACTTGCTTATCGATGCTGACAAGCCCTCTTCGAGTTGTGAAACTATGTCATCGTATTCTCAATTTCCTTGCTATCAACATCTTACATGTTACATGATCAATGCATCCCACCTTCCTTCAATCCTCTGCACTTGCATGCTTGAATCCCGTTGATGCTATATGCGTGCTTATTTACCAAAGGTGGGCACCATTTTGTTGAACAATGTGGATCAACTTTGTCCATGGGTACGACCCCTATGGGGTAGGGTGTCTCAAAATAGGGTCATCCCATATGAAAAAGAAACCACACAGTGGCTATGGCGGCACGCTGCCGTCTGCGCAGGGAGAAAACCCAAGAGGATGCACTCTACAGTGGTCTTCAGTCCATGCTTATATGATGAATTCACCACCTTGGTCCAGGGCAAACTCAAAAAGCTCATCACGGATTAGTTTCATGCAGGTCGAAGCTGCCCATGTCCTTCATACAAGCGGCCACTCCCGCGGGTCTTCTCAGCCATGACAAGCCCCACCATGCATGAGTCGTTTCTTGCGGACTTTCTCTGTCCATCTCGCCATAGGACTCCTCACGAGAGAGAGAGAGAGAGAGAGAGAGAGAGAGAGAGAGAGAGAGAGAGATATTTAATTATCATCCATGGAGGTCAGATATGACCTATGGGACCAAAACAAAACATTACATCAGTTCTTTGAGGTGAAGGTGTCAAATACATATCAGTTAGGGACTAAGGGTCCATCATGGGGTAAAAAGAAGAAGGGAAAAACAAGAAAAAAAATCCAAGGGGGGTTCAAGTGGAGGGGGGGCTGGCTTGGGAGTTCGAAACTCTTGGATGATGGCTTTACCACCATGATAGACTGCCCATTTACCTTGTTTACGGGCTTCATATGCATGCATCTTCTTGAGCTCGCTTGCTTTTAGCTTGAGTTGATTTGTGGTAAGTTCCTCGGTGATCCAAAGATTTGTCCCCTTGAGGTGGTGGGATTGTCGTAATAGGCTCGTCCGTTCTTCTCTGTTCTTGGAAGTGAGTATGCATTGACCAGGTGGCACATGACTATGCGTGTCGTTGATCCAAAAGACGGTATCGGGCTCGATGTTAATTGGTTGAAGAATGTCATTGAGTTTGGTGATGGCTTCTTCGAGTGTGTCCTCGTCGGTGCACCATGGTGGGGAGAGCCCTCCAATCCTGATCTTGAGAGCAAGGGATCCTTGCAACCTACATTCTTGTAAGGCTATTTGTATTTCACTGTCAATCTTCTTATGTGTTGCCTCGTGGGCTTCTTTCTAAGCCACCTTGATAATCCTAGTGAGAGAAGCTTTGATTTCATGTATCTTTGCTAGCAGAGTTTTGTTCTCCTTTGCTTTTAGCTCCCCAAGCTTACTCAAACGTTGTTTGAGTTCAGCATTCTCCAAGATAAGCTCTTGGATCTCAGCCTCTACGGTTGTGATCCTCACGTCTTGTCGAGTGGCAGTGTCGTACTGTCGTACGTTTTTATGGAGAATTTCATGTAGGAGTCGTATTATACATATTCAGTGGTTTTATGAGTGCTAGGATTATGGTCGGGAGCATAGCATTTTTGCATGATGGAAAGCTTGCAATGGCGGTCATGTGGCACGGAAATGGTTTTTTATATCATAACTTGGAATCTAAAGTTGTCAATGTCAGAAGTTTCTGGAGTAAAGATTATGCTATGGGCTTTGACCTCGACTGAGGTATCACTCATGCCGAAGGAAGAGCGGGCGAGACACTCGAGGCAACTTCGCATTCCATGTTCCGAGACATCATTGCTATTATGATTGATCTGATGGGGGGGGTGATCTCATCATTTTTGCCTTTACTGGCGATGATGGTGATGAATTGACACTGAACAGCACAATAGTTATCTATGTTCAGGTGAAGTTAAGGGAAAAAGAATATGCTACAAATGTAATTGTTGCCAAGGCTTCTCTTCAGTATGCATGCAGGGTTGCATGTAACATCAAAGTTGCCTTATATGAGCTTATATATGAATATATTTGATAAAGGTTATACAGCAAGTGCCAATTGGGTAGATGCAACACTTATTTCAGCTGCGGTGGAAGCATCTGCTTCAAAACCCATCCAAGATGCCTTGAAGGAGACTTTTATACCTCACTAGTGAATGCACTGGCAGCTAGTTGGATTGACAGAGGATTTACAAGAAGCTCTCTGATATGAGATTTGATGACTTTTTGCACTTTACCGAGTGAGGTTGTGCAGTCAATGGTGTTGCAAGTGCTTGGGGAGTTTGTGTAAACCATGTCAAAGAATCGTGAATGGCTGCTTGGGGAGAGCAAAGCTAATATAAAGCATGAAATAACGAGCTGAGCAGCTAAATAAAGAAAATGTGTCGTGCCGTGCTATCAAAAGTCAGAGCGAGCGCGAGTTGAGGGGATAATCAAGCAGGGTGCTGTCATGAAGAAGAATAGGAGACAGCACGAACAAAAAAAACCGCGTCGTCGAGCACACAGCAGGAGGCCAACAGTGCCAGCTTCGGTAGAGGACGAGGAGCAGCTCCATAAAGAGAGCGCAAGGCAGGTAGCAGCCGTCAGGAGCAGGAGCCAGCAGGGCACTATAGGGAGGCCGAGAGGTCGAGCCGCAGGCTTGTGGGGTAGCGTTTAAGCAAGGAGGAGCCGACGAGGCGGCCAGGGAGGAGGGAGCTGCAGCAAAGAGCGCCGCCAGAGAGCCGTTGATGAGCGCGAACAAAGGAGAAAGAAGCATGTCATCAAAGGGAGGAAAATAAGTAGGCGGGCAGAGAGAAAAGGAAAAGCCTGACGGGATAAAAGCTATCGAGCTCTAAAGAGACGTAGTAATTGGAAACTTCTAGTCGAGCTCTACATATTTGGTGTTTTTTTTTTAACGATACTAGTGTCTTTGTAAGCATAATCAGAGACCTTTGCAGTACAGATGTACTTCGGGATCGGGACGATGTACAAACAAATTTAACGATCATTAGCAGGAGTCAAAAGAAGAAATAAAATAGGTGCTTTACGAGCAATTTTCACAGGTTCTTTGGAGTAAAAAGAAGACCAAAGCAAGTGACGGCAAAGTGAGTGCACGTGAAGGTGGTCGGGAAGAGCAAGGGAAGGGCATTGAGGCCATACAGATTTGGCATTCGCACTTCCGCTGATAGTCTCGGCGAGTTCAAGAGCACTTGTTGCCTATTGTGGTCAACTTATTTTTTGTATTCAGATTTTAGTTTATTTAAGTGATTCAAATTCAAGGTGTACAAGGTGTCCTTTTGTGCTATATTCTCTTGAGATGTGCATCTTTCTCTTATCGTTTTCCACAGAGAGCAACCCCCGACTCAACTTGTGAACATAAAATTCCCCCGACATCCGTGGCGGGGTGGGACTTTGGTAGCAGAAGATGACGACACCACAAGAGGTAGCAATGCAACAGATGATGCAGCAGTTTGCAACCTATATGCAGCAGCAACAACAGGCTTCTCAGCAACAATATCAACAAAGTGAACATATTCGTCAAGCAAGGTATACAGTAGCTGAAAAATTGCAAAGATTTGAAAGTCGTGATATTTCAAAAAAAAAAAAGTTTATGGACAATCTATGGAGGATTATGGAGTTAATGATCATGACTCAATGGAAGGTTTTCACTCAAATGCGGCTCTCGAGCTTAGGGCTCGAATTGAAGAAATTCGGGTAACACATGGTGCAAACTAGCAGGAGTTTAAGAAGGCTTTACAACCCGGGGAGGTCACCTAATAAAAATGTAACCTATCATGTGAGTTCAACAGAAGGGTATTTAAAGTTCTTGAAACTTACAGAAATATATATACAAAAGGGCATTATTTTTTAAAATTTGAAAAAAACTTACAGATTTTAAAAGAAAATGGTATATTATATTTCTAAAAAATTCATAGATAAGGGGTTTTACAAACATGTCTTGAACGCACGTGATATGGTAGTTTTACACATAGTGAACCCCCCGAGCTTTACAAGAAGAGTACTTTCTTGAAGATTCTCAACGGGTTGCCAAGCAAAGCTTTATGAAATGGATAGAGCAGAAGGTTAAAGGATTATCTGCGAGAGAATTGCTAAGAGCTTTTGAAAGAAGTTTGAACAGTTATCTACTGTTGAGCAAAAACCAATGCAGCTAGAAAAGGTCAAACTATTTATTCAAGCAGCAGATTTGCACCTTCATAAGAGTTTGGTACACCTGCTCGAGGATCCATTGGGTGAGTTGGTCTTAACTTCTGATTGGAAATTGCTTATAGAAGCTGTTAATATGATTGTAAAGCGACAAAAGAGGGTGAACAAGTTCATAGTGGTTGATCCTATGGAAGCGCTCGAAGAGGATCTAGTTGAGAAGCCCAAGCCCAAGCTGGAAGAGCTAGTCCTTGATGAGCTGGTAAAAGGTATACAAGACTTGAATTTGAATTTGAAAGCTGTTAAAGTTGATGGTTTGAGTGTAAGTGGATCTTCTTCAAAACCCAGACAGCGTCCTTCACAACAAGACTGGGATAAAGGATGCATGTGGTGTGATAGTTTAGATCATAGCTTACAAGAAGAACACAGTTTTTTGGAAGGACAGCAAGCTTCATCTTAAAGAAACCGGTGAACGTCTATGCTTTAACTATGGGAAGGGCGGTATAACACCTTATTGGAGAGTTTGGGAATTTCCTAATTTCCACTTTTGAATTAGGGTGAAGTTTTGACCATGAGAACATGAGTTATTGCCATTTTTTGTCACAAATGTGATGATTTTATGCATAAAAGTCCATTATTACTTACAATAAATATTCAAAAGTAGCGGACCTACCCAACATCAAGAAAATGCAATCATATAAAGTGAACAAATCAAAAATCTAAAATTTCCACACATATCATGGTCCTAGTGGAATAAACATTGTATGTTTTAGAGTTCATGTATACAAGTCAAACCTTCTTCTAGGTTAGCTCCAAGGCTATAGCACAATGATAAATTTACTTAAAATATTTGAAGCCTTTACCAGAAAATTGTACCACAAAACATTCACTTGGAATATCAAATGCTATATAATGCGTACTAGGTCTTGAAGATGTGCAGATACCCCTACCTACAGATTTGGGTAAAAACTTTCTTTGTAATAGGTCTCAATTCTAGAAGCTAGACTTTGATAGCCACAAGAGCAACTTATTATAGTACTTGGTGTTCAATAGTCAAATATGAAAAGGGTACTTAGCCAATCAAGTTGATAAATGTTTAGTTTGTACAATGTCTATATGATGACTTCAATATATATGTGATGACTAAAGGTGTACGGTATTAAATAATAAAGAATTTCAAAAGAACAACTTGAACACAAAGTATCTAAATGTTTTATTATACTTAAATTATGAGATGCCAGTGTGCCACTCATAATGATAGTGATACGTGTTAAATCAAAATCTATGTGCACTCATGTTTCTTCAGTTTTGCATATGATTCATTTCAATAAATACTTTAAAAAATTTACAATCTCTAGGTGCATGGAGATAATGTCAAGATAGAACACTATTTTAAGATTTTTCCAAGCTCGCGTGAAGCTTGTTTAGTTTAAAGAAGCATAAGTCATGTTAAACTTGAAGTTAAATGTGAGCTTACATTGTTTCAATAGATCGAGTCTTATCACAATGAAGAATGTGACTAGCATCAAACCAATATTGTTTTGCACATGGACCACTACCTTGACATATACCAATGCTATGAAACTTGAATTCTGAAAAGTTTATTGTCTCCTTTAATGACTAAGAGATGCCAATTTTTTAAAAACTTTTGTTACTTTCCATTCAAAAGGACCCCTTGTTGTCTTCTCCACAAACATATGGTCACCCAAAAAATCCTTAATACATGATAGTGCTTGTTTGATGTCAAACTTTGAGTTCAAGCACTCGCACATCACTCTTGAAAGCCAAGATACACTTTTACAAGAGAAAGAACAATGAGTAGATTTTTTCCATAACAATGGTGGTGTTTAGAAACACCAAGAGAATATCCTTTTAAAATCCAAAGTAGAGCATTCCTACAACATTCATTTCTTTCTGTTGCAAATGTGTGATACATGACACATATGTGTGCTTTAGTAATTCACTCAATTATAGCTTCAAATGGTGGTGATGATTGCCTTCAAAAACATTCTTAGTGTTTAGGTAGTTTTTACTCACTTCTAAAAGAAACATGTGTTCTCACAACCACATACAAATGTAGATTAATAGGAATTATATTATTTGAGGATAGATCCAATAGGCGCCCACCTAGCCGGACACGTAGCCGGACACTACATTTGTAGTTTATTGTTTCGTCGAGCTAGTGTAGTAATACTCTGTGTAAATCCTGATTTCTGAGTAGTGGATCAATTCTTTGAATTGTACTGCTATCATGATATTTGTAGAGGTCCATGTAAACCAGCCACTGGCCATTTAGAATGCCCTAGGTATAAAGGTCAATAACCTTAATGTGAAAGGAGGCTTATCTTTAGAAGGACAAGGGAGCTCTGAAAACGTAAGCTCAAGCTACAAGCTGCTCCAACTTATAATCATCACAGTTAATGAATGGGTAATAAGTTTTCAATTCCGAAACTTGCATTGTGTTCCTCTTTCTTTGCTCTTTCATTCTAGTGTAAGCATTATCAGTTCTGTTGTGGTTCACAACTACGTGTTATTGAGCCTTAATTGCCGATTTAAGTGCCTGAATCACAATTTTTAGTTGTTTTGACCATAGGAGAGTATTCTTAGATCATAGGACGACATTTCTGGCATGTTCTGTTGCAGTTTTCATGACCTTTTTTATGATGGATTGTGATTTTGATACCTTGTTGGATTGCAACCAGACTTGCTAGGATAGTGCCCCTATGTGTCCTAGACCTCCTCCTAAAGTTTCGTTGCATTTCGAGTCCGTTCGGGTGTCAAAATGGCGTGATGACCTAGAGCTGTGAGAAAGGACATAGGCAAATTTCCCTGATCATTGAGTGTTGGTTTTCTTGTAGAGTTGTTTTGTTTGCTTGTTAAGGTTCACTTCTTGAAATTGAAGATCTCAAAGAGTCTCCGTGCCCCATCGAGTCACTTCCTTGAGTATTGACATTATGTTAGCACCAAAAAGCTATGCTGCAGACGTCTGGCGTGGCCTGCTAACATTGTTGTCGCTGCAAGGGATATGATCCTTAGATGGTGAGTGACCTAGTGCATATTTAGAGTGTTCTTTTTCAAATATTTGTCTCTCCATTCCATTTACACCTTAGTAGTGAAGCAGCTAGACACGGGGTTTAGTGCTTGATAGAGATAGCCAAAAGCATTTCATTCTTCAATTTTCTCTATGCTTTCAGATTGATGTACCATTTTCCATCTTGGCTTTATTTTGTATTGTTCTGTTTGATTTTGTTTCATGTTTCATTTCAATACTTAGGAGTAAGATAAGTAGAAACTACAACCATCAAATTTGGGCTAAACGATTGAAGGAAAAAAGAGTGAGAACCATATTTTGGTCGAGATGTCCATAACTTTGAAATTCTAAAAATTTGATGGTAGAGACCTCAAAAGTGATCCAAATTCAAAAATTTGTGGATCAAAGGTATCAACATACTCTCTAGAAGCAATTTGGAAAGTCTAGATAGATTCTATGGAGGAACATGGATCCCAAAGACCATTTTCGGTCAAAAGTGACCAGTTACAATGTACATCAGTGGGAAACTGCTCTGATCAAGTTTTCTTAAAAGAAAAACTCAAAAATCACATCAAAATTGACTGTTAGGATAAAAACAGTAAAACAGGGATTCAAACACAAAATTGGACAAATCTTGAGATTTTGGGATCCAAATTTAAAAAGGGGTGAGATTTGGCTTCTACAAGGCATAGAGAACCAATAGAACAAAATTCATGAAAAAATGTTGCCAAACATGGATCACGATCCATGTACCTTTTGACATTTGGGGCTAGTATTTGACAAGTACATTCCTGATAACTAGTGGAACAACTTTGCCGCAAGGGACCATAGCAAAAAATTGAAAAAAGTTGGTCAAAATAGCCAAATGCAGAAAATAGTCAAAAACCGCAGGACTGATTGATCAGGAAAAAGTTGGCCAAATTCAAAAAGATTTGGGGAATAGTGTCACCATAACATGGACTACAAGCTGACCAAGTTTCATGTCAAATGAGGTCAAACATGGATCGTGATCTATGTACCTCATGAGAAAATTTGAAATTTTTTTGTCTAACATTTGAGCAGTAGGTAGCTGAGACATTTGGAATAACTTTCCCAAAGGAACCATATGCAAAAAAGTTGTGAAAAGTGGTCAAAAGAGCCAAAAAAAGAACATTGTCAAAACTATCACAACAGACTGTAGAAGTCAGTTTTGGTAGGGCAAAACTAATCCAAATTCAAAAAGATTTGTGGAGCAAGCTACAAACATCATAAGCTATCATCACACCAAAAATTTAGATCCAAAAGTGGTGGAACATGGATTGCGATCCATGTACCCCAAAGAAATATTTGGACAGAAACTTTTCTAGCCTATAGTAGACACCATTGTGAGCAAAAGTTCCCAAAGAAATTTTGTCAAAAAAGTTCAAAAAGTGGGTAAAAAGAGCCAAAAATAGTGCAAGGTGAAAACCCTAAAACAGACCTAGGGCTTGACCTTTTCTTGCCTTAAACAAATCCAAATCACACAAAAACCACATAGCTAGCATCAAGAGACCAAGGGGAAGTTGTGTGCCAAGTTTCATTACCTTCTGACACATAGGTACATGGATCGCGATCCATGTTCCTTTGTCACAGATTTATACCAAACTTGTGTCATAGTTAGAGGACATCATAAGGAGTTTAGAGGTCTTTTCAAAAGTGAAATTGGATACCAAAAACCAAACCAAAAGCCCAGAATTGCCAAGTACTCTGACAAAGTGTCAGAACTGACCTAGCTTTCAATCTATAGGTCCATTTTCAAAAAAATTGATACCATAGGACCTACTAATCATGCTAAATCTGATGGTACCAAAATAAGTTTATTTAAGCTCCAAGCATGGATCATGATCCATGTACCCATAGTGACAGCTTAACCTAAAAGTTTTCATATCAGTAGTACATACACAAGAAAACATATCCCCGAGCCTAATTTTGGAAAAATTTGAGCAAATTTGGATAAAAAAGGAGCAAAATAGGTGATATACAGAAAACTATTGTGCAGACCTTGTACTGGGCATTTGACCTGTCAAAACAAGTTCAAATCCAAAAAGATTTGAGATTTAGCGTGGACATAGAGTGTAACAAGCTGCTAAGAGATCAAGTCAAGCTGTGTTTGAACATGGATCGTGATCCATGTACCTCAACCTCAGAATTTGATGAGAATTGGTATATAGTCTACATATGACCTTTTCTACACACAGTCAAAATTTGGGAATTTTGGAAAAACAAATTGGAACATGGATTGCGATCCATGTACCTCAGCATATTGGGGGTCTCCGACTTGATGATCTTGTACACATACTTGAGGACATCCCAAATCTCAAGTTTGAGCTAAAAATACCTTCAGGAGGCCAAGATACAAGCCAAAGTTCCTGCGTTCTGGTTTTGAAATTGTTTTGAGTGTTGTTTCAAGTGCAGTTCACCAAAAGTTCTCTAACTTTTGATAGACAACTCCAAACTTTTAGGGTACCCCAAGACCAGTTTCTAGAGACCAACAAGTCACAAATTCTTGACTTTTGAGAGACCTTACCAGGGGCAAAAAGGGGATAAGTTACACTTAGCCAAAGTGGGCTTGTAAGAGACTGTCTTGAGAGTTCTAGGAGAGTCTTGATCGTGACAAATCATCCACCACTAGGGTTCTGTACTCCACTCAAAGACATGAAAAACGTTGCAATGCCGACAACAGGGGGATTGGGAGAATACATAGAGGAGAGGCATCCTCTAATCAAAAAACCAAACGTGAGATTCATTAGAACCAATGAAACCATGTGAGTTCTAATGGATTATGCTCATGAGGGCATATATAGATTCACAAACGGGGTCACACAAGGACCAAAGATAAAAGACGGTCACACAAGGACCAAAGACAAGATGGGTTCTAACATTGCTAGTGGAAACTCAATCACACAGAACCCACACATCTCAACAACCACTTCTCCTACGAGATAAAGCAAAGGCTACATCAGTCACTTGACAAGCAAGTCAAGAGGAGCCAAAATATGCCAACCTACTCGACAAAACGGTGGCATCCAATGACCAAAACAATGCAAGAGGTCTTAATTTCCAGAATTTATGGACTTGGGTTTCTGGCCTTAAACAGGTAAGTCCAAACTGCCATTAAAAATACATAGCATAAAAGTCAGAGTCGAGAAACTAAGCCACTAAAATGAGCATTAGTCCCAAACCTTCATGTAATATTCTCTGTGGTCTAAGCGTCTTAGTTATTCTAGGTACTGCTCAAGCTAGAAGAGTTGAGCATAATTACGTTGTGTCGCTCATGCTGGTATAGGTGAGCATAAGAGTCGAAGTCATTGTAGTATAGTGGTAAGTGAAGGAGGAAGTCCAAAAGACACTCATGCACTCAGCACAGCGAGGTATGAATGGACAAGCTTCTACATCGAAAACCCTTCTTGGAAACATGGAAGCTATTGAGACGTCCTTTGATGTCACATGTGCTACATTTGTTCCTTGAAGCACCCATCAACTCCATCTTGTTTGAAACATTTCTTGTATACATATAGAGTGTCCCATAATTGGCACTTGCATTAGACACTCTTCCTTTGTTTCTCCCGACGACTCACCTTGCATGATAGATACTTCAAGTCTAAATGCTCAACTTCAATAAGAGCATAAACCAAAGGCAGTTTCTTCCCACCGGGTTTTTTCCCTTTGGTCATCCAGGTTTTAAGACCCTAATCTAGAAACCCTCATCATCAACTTCTTGTATATATCCCTTCTACATCAAAAATAAGGAAATGGCTACCCAAGTCATTCGTCAAAGAGAGAACAGCTGCACGTCTCCATATGCTTATCAAGAGCATCTTTTATCTTGAATGGCGACAACAAAGCTCCATAAAAAAATGGCAAGCTAACAAGTGGCCTACAATGACAAGCAATGATGACATCAGCAAGAGATCTCTCAACAACAAAACATAAGGAGATCAACATTGTTGAAGCTAATGAAGTATTTCAAGTCAGCCACAAAGGCAAACACATCAAGAGAAATCTTCACGGGGCTAAGATTGGCAACAAAGAGACAAATGTACAATAAGAAGGAAAGTTGCTTCAAAATTTAAAGATCAAATCACGTATCAATAACATGGTAGATATGCATCACTCAAGGAAGGGGAGAGTGTCATCAACAACGAAGCACTTCCCAAATGAAGACCAGCCTTGTGGACAAAGCTGAAGACAACCCTATGATAAGACTGCACAACATCGTGTCAAGGGACGACACGATTTAGGAAGGGGAGAATGTTTGAGGACAGATCCAACGGGCGCCCACTTTGCCGGACACATAGCCGGACACTATATTTGTAGTTTATTAATTTACCATGCTAGTGTAGTATTACTCTGTGTAAATCTTGATTCCAGAGTAGTGGATCAATTCTCGGAGTTGTAATGTTGTCATGATATTTGTAAAGGTCCATGTAAACCACTCGCCATTTAGAATGCCCTAGGTATAAAGGTCAAGAACCTTAATGTGAAAGGAGGCTTATCTTTAGAAGAAGAAGGGAGCTCTTGAAAAAGTACGCTCAAGCTACGAGATGCTCCAACTTGTAATCATCATAGTTAATGAATGGGTAATCAGTTTTCAATTTCGAAACTTGCATTGTGTTTCTCTTTCTTTGCTCTTTCATTCTAGTGTAAGCATTGTCAGTTTTGTTGTGGTTCACGACTACGTGTTAGTGAGCCTTAATTGCAGATTTAAGTGCCTGAATCACGATTTTTAGTTGTTTTGACCATAGGAGAGTATTCTTAGATCATAGGACGACATTTCTGTCATGTTCTGTTGCAGTTTTCATGACCTTTTTTATGATGGATTGTGATTTTGGTACCTTGTTGGATTGCAACCAGACTTGCTAGGATAGTGTCCCTATGTATCCTAGAGACCTCCTCCTAAATTTTTGTTGCATTTCGAGTCCGTTCGGGTGTCGAAATGGCGTGATGACCTAGAGCTGTGAGAAAGGACATAGGCAGATTTCCCTTATCATTGAGTGTTGGTTTTCTTGTAGAGTTGTTTTGTTTGCTTGTTAAGGTTCACTTCTTGAGATTGACGATCTCAAAGAGTCTCCGTGCCCCATCCGAGTCACTACCTTGAGTATTGACATTATGTTAGTACCAAAAAGCTATGCTGCAAACGTCCGTCGCGGTGACCCGCTAACAATATTTGAAGGTAGGACTTCAACCTCTCAACTTATTATAGTGTTTAGAAACAGACTCTTATCATTTACTTGGACTCAAGATATACACAATACGCTAGTTTTAAACAATGTTTGTTAGCTAGTAAGTTTTTAGAAGAATTACAAATAGGGCCCTTCAATGCTTTCTCCAAGAAGAGGTAGAGAGTGGGAGGACAAAGAGAGAGAAAACATAAGCATAGCATTAGAAAAAGAGGAGGATGGATACCATAGATTTGACTTGGATGGGCCAACTTGTCCTCTAGAAAACCTTTCAATATGGCCCTTTGGTCAACGCTTGCAATCTCAGAATTAGTAAAGTATTTGTGAGTTGTTTTAAGGGGGGTTATTGGGAAACTTGAGTACTCAAACCTAGTTTTCTCTTGGGGGTAGCTTGAAGAGGGTCCCAATGATGGGCATCTTTATGGCTTTATCTTTTTATCACAAAGACAAAACTTGAGAGTATAAACTTAAGTTTTCTAAATTGTTAAGCATCTCAGCATTGTACAAGCAAAGTGAACATGTAATATTGATTAAGTATTGGTCCTAGGAAGCCTAGAATTTGAACCACATGGCCAACATATGGCTCTCCCAGTGGGGAGGGGAAGGTAGAGAGAGAGAGAGAGAGAGAGAGAGAGAGAGAGAGAGAGAGAGAGAGGAAAAAGTCACACTTAAAGAGAGTGAGGAGAAACATTTTGATGAAAGTTCCATTCATGTGGATAGAACTAAAGGATGCAAAATGAGGAAGGGGACAAAGAGAGAGAGAGAGAGAGAGAGAGAGAGGACCAAACCCAATCTCTTAGGGAGAATGAGGAGAACCCTCATTATCAATTTTTGACCATGTGGACAAAATTGTGGGATGGAGAGAGAGAGAGAGAGAGAGAAGAGAGAGAAAAAGTGCTATCTAGAGAGAGACATAGAGTGTGTGTGCCTATGGTGTAAGGGGAATATTTTGGTCGCCATTTATAAGCATGATAGGAAAGAGAGAGATAGAGAGAGGACTAGACTCGCTCACTTAGGGAGAGAGGAGAAACATCCCGAATAAAAATTTGACAAAGGGAAAAAAGGGAGGGTTGGAGGGAAGATAGATAAAGAGAGGGGGCAGGAGATATAGAGAGAGTGTGGTAGTCAGTTAAATTTTCACCTTTGTAGTTGATGAGTTTGTAAGTATTGGTGTAGGGAGTTCCACTTCTGGAGATGGCAAGGATATGTGGAAAACGTTTTATAAGTGTGTGTGTGTGTGTGTGTGTGTGTGTGTGTGTGTGTGTGTGTGTGTGTGTGTGTGTGTGTGTGTGTGTGTGTGTGTGTGTGTGTGTGTGTGTGTGTGTGTGTGTGAGAGAGAGAGAGAGAGAGAGAGAGAGAGAGAGAGAGATAACCAATCTCACAAAATTAGGAAGAGTGAGGAGAGGCATTCTCATAATTTTTTTATTGCGCATAAAAAATTGAGGGGATAAAGGGAGCTAGAGAGACTACCACGCTTATTAACTTAGTGAGACCAGTGAGGAGAAGCATCCTCACTAAATTTTTGACCATGTGTGTGAAGATGTCGGAGAGAGAGAGAGAGAGAGAGAGAGAGAGAGAGAGAGAGAGCAGAGAGTACAAGAAAAATGGGCTATCCATTGACAAGGAAGGAGAGAGAGAGAGAGAGAGAGAGAGAGAGAGAGAGAGAGAGGGAGGAACAAACTCACTCACTTAGGGGGAGTGAGGAGAAACGTCCTCCCTAAGGATTGATCAAGTGGACAAAACTAAAGGTTTCAAGTAGAAAAAGACATACTTGGGGGGGAGGGGGGGGACTTTCACTTAAGAAGAGAAAAGAAACACATTGACTACAATTTTGTCCATATGAAAAAACTAAAATGGAAGAGAGAGAGAGAGAGAGAGAGAGAGAGAGAGAGAGAGAGAGAGAGAGAGAGAGAGAGAGAGAGAGAGAACCAATCTCACTAAATTGGACAGAGAGAGGATAAGCATTCTCACAAAGTTTTGATTGTGCATACAAAACTGAGGGATACAGGGAGCGAGAGAGACTAACAAGCTTATTAGATTAGTGAGACTGGTGAGAAGAAGCATCCTCACTAAATTTTTGACCATGTGTGTGAAGGAGAATGAGCAAGAGTAAAAGAAAAATGGGGTAGCCATTGACAAAGAGAGAGAGAGAGAGAGAGAGAGAGAGAGAGAGAGAGAGAGAGAGGAGAGGGAGAAACAAACTCACTCACTTAGGGGGAGTGAGGAGAAACATCCTCCCTAAGGATTGATCAAGTGGACAAAACTGAAGGTTGAAAGAAGAGAAACACATGGGGGGCGGGGGGGGGGATTTCACTTAAGAAGAGAAAATATAGACGTTGTGTATGACCTCAGGTGGTTAGGCATAGCGATCTCCTCCCAACCTCCCTACTTATAGCCCTTGGCTCATGCAAGTAGGACCCCTTAACCATATCCCCTTGCCCTTGGCCTAGCCGTAGGACCCTTGGCCTGGCATTACTCCCCCCTTGGAAAAGCGTTTTCATCCTCAAAAACAAAAGTGATAATGTCTTCGTAAGAACCAAGATGTTGGGGGTCCCATCATTGCATAGCTCCAATGACCAACAAAATTATCAATCCAGAGGGATGAGCTACCCGGCTAGGGCATGGAAACACTCACACTGTTAGTGAGCTAATCGTGGCAGCACAAATGGTTAACTCTACAAGGTGAGCTTCTTGGCCTATGGAGGAGCTAAGCCACAATGAAGGGCAATCTCCACATCCACTTCTCTTCACCTCTAATCAACCCAATCACACACACTACGATTTCAAGATGCACACAACACTAATCCTATCATGCAACACACTAATCGCAAGCACACACACATAGATCTATCGAGCACCACACTCCAATCAAACCTACATGCACACACAAGCAAAAGAGGGAAATCACACAAAATTAGAGAGGAATTAACCACTAATTAGTTAAGATCTAGTTAATCTAAGCATCATAGGCAATTATAAGAAGCATGAGAGAGGCATAGTGAAAGAGAATGAATCATTGATTAGTGTTAATCAAGTCTCATGAGCAAGGAGAAGCTCAAGGACTCCATAGCCACACCCCTCAAGAGCTCTCACCAAAGAGTGCTCTCAACAAATGATCTTGAGAACCCTAATTTCTTTTACACGCTGCCTTATACACCTAGGGTAAAAATATGCAATATCGAGTACCCAAGGCCTTTAGGGCTCCACCACTTACTGAATCTGCAACCTAGGCACAACAACTGGCCTATTCTTTACAACTTGGAACTCCCATTGAGCCCGTAACAGATTAAAATATTACAATGGCTTGAAATAAATCGAGAATCTACATATGTGACCATTTTGGGAAAACGTGAAAAATGTGTAACTCCAATCTTTACTGCTTCTTCATGTTGATCTTCGATGTGCATTCATACGTCTTCGGTCTTTAGCAGCTTTTTTTAACTGACATTGACTCAGTTAACACAAGATAAACATCTTGATTTTCCAAATTGTTGTCCCGTTACAACCGCTTGTATCCAAGACTGGATGAATACAATAGTGTGTTATTGTAGACCCAATTGATAACTCACATGAGTACTCTAAATGAGTTACTACAACAACTAAGAGATGTCAAAATGCATAGCTAGGTTTCAGTCTTTCTGAAAGTACTAGAACATGTAAGAATACCTCATTGCCACCTTTCATGAAAGTAGCATCTTGCCTACATCAGCACACCGACCAAGTCCTTGACTTGTTGTCGGTTCGATCAAAAGGCAACCCCACCATAACTGGTGATCAAGGTTGAAAACCTGACCAAGTCCTTGACTTGTTGTCGGCTCGATCAAAAGGCAACCCCACCATAACTGGTGATCAAGGTTGAAAACCTGACATAAACATGCAGGGATTAAACCTAGTCACAATAGGTTTTTGGATCATGATGAGCAAACTCCAAATTAGAAAGAGAATCTTTGCCAGTGGGTTACTTCTCGTCGCTAACGTACACTCTTAACATATCCTTTAGCACTAAGCTTGTTGCTAATGTATGCTCTTCGCATATCCTTTAGCAGATAAAGACTTACCAATGGCCCCATCTTGGCCCATCTATCTTTAGATGAGTGGTAGTAGATATGGTGGTTGGCTTCTACCCAACTATTGACAAATAGTCCGCCACAAAATGATTGGTAAATGTGGGGTCATGATTACTTACAAAAGTGGGGGACAATCCATACAAACTATACAGATTGTGATCAACCAACATGGTTAAAGAGTGAATTTGATTGAAATAAACAGATACAATTTAATCAATCTATCTACAAACACCCATACCAAGTGCACGCCTCGTATGGTAGCTGGTAGATCCACATAAAATCTCATAGAAATAATGCACTTGTGGTGCAATATGTGTCGTAAACTATCTATCCATGAATTTGCATGTCGTTCCAAACAAACATGTGTTAAAAACTAGGGCCCATAACACCTAGTGTGCATGCTTTTAACACAAATTCATCCGAACCTGCAATTTCATGACTAGGCTTCCCACGATAACCACGTGAAAACTTCATTATTTGAACATAGCCGTGCTATATATGTAAACAACCATCCGTCAATGTTGCTTACAGAACCGGTAATCTCAACAAGTTTGTACTTAGTACCCGACAATTTTTTGCTACTGAAATTGCTCCTGGTATGATGTGCGTAAAATGCTCTAATAAAAGGATGTGACCAGCACCTAGAGACTCGATTGCGACACATAGTAGAAAATAGGTGCCAGTCTCAGTCTCGGAGACTCATATTCTCCACATTTGGAATATGTCTCATAGAGTGATGTCAATAAATATGACATCCTACAAGTACAAAATGTACTTTGTGTGGAGGTAACTACAAACACTCAGCTACATGAGTGAGAGGGACCCTCATATACTTGCTCAACACTGGCTAAACCGAACTCCATGAGTTCTTAGACCATGTTGTACACCAAGTGCCCAAAAACATGTGCCAAACAGATCCTACCATGGAGGTCTAAAATTTTTACAATAAGGAACAAACCCATCATGGTGTTCTGATGGTAAACAGTTTAAGAGAGAAGTGACACTACTTTCCCCAATTGCCAAATTGCTATGCTCATGCCTGAACTTGTCATGTGTCTAAAGAGAAAACTGGATGAAAGATGTCTAGCTTATGCATCCCTAGTAAGTAAACTTGTTTGGAAATCAAATTGGACCAAGAACATATACTTACACTGAGGTAAATAATACCTTATACTTACTCGAATGGCCAGGGCAGCTTTCCAACTGGAAAGATACATTACCAAAAATTCTTTGACCTGTGAAACACTAAAAGAGAAATTAGTGAAGATAAAGAAATTTAAACTGGTAACCCTGGGTGTTGCCTCGACAATCAGAACCCTTGGGTATAGCCTGCCAATCCAACTCCCTTAGTGAGATTTTGGAAAGAACTTACTGACTAACCCTTGGCAGATTTTGAATTCCTTTCCGTGAAGGTGCAATTGTGAAGAGGTCAACAAATGACCAACACCTCATATAGAGTGCTTTGTAAATCACAAGTAGGGTCATACCCCTAGAAACTGTGCTTCTAAATACACACCTAGTGCGCCTAGAAATGAGAGATCCTTGGAATCTGATTCACAACTGGATCTGTGTTAGTCGAAAAAGTCTATACCCTTAGGTTTTTGTGGACATCCGTGCTGTCTAAAACACTTACCTCATCCATGCATCATGGTAGAGATAAGTTTGGATGAGTTTAAGATCATCAAAAACTCAACTTGATTGTTGCACTAAAAGGATGTAGTACTACAGCAACACCCAAACCATCATTAATGGCAAGACTCTTGCTTGTCCATTAGAGGTGATTGGAACTCAATTGCGGCAATCGGTTTGATCTGAAGAGTAGTCCCTGATGGATTAGAGGTAGATGGCTCGTAGCCATTCCAAATACGATGGTTCATAGCCTTACAAACAAATGGCTCTTAGCTCTTCAAGAAGAGATGGATCGTAGCCCTTCTAAAATAGATGTCTCTTAGCCCTTCTGATTACCATACCATCTAAGAAAGGGTGTGGTAAAATCATGACTAATTTCACTATCCCTTCAGACAAGAGAGGAAGAGAATGCGTGGCTGAGGAAAATCCAATAGGTTATTGTGATGTGTGCCTGCTATGTATGCTTCGGTGCATACTATGCCGGGCTTGGAGCTTATCTCATAACCCTACAACAATCTGTTTGCACGATGCTCTCTTAGAGAGAAGCCTCGAAAAACATAAGGCACAACTTGATCCACCTTCCATGAATGGCGTTGTTACTAGACTAGATTGACTGAATGATGGCACTTTGCCCTTTGCAAAGTAAACGGTACAACATGCAATATGTTTCTTTGTCCTTGACAGAGTATTTATGTTGTAGCAGAAGTGTAGATAATGATGAGGTGAAAAAAATTTCACCATACTAGCATGCCATGCATGCAAAGCAAAAACTTGAAAATGTGAAGCCCTTGGCTATAAGGACGGTCTCAACAGAGTGAGCTGATACCAGAAGTGTCGTGCATGACCTAGACTGGCATGAATACATCACAATTCAACATTGTGTGATGAAAAATGTGGAGTGATATCTCTATAATGCCAAATCCCAAAACCAGTGTGCCAGTGATCTTGATCTTAAATCAATGTAAATACCTAAAACGTGTTAGAAGCCTTGCTTCTCATGAATTTTGTCAAAGCACTTTGCTTTGCACAATAGGAAATCCTTTCCAAATGAAAAGTTTAAACCTTGAAAAACAAGAAAAACTTGAAATTGTCTGACTGTATCGCCCGGCTTTGGCCTGTTGGCCAAAAATTTCAAAGTAAAGTCTCACTTCAGAATGAATTTGTAGTCTGATGTTGGTTTTCTTGCTGGAATCTGGCTCATAGTCATGGATGCTGAGATAGAGATATTTCGGATGGATCATGGGTGCTCTCTAGATGAGTCCATGCCGACACCCAGTGAAGTATCATTCATGGCATCTGCAAAGTCCCCCCAAGTGTGTATGCTCTCAGTATATCCCTGACTTTGGGAGCCACTATGCAAGATGTCTAAATGGAAGCCTTACTTCACATAAATATTGTTGTGCTCATAGCCAATAGATGTGTTGGTCGTTTACTTGACAAGGACATTGCTGGTCGCCTTGTTGAGACCAGTTGTGCTGAAATTCCAAAGGAAAGGCTTGCTTGAAACTGGCTCCTAGCCATATTTGCTAGCGAGTGAGAGCATATTCCAAAATTTGGAAACCTTGCTCATGAGTAACCGTGCATGGAGCCGTGCTCCTTAGTTGCCTAATACTGAGGACCAATATCGTAAGAAAACCATTAACCGTCCTCAAGTAAGTGTTTCTTGTTCTCGGTGAGATCTTGGTCTTGGCATGATATTCTCCCTATCTCGAGTGCGGCTCATAGCCACAGCGCGTCTTACGCGAGCGAGAGAAAATTACAAGTGCAGGTTGCTTTGAGAGTAGCTCCCTCTTGTGATGGCATACCACCCCATTTGCAAGACCATGCATGATTTCATAGCGATAGAAGAAATTCGTAACAAAAAGAGAAATTGATGACATACTATAGGAAGTGCGGACTACGACTTACTATGTTGGTCATAGAGTCAAGGATGTACCTCGAGTCGATGTTGACTCGCCCTCTGGCACTTCTTTCATTGCCCTTGCCACAATCTTTGAAAAATGTGCCATGCATAACGTTTGATTTTCGTGCCTTGGCCAGTGCGATCGTGGTGACTGTAATTACTGCATCGATTGTGTGCTAAGGACCCTGAATGGCTCGCATGCCATGGGGACAACATTAGGCCCATGCATGCTTTGCATGTCAAGAAGCGTGCATGCTTTGCATGGAAGGGTGCCCTTATGGTTGTCCTTTGGGTGTCCATGTTTGAACACCAAACTCAAAAAATAAAAAAAGAAAGAGAAAAAAAAACATGTGTTGTGTCTACAGCGATGGCGGCCGCTTTGCACATGGTTTTCTATGTCCATGATGGCGGGCAAGGGGCCGCTCCAAACGTTGTGATGCAGAAATGAAGTTTGATTAGCTTGCCGTCGCACTCCTGTTGAGCTTACTCTCGGGAGCTGTCACACAAAGTGTCATGGTGCTCTTGTGCGCGCAAGGGAACCTTCGCCTACCGACCTCACCGTTGTCGAGTCCCATAGCCTTGGGTCCTGTGAGACGGACGACGAGATAGACCTGCGCTCTACAGCTGCATGCCGATCATGCCAAAGTTGCTTTTGTGCACCCGACAGCTGCATGCCAAAGTAGCTTCCTCCTCTTCCATGCCTCACGAGAGAGAGAGAGAGAGAGGTCACTACGGCTTTGAGCACTAACCGTGCTCCATGCATCTGTGGAAATGGAGAGCACCTTGCTCCATGCGAGAGTGAAACCTCCATGCCTCCTTCCGCCATGCTTGAGGACGCCATGAGAGAGAGAAATGGAGAGCTTTTCCATGCTTCTTTCGCCATGCTTGATTTGAGGGAAGATGCCATGAGAGAGATGGGGATTTTGAGAGAGAGAGAGAGAGAGAGAGATAACCAATCTCACTAAATTTGGCAGAGTGAGGAGAAGCATGCTCACTAAGTTTTGATTGCTCATACAAGACTGAGGGATAAAGGGAGCGAGAGAGACTACCAAGCTTATTAACTTAGTGAGACCAGTGAGGAGAAGCATCCTCACTAAATTTTTGGCAATGTGTGTGAAGACGTGGGATAAAGAGAGAGAGAGAGAGAGAGAGAGAGAGAGAGAGAGAGAGAGAGGGAGGAACAAACTCAGTCACTTAGGGGGAGTGAGGAGAAACATCCTCCCCAAGGATTGATCAAATGGACTAAATTGAGGTTGGAAATAGAGAAAGACATGGGGGGGGGGTCGGTCTTTCACTTAAGAAGAGAAAAGAAACATGTTGACTACAATTTTAGCCATATGGACAAAACTAGAATGGAAGAGAGAGAGAGAGAGAGAGAGAGAGAGAGAGGAACA